>NC_056734.1:746424011-746781511 GCF_019279795.1 Protopterus annectens | reverse complement strand
CAGTCTGCTGGGTTGCAAATTAGCTGTCTAACCAATCTCAGTATGACCATTGCTATTACACCCTGTGAATGTAAAATTGTAATGAATAGGGTGGGCACAGGGATCCATGTTAGGCCCTCTCCTGTGTGGCAATTATTTTGCCTAAATTTGATGATGACTTCATACTGAGTGCTGTTATGCACTCATTTAACTGATACTAAACAGCTTCAGCAAGGACTGGGATATGCACATACCTGGGGTACTAAAATACTGTAAAGTCAAATGCAAGAAGTGCAGTGTTGTAGCATTTGGCAAAAAAGCTGCTCCTACTTCATATTTTATAAATAGCACTCCTCTTAAGGCAGAGATGATCATAACAGACCGAGATAATTATGTGGACAACGCTTTCTCATTCAATCATCATGTTTCCACCCCAGTTAAGAAATCCTTCTATCTGACCCAGTTAATTACTAAAGGAATATCTTCAAAAGCCAAATAAGGCATTCTACCCCCTATATTTTTCCCCTTATCAGAAACCTCATCAAATACAATGCCTCCCTTGGAATGTGCAAATCCAAGCATATTTCTATCATCTGGAAAAGCCCTAAAGATTTCTGACCAAGAAAATATGATTAGTAGCCTTCCAGATGCTATGAGTTGACCTGTGTCAAACCCAATCCTATTTGATTTCATATTTCTTCATAAAATCAGTGCCTGTAGTGCCTGTACAAGAGACTTAACTCTACACCAAAATATAAACAAGATTCACTAGAGGGATAGGTTCTTAACACAACTTCTTCCAATCCAATGTAATACATTCCCAGTAGAAGTCAAACAATGTACTACATTGGCTACTTTTAAGGTCAGTCTTGATGACTGGATGCCTAGACTCAAATTTACACCAGGCTTTGCTTTTAAGAACCTGGTCCATTTGAGAGCTAGCAGTATTAAGTGCTTGACAAAGGTGTCAGGAACTTTTAAAGTTGTATATGATAAAGCATCTTATAGTCCCCATGACTGATTGCCTAGTATAATTCCATTGTATCAATGTTTTTATTGGGTGAGATAGTTGGCTATGTACACATTGGTTTACAAAGTCAATTGAACATGTGGGAGAAACAGACAAATGTAGGTTTTGTAAAACAGAATTGGAAACAGTTGGACACCTCATTGCTAGTTGTGACATACTTGTGTCAAAAAGACTGTATACTGAAAGGCATAATAATGTGGCAAGACTGTTGCTTTGGGGATTGTACAAGCATTATTGTAGTACCATATGTCTCAACTGTACAGATTTTCAGCTCATATGTTTGGCCAGTTCCTCTTTTTTCCTGGCAAATCACTGGGATGATCTCAGGACTGAAGTCACTAAATAATGACATACATTTGAGTTTCTGACCTCAAATCCTTCAAAAAATGTATGTTAAAACAAACCCTGTAACTCTAACAACTTTCTAAGTTTATAAGAGCAATATTTAAAATGTGTCCTTATTTTTGGGACTTCCTTTGTTGCCCCATTTTGTTTGAGCTTTGCCCAGAATTTTTGCATTAAGAAGTTGAGAGATATGTATG
The DNA here is from genome assembly GCF_019279795.1 of Protopterus annectens. Classification (NCBI taxonomy): domain Eukaryota; kingdom Metazoa; phylum Chordata; order Ceratodontiformes; family Protopteridae; genus Protopterus; species Protopterus annectens. The sequence continues at coordinate 746,779,960 of NC_056734.1, read as the reverse complement.
GTACTGAAGTGGCTGAAAAACACTGGAAACATGACCCACTAAGCTTTATAGAAAATGATGAAGTTTATATCACATGGGATCACCCATCACCAATAGTTCAAAAAATAGATGTGAGAAAACCAAATATAGTAGTCCATTAAAAAGAGAAAAAAGCAGCATTGATCATGGAAATTGCTACACCAAGTGACTACACTGTGTTACGTACAGAGATACACAAAGTCATAAAATACCAAGATCCGAAAAGAAATTTGCCAGTAAAGTTCCAGTTCGTGTAACTTTAATGAACAAGGTCCCCCTGTAATGTTTGTAGGAACTTGATGTATTACTGAATAACTAAAAAATTGTGTGTTGCATTGTTGGACATGCTTGGCTAATGCATTTTCCAGTTTGCCTCTAGAAATTGCATACTGGTGTTCGTAGATCCCTTCCTTGACCTTTCGTTCTTTTTCCCTATATCGTATGCGGGACAGAGTTTGCATTGAGCCAAGTAAACTACTTTCTTTGAATTACAATCAAACCTCTTATTAATCCTATATTTTTACCTCTAGCATAAAATGTATTTCCCACTTCAACAACTTTACATTGTGGACACATGCCACGTTTGTACATCCCTGTAGTTTTACACTCTCTCTGAATTGGGTGTTCTAACAGACTTTTGAGGTTTTGACCTCTACAAAATATGACTTTGGGATTAGTGCCTAACTTCTGACATAGTATAGGGTCATTAGTCAAAAGATGCCAATTGTTCTGTAACATGCTCAAAATATTACTAGCATCACAAGTAAATGTTGTGACCAAACTCATAGTAAAGTTATCTATAATAATACGTATTGGCAATATATTGGTTGTTATTCCCTTACTTGTGCTTTTAAGGATGGGTACAAAAATACCTTCCTCCCTTTTTGTGGCTACTTCAGTTATTAAATCTTTGACAAGTGTATTGGGGTACCCCCTTCTAATGAACATGTTCTTTAAGTTTTGGCATTCAAGCATAAAATCTGTATCTTCTCTCACCATTCTGGCAGCTCGTACTAGCTGTCCTTTTATAACTGCCCATTTTTGATGAAATGGATGGTTGATAGAAAACTGCAGGAAGGAGTATGAGTATGTCTTCTTCCTGTGAATAGTTGCTACATATTCCCCTTTATCTCTGTCTTTTTTGATACAGACATCCAGATAAAACATAATTTCAGTGTCAAATTGATGTGTAAATCTCAGAAAATCTGTACTGTTGTTGAAGTGTCACTAATTCATTTGCTGTGTTATAATCCCCTCTGATAATCATAAATATGTCGCCCAGGTATCTGGTGTAAAAGTGCATTTTTTGTTGTAACTCCCTTTTCTGGTCTATCATGTCAGATTCCCATTTGCCATCACCAGGTTTGCAAAACTACCACCACAGGGTGACCACATCTCTACCCCCACTCTTTGGAGGTAGTATTCATTGACAAACATAATATAATTGTTGGTCAATATAATGTCCAACAATTCCTCTACCAGTGAGATGTCAGACTCATTGGCTCCCTTTTCTTTCAGGAACAACATGACCCACTCAATCCCTACTTGTTGGGGAATGGACGTATCTAGATCTTTTACGTCTACTGTCAGAAAGCCATAGTCTCCATTGAAAGTTAGGTTGTTGATTTTCTCCAAAAAGGACCAGGAGTCTTTACATATATATGGCTCTTTTTGAACATAGTTCTTCAAAATATAGTCTACCACTTTAGCACATGCATAAGTAATTGAATTAAGTACGTCAACAAGGGGTCTCATTGGTGGGTCAAGTGGGTTTTTGTGTTTCTTTGGGACTCTGAATAGGAGTGGTATTTTTGGGCTAGGAATAGTTATGTAGTTGTAGGGTTTGATGTCCACTCTGTTTTTTAAAAACAAATCTTCTAGGTACCCCTTAACCCTGTTAAATGTTGTATTAACTTCATTAAAGGGATACTTGTTTATAAGATGCACTATCCAACATATTTTTCATCCTATGAATGTATTCCCAATTATCCATTATGACTAAACCTCCGCCTTTGTTTCATAGTTCTCACCAGGCATGATCTAATCATTTCCAAACTTAACTTTTCTTCTCTACTTATATTAGATCATTTATTACTTGACTTGCTATCTTTTAACTTTTCTCTAATATCAAGTTCACATATATTTTCAAACACGGCAAGTACAGGATTGAGAGGGGGATTATAAACACTTGGAATTCTACATTTTTCATGTGAGGATGTTCGTGTAGCATCTATATTAGGCTGATAGATGTCATATATAACTTATGGGATGCTACACCTGTCTTTACTGTGAGGAAGGCTGATGCCTACATTTTCACCTGCATCAGTCTGTTATCAATGTCCCTTCAGATGTGTCATTTAAACTTAATAATTTTTTATTTCCTATATTTTGAGCTGAGGTAATCTTTCTTTCTGTATACCTTTATTTAATACTGGCAAAGTTTCAAATCCAGACATATGCCATACATTTATTCAATGTTTTCACATATTAATACTATGTGTGTAAGTGTATGCTGAATATGTTGTCAAATAATAATAGCTTTTGTATGTTCTCATCATGTTTACAGGCTCCATTACTGTCTTCAACCACACTGGAAACACTTTAGTGTACACAGCAGGACATCTGAAGAGTATAGAGTTTCAAAGAGTGTACACATTTCTGCATGCTAATGTTTGTTGTTATTATCCCTACCTTTTGAGAATATCCTGAGAATAATTGGGAATTGCAGGCATTGAGAAAAGCCATAGCTTTGAATCTGTAAATTTATATAGGTTAGAAAATGCAGGATAACTCACAGCAAGAGGTTCTCTGATTCGATTCTCAGCTGGGGTGCCTTCTGTGCGGAGTCTGTATATCCTCTTGTGGTCATGTAGGTTTCGTCAGGGTGCTCCGGTTTCCTCCCCCATCCCAAAGACATGCAGTAGGTGGATTGGACACTATAAATTGGCCCTAGGTGTGAGTGTGTGCATGTGTGTGCCTTCTGTGGAAGGTTGGGTGCCAGGCTGGCAACTCGACACCGTAAAAAAACTCCACTGCCAATCATGAGCGGACAGGTGATCCACTGTGGTGACCCCTAACTGGGAAAAGCCGAAAGAAGAAGAATAAGAAAATGCAGGCTAACACTACACAACTATATGCAGAAATGAACTGTAAACTAATATCTTAGTATTTCTGCATGTGTATCCCTGTCTCCAAATATCTCCCTCTTCCCACCCCTTCTGTGTCATCATATAGACCTACTCGATTCAATAGTGCTTCCATAAACCATATTTCCACCAGCAATAACATGCTTGGTCCCTCTTATGTGCCATAATACACCTGTGACATACATATAACGAGTGAAGACACTGTAACTGTCATGACAAATGTGTAATTCATGACACCTGAAACATGACCATAACACATATCTGTTTTGTATTCCATCAGATTCAGACATGGTTGATTGTTTATACTGCTTATTTGCATGATAGTCAGCATAGGGCACCACACAATACTGCTAATTCCCGTTCGAAGTTCAGCACCTCAAGATATGGTTACTCATGTACTAATACTTTGCTACCAGCTGCACAAATGTTCTGCTGCTGTGTTTCAGGAGGAGAGTTAAAAAAATTACAACAAAGAATTGTGTGAGCAGATTGTACAACTTTTGTATGTGTTAATGGAATTTTGAAACAAGGGTATCTGCATTTCATAGTGATATTGACTCAATTAATTCAGTCTGTTAATGTATGTCTACATCCCAACATGTACAACATTTTTACAATGGTGTGTAACTTTTTTCACCCATAATCCATCACTGTTACTCGGAATGAACTGTTATATTTAGGAAGTGTCTGTATAGTTAATGCAAATTGTGCAAGCATGAGCCAATACAACTGACAATGACACAATAAATGGTTACAATTTGCATGCAATGATCCTAGTATGAACTATCATGAATGCTTGCTTGACAATCCACTGTTTTACAATTGTGATTGTCAATGACAACCCATACTGTGAAATAGGTACATGCCACTCACAATAACACAATGTACATGAATGACAGTATGCAGATGTTATCAGAGAAGTATGTAATTAAATGAGACAAGCACAGTGAAGTTAAATTGCCCTGTCCAGATATATGCATTTGTTCCAAAACCTGAGAAGCACAATAGCTGATTTTCAATACAGTGAAATTTTAATTCTTACAAAAGTGTATTTTCACATATTTAAACTCTGAGTTTGCCTGTGGAGCTTGTAATTCAAGTGATGCTAGCAGTCTAAATATAAAACTGCACTCATTGCAAGCATTCTTAACCCTGGAAGATGCTGACATCCGCACAATCAGAGAAACCTGGATCAAAGCTGTGGAAAGCACCCCGGCCTTACCTGATGACTCATCCTATCATACATTCAGACCCCAAACTGTGGGCAGTTACGCCAAAGAAGGTGGAGTTTCAATATTTATTAAACACATACTCACCTCCAGGCTCGTGAAACAGTATGATGCATAGGAGACACTCCAGGTGCAGTTAACCATTGACAACACCCCTATACAAATCATAGCTAGCTATCAGCCTCCAAATTTGACACAAGATGCCCATTCTGCCTATCTGGACCTCTTTAAATCTATCAAGATTCACCCTTTTACCTTGATCCTGGGCGACTTTAACTACCCAAACATAGACTGGAAGAAGTCCTTATGCCAGAACACAAATGCCCAGAGATTTCTCGATTTTGTCAGTGCAAATACCTTAGAACAGCTGGTCGATACCCCCACAACAGATGATAATATCTTGGCCTTGGTATTAAACAGGAGTAACCACCACAGCATCCCTACAGTATCATCCTCCCTGGTAAGATCCGACCATAAGGTGGTCACGTTCGAAGTCATCATCGCACAACCCCCCCCCCGCTAGGGTCAAACAAAAAAGTATCCAAAGCTGATTACAACTTTCTGAGGGATGGCATAAACAGCTTTACAGCCCCCACCCCCTCTGTAGGAACTGGCACCAATGTCCAAAACTACACCAAAGTACTATATGAGCATTTATATAGATGCATGGAATCAAGAATACCTGACATGACAAAATCATTCTCTACAAGGAAGACTAAACCAGTCTGGTGGACATCTGCAATAAATAAACTCTATAACAAAAGGAAAAAGTTGCTGTCCAGGAGCAAGAAGGAGGAAGTGCCCAATTAGAAGCAAGCTCTCCTTAGCCTAAACAAGCAAATAAGAGTACCAGTGAAATCCTCCAAAGGACATGTGTGTGTGTGTGTGTGTGTGTGTGTGTGTGTGTGTGTGTGTGTGTGTGTGTGTGTGTGTGTGTGTGTGGGCATATGAGTGTGTCTCAACAGTTATGTACATACGGCTTCAGTAGAAGTATTGTATCTACCTCAACTCAGGAGAAACCTTTAAACTGAGAATGGAGTCCCCTTACCCCACATTTACCACAAACATCTTGTCTGCTACTCACTAATGAGGTCATTATTTCATCAATGCAATCTCTCACTCTGCACACTTTCATAGATAGATAGATAGATTCATAGATAGATAGATAGATTAGATTAGATAGATAGATAGATAGATAGATAGATAGATAGATAGATAGATAGATAGATAGATAGATTAAGTCAGCATTCCCCTGTGGTGCTTGAAGTTAATACAGTATTCTCTAGACTGTGTGACAAGATAGGCAGGATATTCAAATCTCAGTAGTGAACTTGTATGTGAGATGTAAGTGTCAGGTGGATGTAGCTTCCTCAACAGACATGCTGTATTTGTTTCCATTCAGTAAAAGCATTTAAACTGGGAGAGGACTTCCTCTTCCACTTTTACCAGAAACATCTTCTCTGTAACATGCTAACAAGGTCATTATTTCATGAGTGCCCCCCCCCCCCCCACACTGTAAAAGTCAGAGTTCTTCTATGCCATGTGTGGCTAATAGTCTGGCCTCAAGGTTCTGTTACCAGATAGGTAGGGGTTTGAATCCAACATTTCTTAAATAGTGTGACTGTGTGTATGGTCCTGTACAATTGGCTCTGTGATAATATCCCTTTTGTAAACTTCAACTTAGCAGACATATTTTCACTGACAAAGGGCTACCCTATAAATTTCTATTATCATCAGGCAAAATCCAGTATTGGAAAAATGCCTTCAAAAATAAACTTCCTCACAGCTGTAGCGTTCCTTATCCCCTGACACTGGCTGTTTATACTGTGCTCTCTACACTATATAACACTACAAAAATAAAACTGAGCAACGCTGAACACTGTACAAGGTCCCACTGCTTTGAAATAAGTGTTTCAGATGAGACTATTGATAGAAACACTCTTTTTATTAAAACAAAAAAGTAATAAGATTAAGCACTTTCATCCATGCCAAAATGTGGACTTCAGAATAAATTGTTACTCATTCCATTCATTTAAACATCACTACATAGATCAGTTTTTTTTTAATCCAGCAATGATTGACTACCGTGAGTGCTTATTTGTCTGTTGTGCTGCCTAGAAAGTCTTCTAATGCATACAGGATTTATAGCTTTAACCACCTTCTTTCCTTTTTACAGAAGCATTACCATATTAAACAATGGCAATGTCATCCATTCAAATGTGCACTGTTAAAATTATAAACCAACATCTCATGCAACATGTGTGATTTAGGCAATGTTTTGTACCTTGTGATCATAGGTAGTCAGTTCAAATCCAGCTACTACGCCTTAGACTGTTTGTGAATGCGCAGTTATGTTACAATGCTGTCATTCAGCTATCTGTGGTGTACATGTATAGCTGCGGATTAGAGGTGCACCGAATAGGGGGTTAACACTATTCAGCCGAATATGAATAGTTGAACCAACTATTTGTCCGAATATGAATATAAATAGTCGTTTTAGTCAAGTCATGAGGTAAACTAAACACTCAAACAAAATAGTTAAACAGCAAGTCAAGTTTTACAAACTGTTTTGTGCTGTGGTCTGTTATCCATGCACTACAATGAGGACTAAAACTAAGAAATTATACATACATTTAACTCAGGAATGCTGCATTAGCTTTCAAAAACACCAATCATTCCATGTTGTCAGCATTAAGACAGTTTCTTGTTTGTGAAGGTATCACCAGCTGTACTAAAAAGCCGTTCACTCAGAACTCTTGTAGGTGGTGCAGAAAGGTCGTGCTTAGCTGTATGACACAATGTGGGAATTCTGGACATGTTCATTTTCCACCAATTCAGTGGGTCAGTGTCTCTTGGAACACAGTGTACTGTCAGAAAGTTGTTCAGTTCTGTTTCTATGGTGACAGAATTATTGCCGTTCAATGCCCGAACAGGCTGCAACTGATCCCAAGATGACGAAAAGTTTTCTGCTGCTGTCGTTGTCTTTTTTGTTGGTGGTTGTTCGTTCACTTCAGAAACAACTTCAGATGGCTGGTTTGTAGGCTGAATTGCAGGTGTAGATGACATTGGCTGACACAGTAACGTTGCAGTGACAATGTCTGTTTTGGCTTTTACCTGCTGTACAGATGTCAAGAAATGCAGCTTGAAGCGTGGATACAAGCCGGCCAAACTGTGTAAATGCCATTTTCACACAAGTCATAAAATCTCCTTATTAAGGATGGTGTCAGTTCGCTGACTGTCTTTTTTTCCCTTATCAGTTACACCTTTCTGCAAATACGACAAGACAGCCTGAACAGCTGGTAGGATCATTGAAAAACAGAAATTATTGCAGTTTATTTCATGAGTTAGTTGTTCAAATGCTCAAAGAATTGCAACAATTCTTGCCACTAAAGCCCACTGGCTTGTCATCAGGGACAGTGCCTTGTTGGATTTGCTGTCACATTTAGCAACGTACACAGACACAGCTCTCTTTTGCTCCAACAACTGATAATACATTGAATTCCACCTGGTGACAAAGTCATGATGAAGGTGATGTTTTGGTACGCTGAGTTCTTCTTGGATGGCATGAAGGCATGAGGTAGCTCTTGAACAGTGTTGAAAATGTCACATAATCTTCTGTGACAGTGTTATCAAGTCAGCAACAGATGGCATCACATCACTAAGATCCAGCTGCAAAGTGTGGACAAAACAACTGACACCGGGCAAATCTGCACCATGTAACACTTTGACCATGTTGGTGCCTCCATCACGTAAGACCGGGTGGATGCATTCTTTCTTAATATTCCAGTAATTCATCATGTTAAGTAGAGCTTCAGCTCATCAAGACCCAGTATGCTGTCCATCAAATTTTTGACAATGAAGGATGGCAGATCTGCATGCAAATGTGTCATCAATCCAATGTGCAGTTAAGCTCATGAAAGATTTTGTTGTTGTCTGTGCTGTCCATATGTCTGTGGTTAGACAGAGAAATCCTGCTTTTCTGATAGCAGTCCAGACATGGCCCCACACTGTCGTACATCTCTGGTATGATTTTTTTCTGTGAAGAATTTGCGGTTTGGTAGCACGTATCTAGGCTCAAGTACACCAATCAATTCATTAAAGCCTTTATCATCAACGATTGACTATGGCTATATGTCAATGGCAATCATTTTTGAGTTGGCATGATGCATTTTGTTCGTCTCAGGACTATGAATGAACCATGTTTTTCTCTGGCCAATCATGTCGCTCAGTGTTTGCTGAATCTTGCCAGTCTGCTGAGTGTCAGACGTCCCACTTGCTGTTGCTGCTTTCTTCTTGTTAACGACTTCTTTGTATTCCTCAGGATGCTTATAGGACAAATGATTATTTAGTGGAGATGTTGTAAATGACTTTGCTGATCCACCACCAGGAGAGATGACTGCTTTGCACAACTGGCACATCACTTTTGTTTCATCATCAGATATCTTGAAATAATTCCAAATTAGACTTTGCTTATCCATCACTGAACTACACAAATGTACTTTAAATCTTCACTTACAACTTAAAACTATAATACGATCATTTGAAATAGGCTACAAACACAGTGTCAGTAATACAACACTGATGACTGTGGCAAAATGGCATGTCCCATACACGTGTAAGCTCACTGGCACAACCATGGCCTAGCATGCACAGGTATAAAAGATCTAACATGATGCTACCGTCCTTCAATACTGATCATGTGCGCACCCGATATGGGATCTACAAAGTTGGATTTATGAACAACCACTTGATGTGTGTATCCCATTGATTCCACATTAAGGTTGGCTGCACACCAATCAGAAATAATAGTGGTACCTAGGTTATTTAATTAGAATATTTTATAAATGTATTCCTGGTAAAATACATTTCCTAATAAGACTACATAAAGTGTCATTGTCACGTCTTGGCACTAGTGTTAATTTTATTCTTTTTGGATCTTCATTGTTTCTCAAAACACCACCAAATACCCATACAGGGACCACAACTCTGACCGCTTCAAATTTGCAACAATCAAACCAAGCCTCATAAACTTCAGTGATACATCCAAGGCCTCCCAAATGAAATTCATTCTCTGTGGACTTTTTATAGATATAAAATGTGCATATTTCTCAGCAATAATTGCACCAATCAACCCATGCCCCTAATATATTAAAAATAGTGGAAAAGGAATTAACTAGAAGAAGAGGGAGCCCTATCCAAATTAAACTCTGCTTTACTTTGTGGAATCCTATTGTAAAACAAAAAACAAATTTCCAGGATCTATATTAGATTAAGAGAGTTTCAAACACTTTTTGATATGTACTTTAAACCAAAAAATAGTGAATAAAGCATAACAAATTACATGACGTATATATAACTTTGAGTGTAAAAAAAATGAAATTCTTATTATAAAACCTTTCCGACAAGCACTATTTTGGCATCACCATATCTTATCATCGTTTAATGTTGAATTGCAAATAATAGAGCAATCATTTCTGCAGTAAATGCAGATCATATTTCTTGTCATTAAATAATTTTCGAAACAACAATGTATGGCTTGCTCACTACTATTTGTATGTTGTTGTAAAAATACATATTATTAATATTTACTTAAGGTAGTATATCTGCAAAACTACCCATTACTTAACTTAGACATGTTAATGGGAAGATGGAAGTTGCAGCCAGCCCCTTATAGTAAAATATTACTGGTACAACTAGGTTAAGGATGGTCCCACCAATTGATATGGACCATGCACAATGCCACTGATGTATGTCATATTACAGCTACAGGAAGACTAGGCTGTATATAAGGACAGCACTTGATCTCTATTAGCATTTGGTCTAAGAGCACTATTTGGCCAAATATGAATAGACTATTTGGCCTGCTATTCGGCACCAAAGCGAATATTCAGAACATCCCTACTGGGGATTCCTCTTACATTAACTTCAGCTCATTTTTCACTGATAAATACTTTGATACTGATGATGATGTTTGATGAAATTTGGCTTTTCTAAGAGACTCATTAAGGTTACTCCCATGGTATTAGGAAATGAGGCAGTGTTCTATATGTTGTTGCCTTAGCAAGGCATGTACTTGAGTGCATGATTATCTACACATTGTGCATGATTGTCATTCGATCATCATAATGGCAACTGCATTACGCATCATGTATGTTTGGGTATATCTAGCATCAGCAAATGAAGTGTGACAGTAAAATAGCAACAGTCTTTTAAGGAAATTACAGGCACACATATCTCTGCAGTGATAACATGGGGTCATGCCTTCAAATACTGAAATATTTTACAATTGCATCAACAGTTGTACTGTGGCATGTTCATTCTTCCCAATATCATGAAGTTTCTGTCATCACATAGTCAGGTGTTCAAAATCCACATTGACTGACTGTACACATTGTGTGTCCTGATGCTGTTATGCATGAATGACATCTGCTACAGTTATAATGTGTGCAGTTACAGTGGGAGAAGCCTCCATTGACCATTTTATCTAATGCAATTGTTCTGCAACACAATCATATGATTTAATTACTTCACACAGGTGAAGTCTCACAGTTTTGTGCTTCCACTGTGGTGCATGTGATTCACACCCATGTTATTAGTTGTTGCACTTGTATAACTTGCTGCTCAATTCCAGCAAAGGCAACATTATATGAATGGATTGATATTACCCAAACAACACTGTGATAAGTTATTATTAAACAGTTTATGTTGCATAAATAAATATAAACTTATCTTGTAATTTCATGGAAGTGAAACAGTTGTTCTGGGAATGTCATGGTGTAAGTGCTCCTGTGGCACATGCATTGAGTACTGACATGCATTGCCTAGCCCCACAAATAGAATATAGTTCAGTTCTGGACAGTGTGTGTACAAAACAATGGAAAAATCTTCTTTGACCAAGAAACATTGATACCGGACTGCTCACAGTTGTGTGAACATTGACATAGGTAAATTCTTGTCATCATTCTGACAAATTAATATTGTACAAATTATCATCAAATATCCTTTCTTACTTCACACATTCATTTCTGTTACTTGTGTCAAGCTCCATTGCTATCTGGCAGACACAGTCAATATACAGCACTGTAGAGTGTGTAGTATGATAGAAACGTGGTTGAATCTGGTAACAGCTGCCTGTCTGATAAGTGTGTCAGACAGACATGGCTTAGGCAAAGGAATTTGTCATGGCACAGACAGAGGGCCACATTTTTAAGGCCTCATGCTCCAAGGTTTGGGGATCCATACCCATTACAATAGGAAAGTGCTATAATACATTCAAGAGTGTTCTTCACAATACAAACATGTCAATGGTTTATGCACATCTCTTTGAAATCTTTCCTTGCATGTATTTGAGCTTGGCAAGATGCAAATGTTAAATATGTCATTGATTGCTAACAGGCATTACTTATTTTCCAAATAATACTCTGTATTACATGTCTTCATCAAAACTGTAATTCATTTGTTCACACTGTAAAGCTTTATAAGATGCAAAGGTTTGAATAACCCTTCTTACGGTATAGCATGGTGCAAGATTATCAAAACATGTGATAAGACCTATGTTAGGACACTTTCTTCTTTGTGTTGTTTACATTCTGCTTTGGCAGTGTTTGCTGTACTTTCTTGTCAGCATGCCCAGTATAATCATGTAGTAGATGAGTTCCATTTATGAAAGGAGACCTTGAACTAAATGCTATTTTTTCACTTGTGTTTTTTTAGTGTTATTATATTACTGTTTAGGATTTACATATACAGCAAATACTTGCTAATACATGTTTAAAGGTAATATACCCACAATGTTATGGTTTGCAGATGACAACGAATGACAAAATTATATCCTTTCCTGATGTGTGTGATACAACAGCTGTAGGACTCATTTCATCTTGTTTGTGCATGATGAAGTGAAGAATGCAGCACTACTGTCAGTTATCAGACACACATTCCCAGTATCTACATGTTGTATTCAATAACTGCAATCTGTGAGAATAGCTCCTAATATATCCACTGTCCTTACTGTTATCTCAGCTCAGCACGTTATTAACATTTATATCACATTAGCTCCTCTCTGTACACTGTTGTGTCCATATCATATCCATTGTTAGCATGTTCATTGTTATTTATGTGGATAGGTCAAATGTTTCATTGTGCTAACCAACTTAAATCGTGTAGGTTTTGTGCGACGTCTACATGGTTGTTAATGAATCCCGGTGATGGTCCACTGAGTTACAACTTATTGACAGGTAATTTCAACATCTTTTCCTAACTTCCCATGGTCCTCAAAGGATCTTATATAATATAACTAGTAAAGGTTCCTGAGAGGTCATGTGGAGGGCTTCCCCTTCATTTTATTCAGGACCATTAAGTAATTTGTTATCAAAACATTTCTTTGAAGTTAGCCTTTTCTTATTCTTGACTCCTAGGACAGTAACAAAAGCAATATTTTGCTTTTAGTCAGTACACAGCAATTAATTCCATTGTTCATCCAGTTGAGCGACATGATATGCATATATATATATATATATATATATATATATATATATATATATATGTATATATATATATAGGGTCTATATTGAAACATTGAACGCTAAAAACAGTGAACGATGTTTCATCGGCACATTTTCAGTGAAAGCTGAAAATGTCGAAACCACAGAACAGTGATTCTTTCCTAGGGAAAGAAATCACTGTTCCAACCCCCCCCCCCAAAAAAAAAAACAAAAACATTAAACACTTCCAAACACACACACACACACACACACACACACACACACACACACACACACACATACCCTAACCCAATTATACTCCCCCCAAACCAGTAAACAACTAAATACACATATGTACATAACCCAACCATACATCTAACGGAAATAAAAAAACAGTAAACATTGTAAACCATATGAACTTACGTTAACCTGCACCCTAACCCTAAGGTCAGTAACTTTTGCACATTTACATAAACAGTTCCAAACACATACACACTTACTTTAACCCTAATTCCACCCCCAAAAGCAAAAGTAAACAGCTGAAAACACATACACATGTAACTCAACCATACATCTAAAACAAAAAAAAAAACAGTAAACACTTTCATACATATGCACTTACCTTAACCTGCACCCTAAACCTAAGGTCAGTACCTGTTGCACATTCACGCTTGGGAGCTATACCGGAGAAGGGACCACACTACACTTCAGAACACAGCAAAACAACAAAGCGGTCAAGCGACTTCTTTCCCAGGGAAAGAATTTGCTGAACAGCGGCTTCACTGTTTTGCCTGTTCGCTCTACATGTGTCGACAAAAACGCATTCGACAAAATGCGTTTTCATCATACTAATAGGAACCCATATATGTATATATATATATATATATATATATATATATATATATATATATATGTAAATAGCAATTAATTCAAATTTACCAGTATTTGTTTGTGAATAGGCTCCACTATAATCATGTTTACTGGAGAGTATTGGAAGCAGAGCTGATGCCATCACTGGATCTAGGCCAGTTTAGTAAATAGTAGCTATGTGAATACAGCCTGTATCAGAACAAATTGCTTTCACACTTTTTTTTTTTGTAAAGAAAGTTTTTAGTGGTCAATTTATTGAAGATGGTTATTCATCAATAGATATTAGCAGGATAGTAGATTATTATAAAAAGATGAGATGAACCAGAGGGAGAGCATGGTTCAGGCATGAGCCTCAAAGGAATTCAAAGGCCTCACTACATATTGATATTGGTCATCGTAACTTAAGAGTGGTACTGATGTATAATTGTGATATTCAGAACATTTGTGCTGTAATTAGGAGGAACTGTAAGACCCTTCAGACTGATGACCGTATTAAGAGGATTTGTTGGGGAGATACCATCATTTAGTTTTAGGAATGGATTGAACTTGAAACAAATGTTATGTAGAGATATTGTTCCATCTAAGACTGGACTAGGGGTGTTGGGATCGAGTAGGCACCTATTCTTGCAGGAATTGTAATGGGTGCCAATATACTGACACTTCAAATTACTTTCACCATCCCTTGATGAAGGTATTTATACAACATTTATATGCTACCTGTCATACTAAAAAAGTAGTTTATCTAGCCAAGTGTATCCACTGTGTATCATATTATGTTGGTAAAACAAATAGGATGTTAAAGGAAAGGATTATATAGCACATTAAGACCCGCCATGGACATTCGTTTGCTTTTATGGTGTTATACATACAAGTTTTAATAGAAGAGGTGTTGACATTTGGCACCAAACAGAATTAAGTGAACATAGATGGATCGCCAATCTGCAGGTGGTCAGCTACCAAGACTGAAGGATGCTATGCCTTTAAAGCCTGTTCTGAGAAGGCATTGGCCCTTGTGCTGATTTTTATAGGTGGATTGTTTTTTTTAATTAAAGGATGGTGTGTATGTTATTTAGGGATCTGAGGAAGAGTCTTTTGACTTGAAAACACTTATCCTTGTTTTATCATTATATAATAAACTTCAGTTATCTTGCCTTGGTGGCTCGAGTGGGTTTTCTTCTTTGCATTTTGTTGTTTTACCTCTTTGGGCTTTTGATTTGATTTTTTTTTTTTTTGAGGAATGGGGTAAACCTGCCACACCCATAACTATGCCACTTCAATCACTTATAGGAATATAATTTATTTTGTCAGTGCTCCTTAAATATAAGAGTAAATACACTTCTGCAGTGACCCTCATGAGAAAAGTATTGATTGAACAATTGGGACAAAATCTATGGCTAGGACCAACAGTTTGCCAGCCAGATGATGTAGTCCCTCCATTTTCTTTCCCAAGCCTCTCCATTATCTTACCTAGTCTGTGCACCAGCTTATCCAGCATGTTCTTTCAAAGTCTGTATATAAGCCCGAAGTCATACCCTCTCCAAATATTTAGAGAATCTTACTTGAATTCATGCCCCTGTAATGCATTCCAAACTAACATGAAGGAAGAGAAGTTCAAGGAGGCAAATTCTGTCCTACGCTTAATAACTAATGTTAAGTAAACACAGACTCAGTTCAAGAAAGTCAATTTTTGTATAAAATGTATCACAAGCAAATTGGATACCTTCTGTAAGAATTAAATTATGAAAGGTGTCAGAGTCATAAGAATGCACTGTTCTGTGTGTAAAGTATCTTATAGTACACTGGATCTGTGAGAAAGTTACATTATATTGCATAGAGCCTCTCAGTAAGACACACTGCAGTGCAGTGCATCTGTGAGAAAAGCATCTTACTGTTCACTGTTTACTGTTCACTGGATCTGGGAACAATGCATATTACAGAGCTCTGTAGCTGTAAAAAAGACACATTATTATGCATAGGATCTGTGAAGTAAGGAGTGTCGCAGAACAGTGGAGTATTGTGTAAAGTACCTTACTAATCACTGGATCTCTGAGCAAGGCATCATACAGTGCACTAGATCAGTAAATAAGGCATGTTACATTGTATGTTACATTGCAGCACGTCTGTGAGTAAGGCGCCTTACTGTGCAGTAGATCTAAGACAATGGCACATGACACAATAATATGCATGGGACCTGTGAGTAAAGCATGTTACACTACAGTATATCTGTGAGTAATGTACCTTATTGTATAATGTATATGACAGAAAGGCACACAACACAAAAGTATGCACAAGACCTGAGAGTAAGGCATGTTACACTGCAATGTACCTGTCAGTAAGACACCTTACTGAATCTTAGAGAGTGACACATGATACAATACTGTACACAGGACTTGTGAGTAATGCATATTACACTGTAATATATGTGTGAGTAAGGTACCTTACTGTACAGTGGATCTGACAGAATGGCTGATGATATAATACTGTGCACAGGACCTGTAAATAAGGCATGTTACACTGCAATGAACTCTACATAAGGTACCTTACAGTGCACTGGATCTGTAAGAAAAAGTACATTACTACTCTGCACACTTTTTGTGAGTAAGATGCATTACACTGTACTGGATCTGGGAAAAAGCACAGTACTATACACTTGGATTGTGAGTAAATCCTTCCTGCTGCTCATCCACAGCATTCTGCTGCAGAGGACCAGATGATATATTTGATGACTGCTGCTCCATGGCTTGTAATTTGTAGGAGACCAACTACTACATCATAGTTAGTTGCTCAAGCTATTATACTGTGTTAGAAAAATATGTATTAATATGTGTATGCTTAATGCCAATTAATAATCAAGTATTTTAATACGCTTTTCATTCTATTTTTCATGCACTGTATTTTATACAAATTGAGTTTCATATGAGACTGAAAAAAATGCTTTTTGAAAACTGCAGTATGCTTTCTGAAACTTGCAAGTTGCCCTCTGACCTAGTAACTGCTAGCACAGCAATACTCTTGTTTATGCCTTGTGGAAATGTACTCGAGAAGCAGGTGTTTATCTGCTCGGTCAGAAGCGAATGAATGAACAATGCTTTATGTTATAAATGTAATGATTTCAGACAAACAGCTCTGTCCAGAGGAGCGGAACCTCTGCAGCTGTAGTAATTTAGAGATAAAGTAGACAAAGGATTATTAAAGAAATGAACTGCTAGCATTGTACTTGATTTAGCTGTAGTATCTTGAATGTAACATGACATGTATCTAACTGGGAGTAACCAAGGCCATGTTGTTTTCCCCAGGAAGTTTCACATAAAAATTGATAAAGCAGCAGAAATTCATGGGAAAGATGGTCAGCAGATGATGATGAAAAATGTGGTAATCTGTTACGTCAGCATGGTAGGACATAACTAGTTTAAGAATGTATAAAAATGAAAGTATTTCCTGTTTCTGGTTAGACAAACTCTGTATTAGCAGGTTTTTGTCTCCTTGCTGCAAGATTAAAGTGCCTTAACCTGAACCTACCATGTTTTGATAATTTTTAAAGTATATTTTTCTTTTGACAGTTTGGTCCTTTGAGCTGGAAACTACCTCTCGCTCTAGGCCTAGGTCAGAATTGGGCCTGGTGGCATGCATCCGTATGGAGAAGAGGCCAAATTGTCTCTTCTGTTTTGAAAGACCTCCGACTGAATTGTCGTTCGAAAGAGGCCAGCCACTGTTTCTGATCTGGGATTGGAGGACGAGTCAACGATCCAGTGGATCAACTCACGGAGGGTCAGGTAAGGAGGAATTACCTTGTTTCTGTTTTAAGATCAGGGACTAAGTACAGAACTTTTTTTTGTCAGGTAGATTTGCATGTGCAGATCAGGGACAGAAAAAGGGGTTACTGTTTTTGTCATAGATCAGGGAAACAGAATAGGTAGGCAGTTATTCTAGATAAACTGTGAAAAGGCATAGATTTGTGGTACCACGTGATAGAAAGGGTTACGTAACAATTTACAGCCTAGCTAAGACAGCAATGGGAAATCAGTGCACAAAAAGTTCCCGAGACCCGCCCCTAACTGAAGACGCGAAGTATATGCAATTACAGCGTGCCGTTAATGTTAAGTACTGCACCAAATGGGTTGCTAAGTATAAATTCGAGGGTAATTTAGATAAACTTGCACTTATGAAACTTGTTAAATAGTTAAAAATAGATGCGAAAAGTCAACTAAAAAAGCAAAGACAATTAGGAGTCCCTCAGGCGCATAGGTGGCTTGAGGAAGCAAATTGCAGGGAGCAGAGAATTAAAAATTCAAAGACAATGTTCTTAGACAAAGAAGACAATAACTTGGTAATAGCAACGGCCCCTCCTCCACCCCCTCCGCTTCCATTACCAGAATATGAAGCAAGTGGACAAGCTGATCCACCTCCCCTTTACCCAGCTGTTCCTGCAAAATCACAACCGCTTGTCAGGGATCCTATCGAGACTAGGTCTCGAACACGCGACCTGAGGAGGGAGATTGAGTTAAGTGAAATAAATAGAAAATCACAGGCTGTGAGTGAAGAAGAGATATGTCTGCTCATAGAAGTACCAAATCCTCAGGCAGGACAGGCAGGACAGGATCCGACTCTTTTAGTTTATAGACCGTGGACACCAGAAGATATCCGGAAAGCCACGGAGGGAATTCCCCACCCAAAAGTGGATTTTAGAAAATTTTTAGAAGACTTACAGGGTATGAGATTAAGTTACCATTTTAATGGAGAGGAAGTAGAAAAAGTAGTTAGACAAATTGTGGGTCCAGATTGGCACATGATCAGTGGCGACTGGAATCCTCATGACGCACAACTTAGACCACTCCCACATACTAATGCAGAACTGGATGGCAGAGTAAAAGGTCTGACAGACCGAATCTCTGAAAAGTGGAAGCCTAGGGCTGATTGGACTTGCATTAATCAATGCATTCAACAAGAAGGTGAAACAGTTGATAGATATTATACTAGACTGTTAGAGTGTTTTAATAATCACTGCGGAATGCAGGTACCAGAAAACCAGACACAAGATTCCTCATATGAACAACAGTTAAAGAATGCATTCTTGAAGGGTAGTATAACTCCCATTAGCAGCTTTATTACAAAGCATATGGTAGATCATCGAACAAGTAGACTACAGCCATTACTTGAATATGCTAGACATGCAGAAAGACATTTTCATAGTAAAAAGAAAAAGAAAACTCAAGTATTTTCGACAGAAGATGGGTCAGAAGTATTTGTAGTACAAACTGGGAAAAAGGGTAAGAAAAATACCCATGGAAATAAACAATCTGACAAGCGATCAGAAGATTTCGAAAAAAAAAGAAAAACGGTGAATGTTTTAAGTGCGGGAAAAAAGGACATTTAGCAAGGGATTGCAGGCTAAACAAGAAGGTGATTACAGAAAATAAGGAGGATGAGGAATGACTATATGATAGTCAGGAATCATTGGATGAGAATAAGCAGGGAAAGGTAAGTGCAAATATGATAGCAGGAGTAGAGGATGTGACACAAGGAGTAGAGGATGTATTTGAATTTGCAGACATAGAAGAAGATGAAATTTTAGACCTAGCTCTATTGAGTTTAGAGCTTTACTTAGCAGACACGAAACCGGAAGTGACGCTTCTGGTAGAGGGAAAGGAAGTTAAATTTCTGTGTGACTCAGGGGCTTCACGGACCCTGATACACCTTTCCAAGTTACCGGAAGATTTGGAATCACCAGATTATATACTAGTGAAAGCAGCTAATGGACAGCTGTATCGGGAGCCACTCTCCCATGACATAGCAATAACAGACCCTGTTTCAGGAATGACCCAGAAAAGTAAAATTGTAGTTTCTGCAAAATGCCCAGTAAATCTTTTGGGTAGAGACTTGATGCAGATATTTGGCATAGCCGTAGTTGCAACCATGCAGGGTATGGAAGCACAGCGACAAATGGATACTTTTGTAGTGCGACCGGAGGGTGAAACGTATTATTGGTACAGCCAGGACTTAGTTATGACTGGTCCAGGGGCAGTAACCAAAGAACTGATGAACGCAGCCATCAGTAAGTCCCCCTCCCTCGACACTGACAAACAGCATTTGTTGCATTGTACGCTATATTACTGTAATAGACCAGGACCTGATGAAGATTATGAACAGGGATTGTTTCAGAACCATGTAAACAGGCTAGTATTGCGAAATTTGTACTGGGATGCAGAGGGGAACAGAGTAGTAAGCTGTTCATTGCCCCAGGAATTTTTAGCGCTTTATAAATCTAATTGACTGCCACATGTTAGTTTAACCTAGAACAAAAATTTGAAATGGGCAGACTTAGGTGAAAAAGCCACAAGGTGGGAAAAGCAGACAGAATTAGAGCTCTCCGAACAAGGAGTACAGAAACAGAAATTGAATTGGATTACACAGACACACCCAGCTGTACACTCACAGGCTAGTGAGAATAGTTGAGTATTACTCTTATTGGAAGAAGAGGAAAAAGCCTTGCGGGACATACCAGACATTCTCTGGTCAGCAGGGAAATCAGATGTAGAACTTATACGAACAGCAGGACCACTTACCATAATGCCAAAATCAGCATTTAGACCCCAGAAAAGACAGTATCCCTTGAGAAAGGATGCAGAGATAGGAATCAAGCCTATTATAGCAGCCTTACTTAAGGAAGGAGTCTTGATAGAATCTCCTGATTTGCCATGTAATACACCTTTATTTCCTGTCAGGAAAGCAAACAGGGAATGGTGTATGGTCCAAGATTTGCAAGCTGTAAATAATGCAGTTATACCCAGGGCACCAACGGTGCCAGATCCACACACCTTACTGAATGATTTAAAACCAGAGCAAAAATATTTTTCAGTGGTAGATATTAGTAATGCATTTTTCTCGATACCAATACACCCTGACAGCCAATATTGGTTTGCATTTACATTTCAGGGAAAGCGGTACACATATACAAGATTACCACAGAAATATTGTGAAAGTCCAACAATATTTGCACAGGAAATGGCAAGCAACCTGGCGGGATTTATCCCACCGAAAGGTAGTCAGATTTTACTTTATGTAGATGACATTCTGCTGGCAGCCCCCACCCAACAAGAATGCAAAGAGGACATGATAGCTTTATTACAATTTTTAGCTACTCAAGGTCACAAAGTAAACAAAGACAAGCTACAGCTTTGGAGAAAATAAGTTAAGTACTTGGGATATGTAATATCCAAAGAAGGTAGAATATTAGATGAAGATAGAAAAACAGAAATTTTACAAGCACCTAGACCAACTACCAAGAAGGAAATGATGTCCTTCCTGGGAACTACTAATTTTTGTTGGAGTGGGATACCGAACTATGCTTTGAAATCTGCTCCACTGGCCGATTTAATATTTAAAAAGCCGATGGCAGCACAGGATTTATTACAATGAACACCTGAAGCAGAAACAGCGTTCTGTAAGCTGAAACAACTGATAGCATCATCCTTAGTTCTAGGATTACCAAACTATCACAAACAGTTTATTCAAACCATAGACTGTAAGCAAGGTTATATGACATCAGTATTGACACAGCAACATGGGGACAAACAATGCCCCATAGCTTACTATTCATCACAGTTAGACCCAGTGGTGTGATCCCTGCCCCACTGTGTACAAGCAGTAGTTGCAGCTGCAATGGCAGTGAAGGCTTCGGCCTCAGTAGTGCTATTCCACCCTCTCACATTGAGAGTGCCTCATGCAGTTGCAATTATTTTACTGCAAGAAAAAGTAGCATATCTTTCTCCAGCTAGGCATCTTTCCTGTATGACCATACTGTTGAGCCAACCTCATATGACAATTGAACGTCGCACAGCTTTGAATCCGTCAACTTTGCTTCCAACCCCTGCAGATGGCAAACCACACTGCTGCCTGCAGGAGATCGAGCAAAAGACATTACCTAGACAAGACCTTACGGATGTTCCCTTGGATGATGCCGAGGTGACATACTATGTGGACGGCTCATGCAGGAGGGGCCCTACAGGACAGAACCTAGTGGGGTATGCAGTCGTTTCTGATACTGAAACTTTAGAAGCAAAATCTTTACCACACACCTTATCTGCACAAGCAGCAGAATTGATTGCCTTAACAAGGGCATGTACCTTAGCAGAAGGTAAGAATGTGAATATTTATACTGACAGTCAGTATGCTTTTTCTGCTGTACATGTTTTTGCACAGCAGTGGAAAAATAGAGGAATGATAACATCTACTGGTAAACCGATCAATCGTGTGCAATTTATTTTAGATTTGTTAGATTCAATTCAGTTACCTAAAAAAGTAGCTATTTGCAAATGCGTAGCTCATACGAAACAACAGGACAGGATTTCAAAAGGTAATGCAAGGGCTGATACAGCTGCGAAGCAGGCAGCTACAGCCACATAAACTTTTTATTTGAGTGAGGAATTACAACCCTCAGAAATTTTAGATTTTGAAATGTTAAAAACAATGCAGACACTTACTACAAATATAGAAAAACAGAAGTGGATAAAATGAGGAGCAATCCTCGAAAAGGGACTGTACATCTCCAAGGAGAAGAAACCGATTTTGCCATCTAATTTATTTAGATATGCAGCGTTGTTGAGCCATGGGCAGAGCCATGTCTCAACAGGGGGGATGGTACAGTTAGTGAGTCGAGTATTTACAACCTATGGATTTACCAATTATACAAAAAAGTTTTGTGCCGCATGCCATGTTTGTAACAAGCATCATGCACAAGGGGCGTTGAAGCCTAAGCAAGGGAATTTTCCTACACCACCGTATCCGTTTCATACTATTTGTATGGATTTCATAGAATTGAATAAATGTGAGAATAAGAAATATTGCCTTGTCATTATAGATATGTTTTCCAAATGGGTAGAAGCATTTCCAACTAAAAATCCAGATGCAGCTACGGTTGCAAAGGTCCTTGTTAAAGAAATTATACCCAGGTTTGGTATTCCGGAAAAGATTTATAGTGATAATGGGACACATTTCGTGAACCAAACGATTCAGCAACTTAGTCACTATTTTGGGATATCGTTAAAGAACCACTGCGCTTATCACCCTCAATCTGCAGGGCTAGTAGAGAGGCATAATGGGGTGTTGAAGAATAAACTTAGGAAGTTGATAGCAGAAACACAGAAGAACTATGTGCACTGTTTGCCCTTAGCACTGTTGAGTATGAGAACTGTTCCAAATGCAAAGGGGTTAACTCCTTTTGAAACTTTGTTTGGGAGGGCATATTATACACCTCAGTGGAAACCTCTCATGTCTACAGAGCAGGAGGCTGACAGTTTACTTGCAGGGTATATGAGGCGATTTTTGAATAACAAACTTTTGCAGTTAAATTCTGTTTCAGATAAAGTGCAACCAAAATCGGAAGCACCAGTAGCCCCAGGCACCTGGGTCTGGGTGAAGATTGTGAAGCGAAAGAATTGGAGTTCTCCGAAGTGGGAAGGTCCGTACCAGGTACTACTGTCGACACCCACTGCAGTCAAGATCGCAGAGCGAGTTTCCTGGATTCATTTGATACACTGTAAACTGGTTAAAAACTTTGAAATGGACAAAAAATGTGTTACTGTTGCACAACAAGAACAAAATGGCCAGGTACAGAGTGAGTAGAGACATTGAGCAACCTCAGAAAACTTGTATGATCATTTTTATTGCAATATTGATCACACTGTTCTTTTTGTTGTGGCCATTCCTTTTTCCTGCCACAAAGGCTGAACTGATTAGACGTAATGAACAAAACATAGACTGGCATCCGAACTTTAACACTTATCAGGCAATTGCACGTGTGTACGCTGAGACTTTTAATGTTTCGAACTGCTGGGTCTGTACGGCCATACCAACAGCATACGGGGATTTATTAATGACTGCTATCCCCCTAGGGGTCAATGAGACCTGGGAAAATCTGTTTTTTGACACAGTTGCTATTAAAGCACATGATAAGGTAGCACTGTATTTGCCTGTGACACAAAAAGGAATTGTATGTTTCTATAAAAATGATACCATCCAAGTGGGATGGAGTAAGTGTAATGTTACAGTACAATATAAATGTTATAGAAAACCAAATGATTTGAGTGGATCTTGTAGTACAAATTATGACTCATTTTTGAAATCTATGCATAAGACTCTTGACCAGGTACAACACAATCCTATACTTTTTAAACAGTTATCTGTAATAGACAAGAAAATGTTTCATGCAGGGCAGTCATTTCATAACAAAGTAATAACTAAGGTAGAGGACTGTTATTTTGTGTGTGGTAAAAAAGCATATAAATGGTTACCTGAGAATTGGTCTGGCAGTTGTTTTTTGGGGTACCTGGTTCCGGCCATCTGACACACTGCAGTTTTGCCTCAAGGGAGTATTCAAAATACTTGAGACGTAACCAAAAAGACTGTTAAGAAACCCACGAATCCAGTGGGACAAATCGAAGTGGGCTGGAAAGACCATCGTGATGTGGGAGCCAAACTTGCGCACATGGACTTGAGTGATGCTGTCATATACTGGGCAGGTATATCACCTATGTATGGCGGAGTTAAATCAATATGGGAGCTGTGAAAACTGTCCAAACTTCTCGAAGTAATGAGTAATGCGACTTTTTCTGCTCTTGAACTGATAACTGATGAACTGAATGCCATGAGAACTGTAGTGCTCCAAAACCGAATGGCTCTTGACTTCACCCTAGCAGCGAGAGGCGGAACTTGCGCTTTGATCAAAGAAGAATGCTGTGCATTTATTCCTAACCATCAGCATGAGATTAACGATCATCTCAAGGTGATTCAGCAAGTGTCGGCCATGACCAAGCCAGGCCCAAATCCTCTGACAGACTTTTTCCAGAATGTCTTTGAGGGGTGGGGCTCCATTTTTATGAACATATTGATTGCTATTGGGGTAGGATTACTCCTAACAGGAGTTTGTATTTGTTGTGGAATTCCCTGCATGAAGAGATTAGTTAAAGAATTCATAGATATATCCGTATCTGAGACTATGTATCAAAGTACTGAATTTGAAGAGCTGCTAGAATGCAAAACACTTTCATAAAAGTTTAAACTGAATGACTTTCTTAACTGCAAATCCTGAATGGAAGAGGTTAGGAAAAGAAGCAAGCTGTTTATTCTTTTTTGAAAATAGAATAAAAAGTATTAACAGGAGGGAAATGTTAGAGAAATATGTATTAATATGTGTATGCTTAATGCCAATTAATAATCAAGTATTTTAATATGCTTTTCATTCTATTTTTCATGCACTGTATTTTATACAAATTGAGTTTCATATGAGACTGAAAAAAATGCTTTTTTGAAAACTGCAGTATGCTTTCTGAAACTTGCAAGTTGCCCTCTGACCTAGTAACTGCTAGCACAGCAATATTCTTGTTTATGCCTTGTGGAAATGTACTCGAGAAGCAGGTGCTTATCTGCTAGGTCAGAAGTGAATGAATGAACAATGCTTTATGTTATAAATGTAATGATTTCAGACAAACAGCTCTGTCCAGAGGAGCGGAACCTCTGCAGCTGTAGTAATTTAGAGATAAAGTAGACAAAGAATTATTAAAGAAATGAACTGCTAGCATTGTGCTTGATTTAGCCATAGTATCTTGAATGTAACATGACATGTATCTAACTGGGAGTAACCAAGGCCATGTTGTTTTCCCCAGGAATTTCACATAAAAATTGATAAATCAGCAGAAATTCATGGGAAAGATGGTCAGCAGATGATGATGAAAAAGGTGGTAATCTGTTACGTCAGCTTGGTAGGACATAACTAGTTTAAGAATGTATAAAATTAAAGTATTTCCTGTTTCTGGTTAGACAAACTCTGTATTAGCATGTTTTTGTCTCCTTGCTGCAAGATTAAAGTGCCTTAACCTGAACTTACCGTGTTTTGATCATTTTTAAAGTATATTTTTCTTTTGACATACTGGTTGTCAGCCTAAGTACTTGGTTCATGAATAACTAGTGCCAGAGGTAATACCTAATGTAGTGGATCTAATTGCTAAATCTGGTGCACTGGTACCAGTTACTATATTTCTGCACTCTTATCTTATCTGCTAATTCTGTGATTTTGAGTTCACTGATGCTCTAAGACCGACTGTGGTATCTGCTGCAATGGGGTCACATGACATTTGCACCTATTTTATTTCGGTCAGATGGCATTCCTGCAGCACCAGTGTCATTTGCTAAAGCTGTAACACTAGGGTCAGCAGTGAACCTACCACTCTGGGGCCAGCTGCAGTATCTGCTGCAATGGGGTCAGTAGCTGATTCTGATGGGCCTGGGATCAGATGATGAACCTGCTGCACTGTAATCAGCTTGTAAATCTGTAGTACTAGGGCTAAAAGCTTGTAAGTGCTGATTTAAGGACAAATGATAAGGTTATAGGGTCCAAAGGTGTTTCTTTGTCAACACAACCAGCTACTTTTCAGATCAGACCACAGAATGTTCTACTACCAGATTGTGTACCTGCAGAGATATGAATGGATTGGTAATACAATAGGAGTGACAAACTACTAACAAAGGAAGAAAAAGCAACTTCTGGAAAACACTAAAGTTGCAATAAATAACACACAAATTCACATAATAAAAATGTCAACTACTGATATACTTTAATTTAGAAGATACTGTTACCTAAAGAAACAACAGTATCGAAAAAAGTGAGTAATATCGGGTTCCTATTAGAACCTTGAACGCTTGAAATGTCGAACATCATATGGTCGACACCATATGATCGACATTTCAAGTGTTCGAAGGTTAATCATAACAGCACCGTTCAGTGCAGAATGGGAGAATTTCCCTTTTCTGCACTGAAGTGCGATCTCAGAGTTTGGTATATTTAAGTGGGGGGGGGGTACGGGGGGTGCAGGGGGGCTTGTCCCCCTGCCTGCACCGTTAAGGTAAGTTTTTTTTTGATTTTTGTTTTTTATTATATATTCGAACTTTCAAATTTTGATCATATGTTGTCGAACATATGGGATTCGAAGTTTTGAAAGTTCAATTATGTCATATAGACCCGTAATATCATGACTTATCCTGTCATCTGTCATTGAAACTCCACTTCCAATAGCACAGACTGACTGTGTTCTTTTGCATAAGTTGTGAATTCTACTTCAAGCCAGCTTACTTTTTCCTCCTAATGTGGCTCTCAGAGATACATTTTTGGTTCTTTCATTATTTGGAACCCTCTAGCAAATAATTGCTTACCCTTTGTTGGAAAACTATTTCATAATTTTAAGCCAAATAGATGCATTAACCGTCTTCATTTATATCTCAACTTTACTTTTTGTGAAGCAAGCCATTGTTGTAGACATTTGCTGATCATACCTCTCAACTTCTTAGAGCAAGAAATCTGGACAAAGTCATAAATAAAAGGGGGACAAATGCCAAATGCCTCAAAATAGCGTCAATTTGTAAGTATTGAAAGTTAATAGAATAAAAGTTTTTGCATTAGCATGAATTTTCTGAAGGGTATGAAGTCAGAAACTCAAATGTTGGTCACTGTTTTCTAACACCAGTCTTTAATGATCTGCCACTAATTTGCCAGAAAACCACAATTTTATGAAAAATGGACTAAATATACCAGGCAAAAATCTGGACATTCTGTGAAAATCTGCATAGCTGAGAGGTATGTTGCTGATTCTTTTGAGTTAAATCAACATATCTAATATGTGCACCCTCTTTCCTCACAGTTATGCACACTAAGTAAATTGAATCTCCCTTCAAATGTTTTTCTAGTACAGACACTGATAGCATTCTGTTTCTGTCCTCTGAGTGACTCATCTTGTTCATATCCTTTATATAACGGGTTCTCCAGAACTACCAGATACAATGCCAGAAGCGATATTATTAATGCCTCACTCACGGGAAAGGTAACCTCCTACTTATGTGGATAATGCCTCTTCCTGTACATTCTTATACAGTATATCACTCTAATCCTTCCTAGTTTTAAATATCATCTTTAGGTTATCCAGAGCAACTACTATCTACCCAGTTTAGTTTTTGCAATTACAATTATGTTTTTTAGATACATTATTCTGTATTTATGTGTATTCAATTTTCACTTTTTTATTTGCTGCATAGATTCATATGTTGTTTCTAGGCTAATAGCAACTATGCCCCTAAAAAGCCCAACAGCATACCACAAACCATTTGGGTCCTAAGTATCATGGGCATCTATGTAGGGAGGCATGTAAGTAGAGAGGAAACCTAGGATTAGTAGGCTAGTGTCAAGTTGACATAATAAATTTTCATATTTTATTTATTTAAGTTTGATGACAGGGGAAGTCTACTGGGCCAAGAAGAGCCTGTTTTTAGTGGAGGCCTGGGGAGAAAAGCTCCACAATAACTCCAAGTTACATTTCACATGTTACAAAAGGACATAGTTCATACAGCTAATTAAATGTTTACAGATAAGCTCCATGATATTTGCAATTGGCTTATCAAAATGTTAAAAAAATGAAAAGACATAATTCAATACAGAAATTTCAACACTTACATAAACTGAATATTTTTGTTTCTAAACTCAATTGTAGGTTTAACATTTCTAAATATATATAGCTACTAGCCATTAGTAGGTTAGGAAACTATTATGCATGGGGAAGGTAATGGTATATTTGAGATTGGAGAGTATAGTACAATAGATGTTAAAGAGAAATTTAGTTGTTGGTAGGGGAGGGATTGTTTTGAGCAGGATGAAGTAATATTAGAGGTAGTTGGATGAGTCAATGCAAGATAGAAAGGGGGAGGGGTTTAAGTTGGAGCAAGGCAAGGGCATTCCCATTTGGAAGAAAGATGAGAGAGTAGCTGAGATTTGAAATTTGTATGGTTAGGTAGGTTGTGTAGGTGTGTGGGGAGAGAGTTCCACTGTTTAGCCATGGTGTGGGACAGCAGTAGATGGCCAGAAGGTCGTGCAGATTTGTAGACCTGAAGTAGATTTTGTTTTTTGGATCTGACTGAGCGGTTAGGAATGTAAGGTTTTAAGGAAGTAGCGAGAGCTGGGAAGTTGGCAGGTTTAATTGCTGGAACCTATGTTCTGAGAGACTGCCTCCCAGACTATATGCAAATATACACAGCTGAGTATATATTTTTGGTTATAGAGTTTGTTCATTGTTGCTTAGATCTCTGTTGAAACTGTTGTCTCACTGTTCTGAGAGACTGATCTGCAAATATACAGAGCTGAGTATATATATTTTTTGGTTTTAAAGTTTGTACTGTTAGTTGTTGCTTAGATCTCTGTTGAAACTGTTTTGTCCCACCCATCCTCCCTATTTTTGGTTTGTAGTTTAAATTTGGTGGCTTTTGCAGTTGCCCGTCCCACTGTAGATTTGATCTGGGACACTCCCCCAGTCCCATCTCTTTATCACATTCTACCTAATAAACTCTTTCTGCACTTGCTTTTAGTCCTTTTTAATTTAATTGCATTTTTTAAACTGTGTTTGGTCTAATATTGCTACATACTCAAGTGTGCTAGCTTGCACTGCATGTGAATTGTTTTTACTACTGTTTTTGCTACTTTTTTGTAAAAAAAAACTGTAAACCTGCTTCCTACCTTTCCTGTAACTAGTGTTCCAGATACAGATATACAGATTTGCTGTATCCAGGACTGTATATAAGCTTCTGAGCCCCCCAAGCCTTTCTGTGTTGGAGCGAAGCCTTCTAGCTTATCAGTGGGAGTGGTAAGCGTAAGCACTAGGTAACCTGTCTACCAGATAAGGAGTGGCTCTGGCCTAGAAATTGTAGTTATTGGCCGTTTGGGGAATCTCTTCCATCTCTCTCAACTTTCTGATTTGAAAGCCTGCATTTGCACTTGTTTCTGTCCTGTAACTCGTCTAGTGCAGATACAGATTCTTAGTTTTAGCAATTAAATTTGCTTATTCATGCTCAGCACTTGTTCAGAACTTGTAAGCACTAAATAAGCTACTAATTACTATAGCACTCAATCTTCCTCATTACCTAGAGGAAAACAGTTTTTGTACTTTTTCTCACTTGCTTAGAGAAAAACAGCTCTTGTACTCACTTTCCTCACTTATCTAGAGGAAATAGTTTTTTTTATTCAGGCATGTCCAAGGGTTAGCTCCCAATGTTCTCTCCTGTCTATCTGATGAATCTGGGTATCTTGAGGCAATGTAGAAATTGCCTCATGCACACAGACAACCGTCTCCTCCTACCACCCAATGCTACAACCTGTGAGAGATGCACTTATCTAGCCAAACTGGAGGTAAAGCTCTTTCCAACCAAGACTGAACTTGACAGTCATGAGGAGAAAGTAAACATTTACACCATACCGCACTCAACACATAGTCTCACTAAATCTACACCACCAAAATCCACACATAGTAACACAAAAACATTCACGGAGGCTCTCAATAATAATCTGTCCAAGCAACAGAGACCTCCAAAGCAGAAACGCAAGCAACCTCCATCCCCAAACACAACCCAAATGACACATAGCCCACAGACTCAGTGTGACACTCAACCACAGCCAATAAGGCAAAACAACACACTAGTCATAGGTGACTCTATAGTCAGGCACACTGATGTCCCACTCACCAGGCTAAACAAGGAGAAGGTTACTGTCAGCTGCCTGTCAGGTGCCAGGATCCACCACATAATGCACGCACTCAGGTCACTCCACAACAAGTGCAAATATGACTCTGTCATTGTCCACATTGGTGTGAATGACCTGAGACGTACTTCCCTGGACTACATGAAAAGAGACATGGAAGAGCTCTCCAATCTTGTAGCCCAGGCAGGTATGACCCTAGCCCTGAGTAGCATCTTGCCATCACCCAGAATGACACCACAGTACAAGGACAAAATGATTGACCTCGACAATTGGCTAAGCTTCTGGTGTCATTCTAAGGGGATCCAATATCTGTCTGCTTGGGATGACATGGTCGACAGACCATGATGCTTTGCCACAGATGGCCTGCACTTGTTGCCCCTGGGATTCCGGATACTAGCTAAGGCTCTTGCTGCCCCTGTAGTGCCTTTTTTAGGCAAGGTTAAAATAACAAATTCACCACATAACAGGAACAGGCAAGCAAAAACTGAGGGTAATACTACTCAATACTAGAAGTCTAAATCTCAAAAGGCACTCACTCGAGGCACTCCTTAAAATGGAGAACATCGATATCTGTGCAGTGACTGAGACCTGGTTCAAGGCTCCAGAGAGCACCCCTGCACTACCAGACTATAACTCATACCACATTTTTCGGCCATGTAACCTGGACCGAAACACCAAAGGCAGAGGTGTGTCCATATTCATTAAGGATATCCGCACCTCCAGGGTAGTTGCTCAGCATAATGCATCCGAGGTTATCCAAGTGCAACTAACTCTGGGCAAAACTGCAATCCAAATTGTAGCTTGATATAGATCCCCCACCATGCCCCATGATTCCCACTCCTCTTTTCTTGATGTACTGGAAAATATTAAGGTTCAACCAAACACCCCTAATAATGAGCGACTTCAACTACCCCACCATTAACTGGGAAAACTACTCGTGTACCAACTCCTTAGCTCAACGCTTTCTGGAATTCTCCAATGCCCTTGATCAACTTATCCACACTCCCACCAGGGGCAACAATATCCTAGACCTAGTCATTACCAACATGAGTGACCAGTGTTCCACACCTGAAGTCAACTCCTCGTTGGTCCGATCCAACCATAAGCTAATCACCCTTGATATCCACATCCTGCCCCCATTAAGGAAACCACAGTAAAAAATTTCTCCAACGCCAACTTCATGCTTCCTAAGACAGAAGTGGTGAACTTCATGACACCCATGCAGATGGACAATACAGTTACAACTGCTGAATCCTACATAAATGCACTCTATAAGCACTTACACAAGTGCATGGATCGTGCTATCCCAAACGGATCCAAGATGCTATCCTCCAAAAAAAGGAAGCCAATCTGGTGGTCCCCTGCCATTAACAAACTGTATAACAGAAGGAAGAAACTGTTGCAAAAGAAAGTAAAATCCCATGAGTGGATGAGCTCCCTGGTCAGCCTCAGTAAGAAGCTGAGATCCCTTATAAGATCCTCCAAAGCTAGCTATGAAAACAAAATCTCCACTAATTCCAAGGACAACCACAAAGCATTCTTTAGCTATGTCAAGAATCTCAATGGCAACACCCAGATCAGCTCTGAGTTACAGCACAAAGGCACGAAAATTGCAGAACCAACTGATATTGCCAACATCCTGGCAGATAGGTTCAGTGCTAACTTTACCCCCTCTCACTCCCTAAAGGGCCCATATATATACAGGAAGAATGCAGAGTCCCTGTAATCACAACTATGCAGGTAAAAGCTGCACTCTCTAAAGCCAAAAACACAGCATCCATGGGACCGGAGAACATCCCAGGCTGCATTTTACATGAACTTCAGAACAAACTGGCTCCCCACTTAAACACCATGTTCAATAATAGCCTTGCATCAGGCTTTGTACCCACTGAATGGTGCACAGCAACAGTTATCCCACTCCACAAAAGGGGAGCCACCACTGATCCCAGGAACTATCGACCTATTAGCCTGACGAGCCTGGTCTGCAAGGCCATGGAACGTGTCATCATGGAACTCATAAACAAAGACATTGGTAACCTCCAAACTCTGGATACCACCAAGTTCGGGTTTGTGAAAGGCAGGTTATGCCTCCTGAACCTGATCGACCTCTTTGAGGCAGTTACCAAAGCCGTAGATGAGAGTAAGGTGGTTCATACAGCCTATCTTGACCTCACCAAGGCTTTCAACACCATCCCCATTCTGGAATTACAGCTAAACTCATATAGTATAAATCCCTACATCACAAGATGGGTTGCCAACTGGCTCACTGACAGAACCTACACTGTAAAAGTTGCAGACTCCAAATCTGACCTCAAAGCAGTGACAAGTGGAGTACTACAGGGTTCCGTCCTGGGACCTCTCCTGTTTGGTATCTACTTCTTTGAAGTACAGGCCAACACAGAAGGCCTCTAGCTAATGAAGTTCGCAGATGACTGCAAACTAGGAGCCATAGTCAAGTCCCCAAATGATGTGGACATCCTACAGAAGGGCCTTGCTGAGACAGATGCCTGGTGTCAAAACCATGGCCTCAAGCTCAATGCCAAAAAATGCAGTGTCATCCCCTTTGGTAAAACTCTGTACCCATGAACTACCACATAGGCAGCAATCTACTTAACACCGAATGAGTGATAAGAGACCTTGGGACCCAGGTGGACAGTAGTCTCTCCTTTGATAGTCACATCACCACAGTAGTAAGGAAGTCCTTCTACGTAGCACACCTCATCATAAAAGGGTTCTCATCCAGGAAAAAAGAGGTCATTGTTGCCCTCTACTCGACACTCATTAGATCCATTATAGATAGAGTACAACACCCCTTTTGGAATGTACCTCACAAGACATCTGCAGCAGCTGGAAGGGCCACAGAAGTACCTCACAAAGAGGATTACTGGCCTCAAACAAATGCCCTATACTGACCACCTCAAAAAACACCAGCTTTACTCCTTAGCATATCACCTACTCCAAGGTGATCTCTGCCTAACATATAAAGCTATGTCAAACCCAGAGCTGTTGGACATGCTACACCTAAAGAAATCCGAATCCCTCCGAACTACACGCTCTAGGGACCTAAACTTTGTCAGCACAATAAACAGGACATGCTGGAGGGATAGATTCCTGTCCCAGAGACTTCCCATACTCTGGAACAGGCTACCCATCTATGTCAAAGTTCTTCATTAGCACTTTTCAAGAAAAATCTTGATGAGTGGATGGGAAATAGGAAATACACCATGGGGATCACTTCTGTGTCTCTGCTTGACAGTGGCACAGGAAAATAACTTTCTTGAGTGGCTTAAGCCAGGGAACCTTGTTGGCTAGGCTTACGTAGGCCCTTGGGCCGATAGCCTAGTACCTACCTATGAAGCTATAAAGATGAGATTGGGGGCAATGGTGAGTTGTAGGTAACTGAAGTAGTTGTGTAGTTCAAGCCAGTTGAGGGTGAGGAGGAGATTTTGTGGTAGCAAGAATCAGGTTTGGACCAAAATGGAGATTGGTGAAAAGAGGGGCACCATACATATGGGATGGGAGTAGGAAGGTGAATGCAAGAGAGTGACGGGTAGAGGGGCTTAGAAAGCAGTTGTGCCTGTAGTGGAGACCTAATGTTTGGTGGGTTTTCTTGATTGTGGAGCGGATGTGGGTGTAAAATTTTAGTTCTTCATCAATAATGATGCCAAGAAACTTGGTGTTGGGAACGATTTCAAGGAGGGTGTTTTGGCTCTCTATGGTGAATGTGGATTTGTCAGTGGAGTTTTTGGTAGGGGAAAAAAAACATTATCTTGGTTTTATTTTAGTGCCAGATGGTTAGACTCCATCCAGGTTTCTGTTTTGGAGAAGGCTAGTTGAGTTTTTGCAAGGAGCTCGGAGGGGGAGAAGGCTGAGCAGATAATTTTTGAGTCATCTGCATATTGGATGATATATGAGTCTGGGATGGATTGGTGAAAGTTATTAATAAATAGGTTGAAGAGAAGAGGTCCAAAAACAGAACCTTGTGGGACACCTGTGGGTGTAGGAAGGAAGGGGGGGGTTGAAGTTTTCCATTGGACAACTTGTTGGCAGTTGGACAAGTAGCTGGAAAACTAGGCATTGGTGGTGGGAGAGAGGTGTACAGTAGAGAGTTGGGATATAAGTAGGGTGTGTAACGAACTTGCCTGAGTCACGTTGGAGGATTATGGTTTTAAGAAAGGAAAGGTTTCAAGAAAGGAAAGAAGGGCAGTCATGGTGCTGTGGCCAGGGCAGAAGCCGTGTTGGGTAGGGGAGAGGAGATTGTTTAGTGTTAGGTGTGCCATGAGTTGTGCTTATATTGTTTTCTGGGATAGCTATAGGCCTGAAGTTCGTGGTATCAGTATTTTTGCCACCTTTATGGAGGGGGATGATGAAAGCATGGCGACAGATAGAAGGGATGTATAATTCTTGTATGGATCTATTTATAAGAATAGAGATGGGTTAGGCAATGCAGTCTGCATATTGTTTGAGGAAGGTGGGTGGAAGGTTGTCAGGTGCATTGTGACAGGGTTTGAGTTTGAGAAGAAGTCTTTTTTATAGTGTTTGTGGGGATGGGCTTGAAGCAGAAGGATGTGGAGGAAGGTTGATGATTGGGGTGGTGGTTGGAGCAGAAGGGGGTAGTGGTGGAGGAGGGGGGTGGGAACGAGGATGATAATTTAGCTATGCAGTCTATGAAGAATGAGTTGAACTGGCTGGCTGTTTCAAGGTTGGAGAGGTTGGAGGCTGGGCAGGGGTTTTCTTTGTTGCCAGGATGCAGCATAGATGAGATGGAGTGCCAGAATTTTTTGGGATTTGTTGAGTGTAAGGACTGCAGTTTGGAGTAGTGGGCTTAGCGGTCTTTAATTATTAGTTTTTTTGCGGAGATTCATAGTTGCTTATACTCTAGGAGAGTGTTATGGTTTTTACGATTTTGATATTGTTTCAATTTTTTGTCCCTTTGGTGCAAGGCTAGTTTAGTATCTTTTGATAACCATGGGCAGGATTGGTTTTGATGCATTTGGTTCAGGGGGGGGGGGGGGGCTTGCTGATTGAGAAGGGTTAAGAATGAGTGGCTAAAGTAGGAAACGGCATCATCTAGAGGAAGGGTTTTAGAGGGGACCAGTCAGTACGCTTTAAGCATTTGGAGAAAGTTAGAGGGTTGAAAGAGGAGAGGTTGTGGGCTTGGATGTAGTGGTGTTGTTTATGCAGTGGAGAGGGTCGGCAAAGGCTGGTAGGTGATTTCTGACAGGATCTGGTAATGTTCCAGCTTTGGTGATAAGGTTTGGTTGAGTTGTTAGGATCCAGTCAATGATGGTACCAGAAGTACCATCTTTATTTGGTCTGGCTGGAGATTGTATTAGTTGGGAGAAGTTGTACAGGTTGATTGTGTGGGACGAGGCTTCAGAGTTAATAGTATTCCAGTTGATGTTGGTATCACTGAGTATATAGGTTTCATTTTTTATATTGGAGGAGAACCAGGATAGGATGTTTTCAAGAGTTTTGAAAACAATCAGTGAGAAGGTTAGCAACTGCAGAAATAGGGCAGCCTATAGTTTTGGTTTGAATGTTACCTTTCTGTTTGTTTTTATTATTTATGCACCAATGGGGAGCTGCAGTTCACTGAGAAGTAGGAAAATAATGTAGTTATGCCAGGGGTTTTAGAAAGGGACATGCAGTAAATTATGACTCAATAGAGTACTATTTAAAAAAGAATGGAATATGGTATAAGCAAGTACACTACAGGGGATTCCTATGAAGCAAGGGCAGAAAAGCTAAGTCAAAAAATGGTGCCTTTCTACATCAGGTTTTTTGATTTAATATGTAGGTACAATCATAAGTACAAATGTTACTTATGGTTATGCACACTACTGTAGGATGCCCCTGGGACAGACAGAAACAGTGTAGTCAGGCAGAGGTTTTTAGTGTTTAAAGATGGCGCCGCACCTCATGGAAGGAATAAGTAAACTCTCAAGCGGAAGAGGGAGGGAATAGACAGGATTGACAGGGCTGGGAAGCTTACAATAAGATTATGTTAGGAGACTGAGAGAAGGGAGGGGGGAGGGCTAAAAGCCAGGGCTTGGAGAAAGCTGTGAGAAAACAGGTTCGACAAGGCTAGGATACTTACATTAGAATTATGGTATTAGAACAAGTAAAGGTGGGAGGGTATGGACCAGGACTTGGATAAAGCTGTGAGAAGAGAAAAATAATCAACCAGCTAGACCAGGTCAGTACCTAAAGGTGTCTGTTTATCTATGTGAATTCAAAAGCAGATTTAATAGCGCATCAGGGAAGTAGAATATAGAATAAATGTAAAGCTTTGGGAAACTGTATATGTTTGTTGCAATAAATGGGAGAACAAAAAATATAAGAATATAAAAGAAATGTGATATACAAGATAAATAAAATCTAAGAATATAAAATAAATGCAAAGCTCTGGAAAAATGCATATATTTGTTACAGTAAATGGGAAGAAAAATGGGAGAGGTCCAAAAGTGTGCACAGCAGAAGAATCACTAGTATCACAGAGAGAAGATTATAATAGACCTACACTGCTCACAGTCTGTTGATAAAAGTAGAACTTGCAGTGGCTTTTACTGGATTGTACGGGGTTCCACTCTCTGTGTTCTTGTATACAGGCAGTTGCATTTAGGTTTTTTCTTAACAATGGTATCTGTCTATAAGAGACTTGGAGGCCAGACCAGGGGTAAATTTACAATTTTATTCAAACTGTCAAGGAATCATGTGAATAGGGCCATGGATGAACTCTGTTTTACATGGATGGGGAGCATATTGATAGTGTGGGGATCCTTTGGGACACATATCTGTCTGTCTAGAATGTTCTGTTTGTCACAAGTGAAACTCAAAGCCCTGGATCTAGTGTTTCTAGTGGTGTTTGTTCTGCTCATGTGCAACAGGTCCGCTGCAGTGTAATCATCTTTTGATGCCCCATAAGTCACAGAAAGATCTCCTCTCAGCAGCCTGTAGGAGACTGAATGCAAAGACAGAGCTTTTAGGTGAACAGAGTAGTACAGGGCATTCATGCCCTGAATTCTCCTGGTGAGAAACCTTTGTGGGTGTTCCGAGTGCTGCAAGTGTCTGGTTCAATATATGCCAAAGGGGGCATTGTATTCAATGACAGGTCTGATATGGCCAGGTAGAGTGGACTGGTATTATAACTTCCTTAGCTCTGGATGCCATACCATTACCTATAAGCTGATCCATATAGAATGGTTTTCTTACTATCTTTCCTTAGCTCTGGATGCCATACCATTACTTATAAGTTGATCCATATAGAATGGTTTTCTTACTATCTTAGCTGTATGTTGGTCAAAGGTCAGATTGCTGTCTAGATATGTTCTCAAATCCCTTATACTGTGTCAAGTCTTAGGGGTGTTTTCCCAATGAACATTATAATGTATTTTTTGGTGCTGAGTTGTAGGCTTTGGCTTTGGCACCAGTCATTTTGTCTGTGTTAAACCCTCTTGCAAGATGTTAGTGTCTTGGGGGAATCTGTGATAGTTCCCAATTTGCAATAATTGGTACCTTGGTGAGCCAGAGACCTTGAATGTTAGACTTGACTTCTGAGAAGTAGATGCCAAACATGAGTGGGTCCAGCACAGTGCCTTGGCTACTCTGTTTTTGACCAGACTCTTGGTGGATGTGGTCTCACTAATCCTGACTTATTGGGTCCTGTCTGTAAGCTAGCCATCAATCCAGTGAGTTATGTAGGGATTTATACCTATCTTAGAGAGCTTGTCAACATTGCCTGAGTGGGGTATTGTTTCAAATGCCTTCTTTAGGTCAAGATATACAGCATACATTGTTCCTCCCTTTTCCATTGCCTTGTTGACTCTCTCAAAGAAATTGACTGGGTTAAGTAGGCATGATCTTCCCTAAACAAAGCCAAATTGAGATGGGTCCAGTGTCTGTAGGTTTCAAATGTCCTTGATAATATAATTTTAATAATAATTTGTTCCATTGCTTTGCATATTAGGATTATTAGGCTGATGGGTGTGTAGTTCCCTGGGTTGTTGGCCAAACCTTGTGGAGGGGAATGACTGTTGTGGTCCTACAGTCACTTGGAAAGTAGCCTGTTTCAAGGCTGTAGTTGAAGAGTGCCTCAAGTGGTCCTGATAAATTGTGTTTTATGCTGTGCAGGAGGAAACAGAAGATGTTGTTGGGACCCATGGAGGCATTGTTCTTGGCTTTAGTGAGTAATGCCAGCATCTGATCCCTGCTACTAGTTGACAGTAGTATGTTGAAGGTAATTTCACCTGATGGAACTGTGGGGATATGGGTTGTGAAGTTCAGACTGAATTTATCAGTTAGTAGATTTGCCATTTCGCCCTGATCAGTGAAGATGGTACCAGCAGTTCAGCACACTGTTGCTGCTGCTGTGATAACTTGAAGGTTCCAGACACAGTTTTAGAAGGTCTTGTAATAGTCCTTAGCCTGCGAGACTATCCTGTCCTTGTAGGTGGCCTTGTTGTTGGACTTAAATATTCCTCTCAGTATCTTGTTTAACTGTATAAGAAAACACTTGTTTTTAAGGGAGTTGCTCTTCCTGATTTTGGCCATGTGTTTTCTTCTTTTATTATATACCCTGCTTAGGTGAGGATTCCATCAGTGATACTTGTCACGTATGGCAGGCTCTATACAGCCATTCACAAGTTTGTATACTGACTCTGTAAATAATTCCACATAGGTAGCTGTGGTCACGAGGTTGGGGGAGCCTTGAATTTTGACAAACTGTCACTTAATAGAAAGTAGTTTGCCTCAGAATAGATCCTGTTACTGGTTTAGCTTGGTTTTCTGGGTTAATTTTTACTTCATAGGAGACTTCACTAGTGAGATGACACAGGGGATGCAATGCTCTTCCATGTTAGTGAGCACCAGATCCAGTATGTTTGACCCACTAGTTGCAGCGTGCATTATCTCTTCCAGGGTGATTGTGTTTATAAAGTCCAGGAAGCGTTGTACCTGTGAGTTTGAGGTAGTATACATTTCCCAGTCTATAGTGGGTAGTTAAAGTCAGCCAAGTATAGGTTATTTAGTGGGATGGTGAGCACCTCTAGTAGGTTCAGGTAAGAGTCATGAGTCTCTAGGGGAATAGATGATGACCTGTAGATTGCCATGATATGGTAAGGGACCTTATCTTTGCTGACTTGCATGTGGATGAGCTCCATGTTATCATCCTGTTTAACCAACCTGGAGGTATGTTTTTACTAATGTAGAGCAAGACACCTCCACCTTTGGCTCCAGTCTGTGCTGTTGTTGGTCTAAATGTATGGAAGGCTATGTAGCCTTGCACTGCCAGAGTGCTTTCTGTGGCTTTAAACCAAGTCTGGGTTATGGCACAGATGTCTACATATTCCACAGTGAGCAGGGCTTGATCAGTGTGGAGCATTTTTGTTTAGGCTCCTAGCACTGAGCAGTAACACCATGAGATCGCTTGGAGACTTTTTTTCACTTTGTTGGTCTTTTTGGCATTGCCAATAAAAGGCTCAGAGGGAGTGGGTAAAGTTTTAAATAATATCCAAAAGCCTAGGTGACAGGTGCAGCCTATCCTTGATCATGTCCTCCAGTGCTGACAGATATTGAATCCCAATTGGAGTGACACCAGAAACTAAGCCAATTATTAAAATAATTTTATGTTCCTACTGCGGCATCAGTTTTGATGAAGGTGGAATGCTGCTCAGTACAAGGCTCATACCTATCTGTGACACTTGTTCCAAGACATCCATTCTGTCCCTTTTCATTTAATCCAGTGAGGTATGTCTGAGGTAATTTATTCCCACATGGACTATGATAGAATCATATTGGTGCCTGGGGTGTAGTGACTAGAGTTCATGTGTGCTATTGTGGATCTTGGTTCCAGATAGGTAACTAACCATTATCTTCTTTTTGTCTAACCTATTGAGTGTGGTATCTGAGTGTCACATAATGGAGTCCCTAGTATCAAGACTATTAAGTGAAGTATATGCCTACCTTATGGACTTTGCTTTTAGGGGATTACTGGGTGTAGCTTATGTGAGATGTTTGCTGTTGCTTCTGGTGTGCATTTTAGCGATTGCTGAGGAGCAGTCTTGCTGATATGTGACTTTGGAGGTCTTGGAGATTTGCAAACTATCAGCCTTATTCCACACTTGTCAATGGATAGGAAGTACATCCTCAAAAATGTGCAACAAATCCCTTACTATATACATACTAGCTATCAGCTTTATCCCAGTCTTATTATAAACCCACCAAAAATCCCATGTTCTATTCAGTAAGTTCATCCCACCTAGATTTTCATAAACTAATTTGTCGGTCTTCATTTCTTTGCCTCATATCCTCCTGTCTCCCAGGATTCAAACCACCTACATTTCATGTAGTGTGTTACATGTCCTGACAACAGAGATCACAGTCATATTGATTAGTCTTTACAAAGGCCTGAGAGTCTATGTGACTCCCAGAAGCTGGAAAAGAAGAGCAACAAGTTTGCTAGTTCATACAGTTGGAAATTTGTAACTCTCAGACATGCCTTATAAATCTCTAACGTTAATTTCCTTCTACATAATCTGTTAGATGTGAGTGTCATATGAAATCAAAGCAGTTTTATATAACTTGGTCATGCCCTCATAGAGGTTAACCTATCATAGTATCTGAGAAGGAGCTTGGGTAAAATACGCATTTTGAACACTTTTATTTAGCCAAAAAGGGTTCAAGGCTCCAGAGAGCACCCCTGCATTACCAGGCTATAATTCATACCACACCTTTTGGCCACCTAACCTGGACCAAAACACTAAAGGCGGAGGTGTGTCCATATTTATTAAGGATACCTACACCTCCAGGCTAGTTGCTCAGCATAATGTATCCGGGATTATCCAAGTACAACTAACTCTGGGCAAGACTGCAATCCAAATCATAGCTTTTATTTATTTATTTTTATTTATTTTACATTTGTTAACCGGGCTAGTCTAGCTGGATATATATCCGTTTTCAGTAGAGGCCCGAGGAGAAAAGCTCCAAACAAACAAACAAACAAAAAAATTATACATGTTAGAAAAATAGACATACAAATAGTGATACAAATATAGATTACTGTACATGCTATTGGTTAAGCATGGTATTAGTTTTACATGGGGTGTAAATAGACATGATCAGGGTAAAAACCTCAATTGTGAATAGAAATGAGAGATTATAAAGGTCTAAATAGGAGAACGTGCTAGGAGGAAGTGAGACTAGTGGGGTATGAGCTATGAAGCTTGCTACAGATTCCCCCACCATGCCCCAGGATTCCCACTCCTAATTTCTAGATACATTGGAAAATATTAGGGTACAACCCAGCACCCTAATAATGGGCGATTTCAACTACCCCACCATTAACTGGGAAAACTACTCATGTACCAAGTGTTTTGCTCAATGTTTTCTGGAATTCATAAATTCCAATGCCTTGGATCAACTTATCCACACCCCCACCAGGGACAGCAATATCCTAGACCTGGTCATTACAAACATGGGTGACCGGTGTTCCTCACCAAAGGTCAAGTCCTCATTGGTCAGATCTGACCACAAGTTAACCACCCTAGACATCCACATCCTGTCCCCACTCCCCATTAGGGAAACGACCGTAAAAAATTTCTTCAAAGCTAACTTCACGCTTCTTAAGAATGAAGTGGAAAACTTCACGACACCCATGCAGACGGACAATAGAGGTACGACTGCTGAATCCTACACAACTGCACTTTATAAGCACTTACCCAAGTGCATGGATCATGCTATCTCTAAGAGAACTAAGATGCTATCCTGCAAAAAAATGTAGCCAATCTGGTGGTCCTCTGCCATAAACAAACTCTGCAACACAAGAAAGAAACTGTTGCAAAAAAGAGTAAAATTCCATGATTGGAGGAACTCCCTGGTCAGCCACATTAAGAAGCTGAGATCCCTCATAAAATCCTCCAAAGTTAGTTATGAAAACAAAATTGCCACTGATTCTAAAGACAACCACAAAATATTCTATACTTATGTCAAGAATCTCAATGGCAACACTCAGATCTGCTCTGAGTTATAGCACAATGGCACTAAATATACAGAACCAACTGATATTGCCAACATCCTTGGCAGATAGGTTCAGTGGTAACTTTACCACCCTCTCACTCCCTAAAGGGCCCATCTCTATATCTCATATTATCTGCAATTATACAAAGCTAAGTATATATTTTTTGGTTATATAGTTTTAATTGTTGCTTAGATCTGTATTGAAACTGTTGTCTCACTGTTCTGAGAGACTAATCGGCAAATATACAGAGCTGAGAATATTTTTTTGGTTTTAAAGTTTATACTGTTAGTTGTTGCTTAGATCTCTGTTGAAACTGTTTTGTCCCACCCATCCTCCCTATTTTTGGTTTGTAGTTTAAATTTGGTGGCCTGCCCCACTGTAGATTTGATCTGGGACACT
The DNA here is from genome assembly GCF_019279795.1 of Protopterus annectens. Taxonomy (NCBI): domain Eukaryota; kingdom Metazoa; phylum Chordata; order Ceratodontiformes; family Protopteridae; genus Protopterus; species Protopterus annectens. The sequence goes on along the minus strand of NC_056734.1, from coordinate 746,737,238 downwards.
CCCCCATCCCATCTCTTTACCACATTCTACCTAATAAACTCTTTCTGCACTTGCTTTTAGTCCTTTTTAATTTAATTGCATTTTTAAACTGTGTTTGGTCTAATATTGCTGCATACTCAAGTGTGCTAGCTTGCACTGCATGTGAATTGTTTTTTATTACTGTTTTTGCTACTTTCCTGTAACTAGTGTTCCAGATACAGTTTTGCTGTATCCAGGACTGTATGTAAGCTTCTGAGTCCCCCAAGCCTTTCTGTGTTGGAGGGAAGCCTTCTAGCTTATCAGTGGGAGTGGTAAGCACTAGGTAACCTGTCTACCACATAAGGAGTGGTTCTGGCCCAGAATTTGTAGTTATTGGCCGTTTGGGCAATCTTTTCCATCTCTCTCAACTTTCTGATTTGAAACCTGTATTTGCACTTGCTTCTGTCCTGTAACTCATCTAGTGCAGATACAGATTCTTAGTTTTAGCACTTAAATTTGCTTGTTCATGCTCAGCACTTGTTCAGAACTTGTAAGCACTAAATAAGCTACTAATTACTATAGCACTCTATCTTCCTCATTACCTAGAGGAAAACAGTTTTTGTGCTTACTTTTCCCACTTGCTTAGAGAAAAACAGCTCTTGTACTCACTTTCCTCACTTATCTAGAGGAAAAACCCTGCAACTCTCTTTTTGTGTGGTCTTGCGCACAGAGCAGTGTCGGGCAGCGCTGGTTAGCTGGGGTATACGATTCCTGGCCCCACAAAGTCTGCACTGTAAACTTTCCATTAGAACTAGGCAAGCCTCAACTCAAGTGCTTCAGATCAGCTGCTCTTATTGCAGCACTTGCAAAACAGAAATCAGCACTTGTCCTAGTCTCCTAGACAGCACTATCATTCTCCAAATTTCCTAGACAGCACTATTATAATATAGCATAAGACCCTCGATCGTCTGCAGGACTTAAGTTCAATTTACTCTTCAAAGCATGTCCAGAGGTCAGCTTCAGGTGTACTCTCCAGTTCATCTGGTGGAATTGGGCATCCTGAGGCAGTGTCACAACTGCCTCATGTATACAGACAACCCTCTCCTCTTACCTCTAGACACAAACACTTGTGAGAGATGCAAATACACATCCAGAATGGAGGCTAAGCACTCTCAGCCCATGACTGTAACAGACAGTCAAGAGGGTAAGGGACACACTTGCATCACACCACCTGCCACACATGAATCTACAAAACAAGCACCGGCAAAACATACACATAAATACACAAAAAGATATTCGGAGGCACTAGGTACCAATCTGAAAAAGCAGTGCCCTCTAAAGCAGACAAGCAAGCAACCTGCACCCCTAAACACAAGCCAGAAAACACATAATTCACCTCAGCAGTGTGCCTCATAACAGCCCTTAAAGCAAAACACCATACCTAACACGCTAGTAGTAGGAGACTCTATAGTAAGGCACACAGATGTTCCACTCACCAGGCTGAACAAGGAGAAGGTTACTGTCAGCTGCCTGTTGGGTGCTCGGATCCGCCACATAACACAGGCACTTAGGTCACTCCAGAACAAGTACAAGTATGACACTGTCATTGTACATGTTGGTGTTTATAATCTAAGACGTACCTCCCTGGACTACATGAAAAGAGACATTGAGGAGCTCTCTGATCATGTAGCCCAAGCTGGTATGACCCTGACCTTGAGTAGCATACTACCTTCACCTATAATGATACCACAATACAAAGACAAAATGATCAATTTCAACAGTTGGCTAAGCTTCTGGTGTCATTCTAAGGGGATCCAGTGCCTGTCTGCCTGGGATGACATGATAAACAAGCCTTGCTGTTTTGCCAGAGATGGGTTGCACCTGTCACACCTAGGTTTTCGAATACTGGCCAAGGCTCTTGCCGTCCCCATAGTGCCTTTTTTAGGCAAGGCTCAAAGGACAAACCAACCACCGTAACCAGCACAGGTGACCAAAAACGAAGGGTAATGCTACTCAACGCCAGAAGTCTCAACCTCAAAATGCACACACTCGAGGCTCTCCTCAGCATGGAGAAAATCGATGTTTGTGCAGTGACAAAAACCTGGTTCAAGGCTCAAGAGAGTACCCTAGCACTGCCACGTTACAATTCATATATCTTCCGGCATCAGTTACCGGATCGCAGTACAAAGGGCGGAGGTGTATCCATATTCATCAAGGATACCCATATCTCCAGGTTAGTAGCGCAGCATGATGCCCCAGAGATCATCCATGCACAACTATCAGCAGGCAAAACCACATTTCAAGTGGTAGCCAGTTATAGATCGCCCACCATGTTCCAAAATGCTCACTCTGAATTCCTTGAGCCATTGAAAAATATAAAGGTCCTACCCAACACCATAATCTTGAGTGATTTCAACTACCCTGGTATAGACTGAGTGAACTACCAATGTTCCAACTCCTATGCTCAGCGATTCATAGAATTTATAAATTCAAATGCCCTTGAACAACTAGTATGTTCCCCCACTAGAGGGGGCAACATATTGGATTTAATCATTACAAATATGGGCACCCATTGTACCACACACAAATACCTTTCCAAAGCAGACGTCAAACTACTTGCATCCGAAGTGGAAAGCTTCACTATTCCCTTGCAGAAGGATAATGATATCCAGGATGCGGAATCCTACACCAAGGCACTCTATATGCATCTTCAGGATTGCATGGACCGTGCTATCCCAAATAAAACCAAGACTCCTTCCTCAAGCAAGAAGAATCCAGTCTGGTGGACCCCGGCCATAAGCAAACTTTACAATAAAAGGAGGAGACTTATACAAAAAAAGGCCAAACCTCAAGTAGAAAAATCATCCCTGATCAGCATTAATAAAAAATTGAGGGCCCTCATCAAGTCAACTAAAGTTAAATTTGAAAAGAAAGTTGCCAAAGATGCCAAGGATAACCATAAGGCCTTCTATGGCTACGTCAAAAACCTAAATGGCAATGCTCAGGTCTGTTCTGAGCTAGTAAAAAATGGAACAAAATACACTGACCCTTCTGACACTGCCAACATCTTGGCTGACAGGTTCAGTGCAAATCCCCCCCCCCCCTCACGACCTACAGGGCCTATTACCATTCTAGGGTATTGTGTAAGTCCAATTATTACTGATACGTTGGTTAACAAGGCTCTATCTAAAGCTAAAAACACTGGCTCCATGGGACCAGATGGTGTCCCAGGCTGTGTCATACTCAAGCTCGAAAAGGGATCACCCCGCATCTTAATACCCTGTTCAGTCTCAGCCTCTCCACAGGATATGTGCCCATAGAATGGTGCACGGCAATGGTGGTCCCACTACACAAGGATGGGGCCAAAACTGAACCTGGGAACTACCAACCAATAAGCCTGACCAGTCTGATCTGTAAGGCTATGGAGCGAATTATTATGGAACTCATAAATGGAGAGATTGGGAACCTCCAGTCGCTGGACCCCACACAGTTCAGCTTTGTCAAGGGCAAATCATACCTCCTGAACCTGGTGGATTTCTTTGAGACAGTTACTCAGGCTATATATAAGGGAAAGTAGGTACACACGGCTTACCTTGACCTTGCCAAAGCATTTGACACCATTCCCCATTCAGGTATCATTGATAAGCTCACCAGCCTGGGCATAAACCCGTACGTCACAAGATGGATCACAAACTGGCTCTCAGACAGATCCCATAAAGTAAGAGTAGTGGGATCTATGTCTGAATCCAGACCAGTAATGAGTGGTGTGCCTCAGGGCTCTGTCCTGGGGCCCCTCCTGTTTGGCATATACTTCTCAGAAGTACTGGCAAGCACGGAAGGGCTGTGACTGACTAAGTTTGCAGACAACTGCAAACTGGGTGCTATAATAGAGTCTCCAGCTGACATGAAGATCCTCCAGAAGGGCCTAAATGAGACTGATGCATGGTGTCAAAGCCATGTCTCAAGCTAAATGCAAAAAAATGCGTAGTAATCCCCTTTGGAATAAACAGAGTAACCGCATACTACAACATAGGAGGTAATCCCCTGAAATCTGAAAAAGAAATAAGGGATCTAGGGACCCAAGTAGATAGTCAGCTTTCCTTTGATAACCATGTTGCCAAAGTGGTTAGAAAATCCTTTTATGTGACCCATCTGATCATGAAAGGGTTTGCATCAAGATCTAAGGATGTAATGGTGCCCCTCTACTCTTCCCTCATCAGACCCATTATTGAGTGCAATGCACCAATTGGAATGTACCTGGCTAGACATCTCCAGCAGCTGGAGAGACCACAAAGGTACCTAACCAAGAGGATTACTGGCCTCAAACAGTTGCCCTATGCAGTACGATTGAAAAAGCTAAGACTGTTCTCTGTTGCATACCGCTTTCTCAGAGGCGATCTCTGTCTAACATACAGAGCCATGTCCAACCCAGAATTGTTGAACATGCTCCATCTTAGCAAAACCAAATCTACTCGAGCTACATGCTCTAGGGATATAAACCTCAACACAACAATGAATAGAACATGCTGGAGGGATAGATTCCCTTTGCAGAGACTTCCCTTACTATGGAACAGGGTCCCGATCTACATAAGACAGAGCCCCTCACTATCACTCTTCAAGAGAACCTTGATGAGTGGATGGGTAACAGAAAGTTCACACCGGGCATCAGATGACTGCAAACTAGGCACCATAGTCGACACACCAGCTGAAACATGCATCCTCCAGAAGGGCCTCACAGAAACAGACGACTGGTGCCAGAGTCATGGCCTCAAACTAAATGCCAAAAAATGTATAGTCATCCCCTTTGGAAAAAACAAAGTACCCACAAATTACCACATAGGTGGTAATCCATTAAGTACGGAAAAAGTAATCAGAGACCTGGGGACCCAAGTTGACAGTGACCTCTCATTTGACACCCACATCGCCAAAGTGGTTAGAAAGACCTTCTACCTTGCCCACCTTATCATGAAGGGATTCACATCCAGATCAAAGGATGTCATTGTACCCTTATATTCCTCCCTTATCAGGCCTATGATTGAGTACAATGCCCCATTTGGTATGTACCTCACCCGGCACCTCCAGCAGCTAGAGAGACCCCAAAAGTACCTTACCAAGAGGATCAAGGGTCTCCACCATATGTCATATGCTGCCAGACTGAAAAAGTCCAGCTCTATTCAGTAGCATACCGCCTGCTCAGTGATGATCTGTGCCTTACATACAAGGCCATGTCCAATTCAGATTTAATGGACATGCTCCACCTCAAAAAATCCAAATCCATCAGAGCCACAAGAGCTAAAGATCTAAACCTCAGCACAAATATGAATAGGACATGCTGGAGGGACAGATTCATAACCCAGAGGCTTCCCACACTCTGAAACAGGATACCTGTCCATGTTAGGCAGAGCCCCTCACTGACTCTCTTCAAGAGAAATCTGGACGAATGGATGGGTGATCGTAGGTTTACCCCGGGGATCATCTCTGTGTCATTGCTAGATAGAGGCACAGTAAACTAAATTTAATTTAAATTGTACACTTTTATATCATTACATGGGGTGGTGAAAGCCAGATACACTTTGGCTAGGCTTGTAAATGCCCTAGGGCAGATAGCCTAGTACTGTACTATGAAACTATGAAACACCAACAGCACTACTAGATAGGGGCCAAGGGTACTAGCTGCTAGTACAAGGGTCTAGGGAACTACTAAAGGTGTGGTGAATACCGCACAATGTGGCTGGGCTAATATATGCCTTCGGGCAGATAGCCCAGTACCAACCTATGAACCTATACTGGAAGAATGCAAAGTTCCTGTAATCATGGCTGCACAGTTAAAAAACATACTCTCCAAAGCCAAGAACACAACATCCATGGGACCTCACAACATCTCAGGCTGCGTTCTACATGAACTGCAGAGTGAACTGGCACTCCACCTAAGTACCATGTTCAGTCATAGCCTCACTTCAGGCTTTGTGCCCACTGAATGGCACACAGCAACGGTTATCCCACTCCACAAAGGGGGAGCCACCATGGACCTCAGGAACTACCACCCCATTAGCCTGATGAGCCTGGTCAGTAAGGCCATGGAATGAATCATAATGGAACTTATAAACAAAGATATTGGTAATCTCCAAACTCTGGACCACATGCAGTTTGAGTTTGTAAAAGGCAGATCATATCTTCTAAACATGATAGACTTCTTTGAAGCAGTCACCAAAGTCACAGACGAGGGTAAGGTGGTTCACAAAGCCTATCTAAATCTTGCCAAGGCTTTTGACACCATTCCCCACTCTGAAATTATAGATAAACTCACTAAACAAGGTATAAAGCCCTATGTCACAAGATGGGTTGCCAGCTGGCTCACTGACAGAACCCACACTGTGAAAGTAGCAGACTCCAAATCTGACTTCAGATGAGTGACAAGTGGAGTACTACAGGGTTCAGTCCCGGGTCCTCTCCTGTTTGGTATCTACTTCTCTGAAGTACAGGCTAACACAGAAGGTCTTTGGCTAACGAAGTTTGCAGATGACTGCAAACTAGAAGCAATAATCAAAACTCCTAATGATATGGACATCCTACAAAAGGGCCTCACTGAGACAGATGCCTGGTGTCAAAGCCATGGCCTCAAGCTCAATGCCAAAAAGTGCATTGTCATCCCCTTTGATAAAAACTGTACCCATGAACTACCATATAGGCGGCAGTAAACTTAACACCGAAAGTGTGATAAGAGACCTTGGGACACAGGTGGACAGTAGTCTCTCCTTTGATAATCACATCGCCACAGTAGTCAGGAAATCTTTCTAGATGCACACCTCATCACTAAAGGTTTCTCATCCAGGAGAAAAATAGGTCATTGTTCCTCTCTACTCGTCACTCATTAGACCCATTATAGAGTGCAATGCCCCTTTTGGTATGTACCTCACAAGATATCTACAACAACTGGAAAGACCACAGAAATACCTCACAAAGAGCATTACCAGCCTCAAACAGATGCCCTATGCAGACCGTCTCAAAAATCTCCAGCTTTACTATGTTACATATCGCCTACTCAGAAGTGATCTCTGCCTAACATACAAAGCTATGTCAAACCCAGAGCTGTTGGACATGCTCCACTTAAAGAAATCCCAATCCTCTGAGCTACATGCTCTAGGGATGTAAACCTTGTCACCACAATAAACAGAACATGCTGGAGGAATAGATTCCTGTTCCAGAGACTTCCCATACTCTGGAACAAACTACCTATCTATATCAAACAAAGCTACTCATTAGCACTCTTCAAGAAAAATCTTGATGATTGGATGGGAAATAGGAAATTCACTCCGGGAATTACTTCTGTGGCTCTGCTCGACAGTGACAAAAGAAAATAATTTTATTGGGTGGCGAAAGCCAGGGTACCATCTTGGCTAGGCTTATATAGGCCCTAGGGCCAATAGCCTAGTACTTCCCAAAAATATAATGTATTTGAATAAGAAAGTGCAGCTATACTATATACAGTAATATAGTTTTATACATTCATTTAAAAAATACAGTTCATTATGGTAAGTTTTTTATGGGTTTGACCTTTGAGTAGTGCCAGAGGAAGATTTAATAAGGCTAGCCATAGTCAGTACAGGTACATTGCCAGATCAGACTGAGGTGGGCTTTTAATTAGGTTTTAAAGTTGGGAGTTACCCTTCATGATTGTTTGCTTCTAGGGCTAGTCAAGGGTTTACTTCTGATAGGTTCAGCAGTCTCTATGCAGCCATTGACATGGATGTACAGAGTTTGTGAGAACAATTCAGCATAAGCTGCTGTGTTCTTTGGGTTCAGAGAGACACTGAAATTTGACAAACCATCACTAAATAATGGGTAATTTGCCTTGAAATGGCTCCTGTCTGTTTCTGGTTTTAATGGGATTATGGAGTTGATTTTGATTTTAAAGAAGGCAGCTTTATAATCTAATGGTTATCAGGGAGGATAAGACACAATTGGGGGGGGGGGGTCAGGATTCTCCCATATTTGAGGGCACAAGATCTAGCATTTTGGGTCCTCTAGTGGCCATAGTAACTATTTGATCAAGGTCGTTTGTATTTACAAAGCCCAGGAATCTCTGTGGCTGTAGATCTGAGGGCATGCAGGATTCCTAGCCTATAGTGGGGTAATTAACGTAAATAAGAACGCAGCTCTTACTGTTTTAACCATTAGTGAGTAAATTGGATGGATTACAGTCATCATTATTAAGGCCATAAAATTTTGTTCTGTGTAATGCTGTGTAAGGATGAGCAAACATGCTTACTGGATAACTGCTATTAACAGGCTCTACAATAAGAGGAAGAAGTTGCCATCTAAGTGTAAGAGGGAGCAAGCCCTAAACTGGAAATACTCCCTCCTCAACTTAAACAAGCAAATAAGACTTCTTGTGAAGTCCTCCAAAGGAAACTGTGAATTAAAATTAGCTTCCTTAACTAAGGACAACCATGAGGCATTCTTTAGTTTCATCCGTAACCAAAATGGAAGGGCCCAGATTTGTGCCAAACTGGTACTTAATGATACCACATATACTAAGCCTCTGGACATAGCTAACCTGTTGGCTGAAAGGTTCTGCAAAAATGTCACTCCACTGTACCTGCCACATGTACCCCAATAACATCCCTACCACCTGTCCCCTACCTTGTACATCTAAAGAGCAGGTCATAAATGTCTTCTCTAAGGCCAAAAACATGGCATCTATGGGACCTGATAACATCCTGGGCTATGTCCTATATGGGCTCCAACAAGAATTAGCAACACCATTGGGAACTTTTTTCAATCATAGTCTAAGCAATGGCTTTGTCCTAGCTGAATGGAAAATGGCTACTGTTATTCCCTTGCTCAAAGGTGGTGCTTCCACTGACCCCCAGACCTACAGAGCTATTAGAATGACTATTCTTATCTGCTAGGCCATGGAGCAAATCATCATGGACCTTATCAGCAAAGATGCAGATAATCTCCAAACACTTAACCCTACTCAATTTGCATTTGTCAAAAGGAGATCATGCCTGTTAAACCTGGTGGACTTATTTGAGACAGTCAACAAGGCCCTGGGCAAGGGGAAATCTGTGCATACAGCCTACCTAGACTTAACCAAAACTTTTGACACTATCTCCCACTCAGGCATCATTGACAAACTCATCCAGCTAGGTATCAACCCTTATATCGTTAGATGGGTCGCTAACCAGCTCACTGATAGGACACATATAGTCAATATAGGAGAATCCATCTCCAACACCAGACCTATAAGCAGTGGTATCCCACAGGGATTAGTACTAGGACCTCTACTGTTTGGAATCCATTTCTCTGGAGTACAAGCAAAAACTAAAGGCCTGTGGCTGCAAAGTTTGCTGATGACTGCAAACTGGGAATAGTCATAGAATCTACAAATGATGTCAACATCCTATAAGAGGGTCTTACACAAATGACTAATGCCAAAGTCATAGGATCATAGGAAGTTACTAGGCTATTGGCCTTAAGGCCCTCACAACCCTAGCCAAGAATTTAGCCCATGCTTTGACAAGTCAACACCCAATGCCCCTGTCGAGCAGAGACACAGGTGAAATCCCAGGGGTATATTTTCTGTTCCCCATCCAGTTATCCAGCTTGTTCTTAAAATGGGTTAATGAGATATTCTGCTTGACATGGAGAGGGAGTCTATTCCACAGAAGAGGGAATCTCTGGGACACAAATCTGTCCCACCAACAAGTCTTGTTGATGTCACAGACCAGGTTAAGGTCACACATGCAGGTTACTCGAGTGGAGCTGTATCATTATCCCTTTCAGTAAGAGCAATGTTCCTTCTAACTATCACATCAATAGCAACACCCTAAGTACGCAGTCAGTGGTGAGAGACCTGGGCACACAGATTGACAATCTTATCTTGTTTCCACAGTGGTAAGAAGGACATTCTATATTGCTCATCTTATAAGTAAGGGCATTGCCTCCAGGAAAAAAAGAAGTTATAACCACCCTGCACTCTTCCCTCATCAGGCCAATAATTGAGTATGTCACCCCTTTTGGTATGTACCTTTCCAAGCAACTGCAATTGGAGAAACCACAAAGGTTCCTCACAAGGAAAATTCCAGGTCTTCAGCATCTGTCCTACGTGGCTCATCTGAAAGCACTGTCACTTTACTCTGTTTTATACAGACTACTCAGATGTGATCTCTGCCTTGCATAAAAGGGAATCTGTGACCCTGCTTTACTGGAAATGCTGCATATCCACAAGTCAAATTGTACACAGTTACTCACTCTAAGGACCTTAACTTAGTATGTGGCATTAATAGAACCTGCTGGAGGGACAGATTTGTTTCCCAGAGGTTGTCACACCTTTTGAACAGGTTCACACATCATGTCAAACATAGCACCTCATTGGCTCTCTTGATACACAGTCTGGACAATTAGATAGCTAACAGTAAATTCACCCTGGGGGTTCCACCTGTTTCCCTCTTGGACATGAGCATTAGGTGATGATTGTGGAAATAAGGGTAGAACTTGCCTAGTCTTGTAAGGGCCCTAGGGCATTAGCCTAGTAACTTCCTATGACCTTATGATCCTATTACTACAGCAGCAGGATAATGATGTGTTAAGTTAAGCTATAGCCAATATTCGCATCTACAACAGCCGTCAACACAGCCTGAAATATTTTTTCATCCATATGTATTCAAACATTTACAGCATGCCAATAAAACATTTGTACTGGAGTATTATCTAAGTATACCATGTAGGAAGTCATAATTCTGATTGTTACTGTTTGATAATATATTTCAACAAATGTGACTCTATTGATTCATCTTTATTACCTTATTGACCACTGTAATCTATACATCCAACTCTTCATCTTGTTGAAAGTATATTAAACTGACTAACATACCTTAGTACAGTGGTGCGAAATGCGACAGCATAATGCAGACGTAGGCAATAACATCACAAGATACTGCCATAAGCTATGTACTTCTATTTACCCTTGTCTTTTGCCAGACATAGCACAAATGTAGAGGTGGAAGATTAATGATAGAGGAGGGAGAAGATACATTGACAGGGTGAGATGGAGGCACGGACAAAGTAGATTATGATAGAAGAAGGTTAATGGGAGATCAGAACAATATGTAGCCAACTGGTACACATAAATTAGTGTCCAAAAACAGGCAGAAAACTTTGGCTAATGACTGGATTAGAATCCTTGAAATTATTCAAAAAATGTTCTACATGTGAGCATTAGTTTGTCACACCACAGATGCATCACTACTTTACAATATTAAAGTAACACAACTGAAGCACAGTGAGGACTTAGTGAAACAGAATGGGTAAATAGAGAGAGACCGAGACAGATGCAGAAAAAAATAGCACCAATATGTTTACTGGAACATGTAGGAGCATCTGCATGGTGCTTTAGTTTTAATTATTAAATCATCACAAATCTGACATGCTCTGCACAATAAAGTTGCTTCCTAGAGGTTCAAATAAGGGCAGGGAGAGTGAAATAAACACTAATATCAAACCATGGTAAGGTTGATATAATAATTCTACCTGTTGGGGCTACAATATTTTTGAAAAAGTAAATTTGCTACACTATTCCAATGTTATGTTAAGGAAATGTTTTATACAGGGAGAAATATGGTCATTTGCAGTTAAATAAATGATACAAATATGAAATCCCATGAAGTTATAAACTGACATACAGCCGTAATCTAACCCATGACACTACACAAACATCTCAGGCTAGAAACAGGGCAAGTTTCTCAATGTGCCACATAGGAACTCTTGCTTTAATACATACAGCAGCCTAAAAACTTTTCCATTAACTGTATCACAGTACTGCCTTTAGTGTGCCTTTACTCTGCATTAGTATAGTGCATCAGATTTAAGCACAATTGCGCAAAAGTAACCAGACCGCTGCACATTAAATTGAAATTTTCAGCTTTTGCAATATAAAAAGAAGTTAAACAGCATTCACTGTCACACAGCATTTCTGTGATTTGCCAAATTCCATGCAAATGCCAAGAATATAAAGTGAAGGCTTTTTTACAAGCAATTTCTTGCCATGCGTGAATTTTTGACCATGATAAATGTGTGAAAATGGGGTGGCTAGGACAGTGGTGAAAATGGGATTGACAAGCAGAGGCTAGGACACAGAGAAAAGAATACAGGACTATGCAGGAGGGTCATGGGAGAACACCTAGGTATCCACTGTACAATTGTACACACAGTTTCATGACTTTGCAGAGTCACCACATCAGTGATGAATTACAACAACAGAATAATGTTTTATTGCCAAGTGGACCAAATCGACTGTGTCAAGATGACCTGCAGGCAAAATGGAGAGCTATGCATGGGATGTCAATTTTTATTTTTTTTTTTTGTAGGGGACACAGATTAATGTTGAGAAAGGTGCTTTGCTTAGAAATGAGAGGGTCAGGTAGGTATGATAGGGTAGAAAGCAAGTGCAGTTACAGGACCTACAAGACAGACAGGGATAATGACAGAGACAAAAGGTTGCACCCACATCCATGTTGAGAACAGTGAGAATTTAGTTCTCATCTTCAGAACTATCATCACTGTCTCCTGCAGCTGCTGTCTGAGTCAGTGCAGAAGGTGCATCATCTTTGCAATGTGACAAAGTACCTTTTTAACCCTGCTAATATGTGCACCGAGGCCCCTCGCTGTTATATCCTCCACCAGCCCTGTCAGCTCCTGCCAGGTGACAAAATCCCCTTCTCTACTTCTACTTCTCCCAGAGGTTACCACTGCAACAGAAGCTGGAGCAGAGCTTCCTGATACAGTTGGAGGAAGTAGAGCAGGGGTTGTGAAATCACCAGTGAAAAGTTGTGACCCGGAAGTGCTTGGTGACTGTGTTGCTATCTGTGAATGTGTGGAGACCTGAGCCACAGTGGTGAGTGAACCTTTTTGTGCTCTTGATTAGTAATAACAGCCAAGTTATGCAAAAAGCAGATTGTAAATAAATTATAACCTACCCTCCAAAAAAAAAAGAGAAAAAAAGGTGGGTAGAGACAGACAAAAGAGATACTTAGATACATGACTTGTTACAGTACTGTATTTTTTTGGAAATACCTGAGATTTGTAATGCATAAACAATTATAAAAATGTAATATTGTGCACTTTTGCCACATCCATATATAATGGAAAGTTATTTATGTGTCATAAACAAATCTCACTACTATGATATAAGAAACAGCAGCCTTTATTTCAGTTACCAGAACTGAATTATTCCTGACATTTTGCTATTAGTATTCAAAAATACTAATCCAGTAATAAAAACAGTTGCAGCTTCTGGGTACTGAACCTGTATACAGTGAAGCTGGTGTTCTTATTGCCTAATTCAAACAGCAAGAGTTATTGGGGAAGGGGTGCATGCTTGAGATGAAGGCTGAGTTATGCCTGCTCAAGATGCTAGTGCTTGAGAGAATGAAAGTAAAATTCTGGCATGAATTTATATCAGAGTCATACTTACCCCATGCCTCCCTGATATGAGTTAATCTCTCCTGATGCACCTCATCGTATTCAGCTATCTCGTCTGCAGATGTATGGTGCAAAAAGAAAAGATAAATATATATGAAAGCAAAATGAGTACACATAATGACTAGATAATTAATGCTATATCATAGACAGGTTATGGGTCAGTATACTTACACAACTTGGGGGTGTTCCCAGTCCTAATTCAGCCTCCCATCAGCTTAGGAGGTCCTGCGTGTACATCTTAAGGTCATTATAGTGGTGGTGATATTGTTCCACATTGTGTGGCTTGCCTGTTGCATTGGAGACAGCCAGTCTGCCTGCAGCAGCCTATAGCTGTAGTGCATCATGAGTAGTGCTACAAATATCCTGGATTCCTCAACACCCCACATTTATGTTTTAAAGTTAACATCATTCTGTCCCTCGTCAGTCATGTCTGGAAATGTCATGCTAACAAAATATGTCTGAACTGGCATTCAGCGCAGATCTTGCATGTTACTGGTAATGCACAAAGATGCACAGCCTTGCCAACTACATTGGTGCAATTGAAGGAAGTTGGATTCCTTGGCAGACACATTGGCACTACTGACGTCATATAGCAGTAGAGGTGTGCAGCATGGTATTGAGCTTTGCCATTTGTGATGATTAACCCATTAGCTCAGGTTCCAATGCTAAACAATGCAATGTTTAATAACATGGCTTTTAAAACTTGCAGCTTGGAAGGAGAAAGGTGATAAATTCTGGCATATTGTCAAGCTGGGGCTTACAAAATGTTAAAATATTATTGTACCAGCTGGGAGTCAAACCAAGGATTCAAAAATTAAAACTTACTTATTAATTGACATTGCCACATGAGAACTACTTTTCAAGCCTGGAAATTTGACAGGTGGAATTTATACTCTCAGTACCATCCAGAGTGCTGAGGAAAATTTGACATCTGTCAGTTGCATTTCCTGAAGTAAGCAGCATGCATGCTGCAGAGGGCCATGCAACGATTCCAGGCAAATATGCTCTACCTAAGTCAGCCTAACTAATTTTTCACTTTTTTCCTTAGGTAGGCAGCCATGTTTGAATGCTGTCAAGCAGAGAGCAAATGCACATTAAAATGAAGAAAATAAAAAAGTATATATTGTGAATAATTACAATGAGATCTCGAAGCAGGATTCACACAGTACTTCATGTCCCTTATTTACTTGTACCACAGAATTTGACATATGTCAAGTACATTTTCTGAAGTAACTACTATCCATGTTGTGCAAAGCAGCACAATGATTCCAAGTATATTTGCTCTACCTAAGGCAGGCTAAACTATGTTTTTTACTTTTATCCCTTATGCAGTAAACTGTGTTTGCACATGCTGAGCAGAGAGCAAATGAAGAAGACAATCAAAAATAAATATATGATAGCAAAGAAAGCAGAAAGTAAATGAAATGCAATGAATGGGTATATGTAGCAAGGACCAGAGCAAGAAGTGCATTCAAACAAAACATTCATCCTTCTCACACCTTCTTGCAACATCAAGCATGTATTTTATGAAACACATTATCAAACTTGCAGCTAATGACAAATAATGTGAAAGTTGACAGAAAAGTGATCACGTTGTTAGCAATAGTAACAACAGTTGTTTTTTTAAACAACATAATAATATCACAAAACATTAAATATGTATTCAGACAACCATCTGTAAAATGATCAAGTTTATTTGAACCATACATCAGCTGTCCTTTACCTCTAACCTTACTGAACTTGCACCTTGTGCCATAAAGAAAGTCACCTGTCATGCATTTTCTTCCCTAAACACTATACAGAATGCTGATGACTGCACAATGCCACTGGGCTGGTTTGCACTCCTAATGCAGCCTAAACTAAAATCTTCTTTTTTCTTTAAGCTGTAAAAGTGAATTTTGTACTGCCAAACTGTGTGCAAATGCAGAAGGTACCATTTATCAGAAGTAAACAGCATTTGAGAATAAAAACTTGGAAGACACGTGAAATGAATCACACTGTATATTTAGCAACAGCTAATACTGTAACATCTCATTGCCACATCAGTACTATCATTTATGTGTTACAATATGAGGACTTTAGCTAATGCCATGGCAATGGATAAGGGCACGGGAAACAGCAGAAATGCTTTCATTGTTCATACAGCACGGACAATTAATATTTCAAATGACTTGTTTGTCTGTCACTATTAGTCAATAATGACCTTACTTGAGTTTCCCCACATCATCACATTCTTAAAACAAAATGAGCATCAATACTTAGTATAAATTCCCTCAGTTAAATGATTCGGGAAGAGGTTTTGATACCTGCATCACCTGCACTGCTTGTCTGAGCACAATGCCTTCACACATTACACCACAGAGATAGGAATGTAGCACCTTTAATTTCACCACTCAGTAAAGTTCAGACTGCTGAGGAAAGTGCAACAATGCAAGTCTTCATTGCACTTTTGATGGCAGTCCAAATAAAATTTGTCAGTTTACACCTTGGACAGTGAAATGCAGTTCAATGCAATTGACTGCTGCCATTCAATGGAGCACAATGCCAAATGGTGTGCAAATGGGACAAGTAAAAAAATAAAAATAAAATAAATAAAGGTAGACATTTCACATGTTTAATCAACTTTGTTATCTTGCAACAGGGACCAGTATGGATTTCAACCCTCAAACAAGGGTATTGAAAACAATCATTTAATAATATTTCCCAGATTTGCAACATACAAAGACATGTGATAGCAAGGAGAAAAAGAGTTTAGATCTAATGGTAATGTGACATTGTATCAAGTCACATTAAAAGTGCAACAGTTGTCCTTTCTCATTTGAGAATAGATGGCTGCATGATTGAAATATTGCAAACAATTAGGGCACCAATGCACTCATAAAATATTAAACAAATACTACAAACAGCAGATTTAATCCTTTCTTTCACTATGGTGCCTCATTCCATTAACTATGCTTTCATAATAACAAGGCCATCTCTGTTTTATACCCGTATGTTACCTTTACCAAAAAAATAAAAGTATTCCCTTGAATATAAACACCATTTCTTACTAAGGGTCAATAACTGTGGTCATTGAAGCCAGCATTTGAATGTTAGGACTTTCACTCCCTTAAAACCATTCAGTGTGCATTCAGACTTTTTGGTAAGTCTATTCTTTCTGATACATGATCAGCAGGTGTACATCCAAGAGGACAAGAGTGGGGAAGCTGATTGTTTCTGCAGTGAGAGTATTCATAGACACCTGAAAGCTATTAACAGGGCACACCTCTCAATACTCGTCCTTGCATTGCTAGTATGTATGCATGTAATCACATAGGTCCTTACACCATATTTACATTTCCTACACTCAGTGCAGAGCATTGTATTCAGGAATGCTAATGATTTCATACCTCATTTCCATACTCAGAGTGCTAACAGGGCTAACTCTACACTATATAACGGTAATGGTGTAGCTAATGCCCTAGAATCATACTAGGGAGACTGTTCTGAACAGGAAAGCTTATTACCACTACAAAACACTGCTATATTGTCAAAATATGTTGCTTTTTTTACAAAATGCTTTTAGTTTACCATTAAAAAGTGAACTGCAGTGACCACTGAAAAGCATATTTTTTTTAATCTTAAATGCTCTTTTTTTTATCCATTTCTTTGGCATAGCTATGTCTGCAGTACTAAAAGTATGCTACTGAATGCAACATGACCATTCTTTTCAGTATGTATTTCATTTGGTGTTTGCACAGTTATTGCAGATGATTGTATTCTAACTATATTGGAAGGTCTGACATTTTAACCTGTGTTAGTAAAATAAATAAATAAATAAATAAATAAAAGTGTGTTTTTTTGGTGTAGGGGATTCTACAAGACTGACCTCTGCAGCAGTGGATATGATAGTTATAATAGTTTTATGTTACATTTCTAGTTCTACATTTTTAATTGTTATTGTTAATGCTACAATAAATTACACGGTTAAATCTGTGCTATCTCCATTAGAGAAGTATTATAGATCTGTGTTGATATTAGAGTTTGAAATATCTTTTTTGGTGGGGGGTCCTGACCTGGGTGCAGTTATAGGGAGCAATTAACATTTAAATTGCTTGTGTGCATGTTGGATGCATGCAGTCATACATAACTGAGCTTACAGCCATTCTGTCTGTGTATTATATATGTAATTATGTATGTCTGTTTTCTTTTTCATCTCATACAGGGATATGGCACACAAGAAAAGCCTGTATCCCACAAGCCATCATATAGTGATGAAGAAAATTAGTTATCTACACCTTAAGTTGCCATGGAGCTTTTCATTTAGGTAGAGGCTGATGTAACCAATTTACCTGAGACAGGATATGGCAGCAGGTGTTTGATGACATTAATGCTGTTGGAGGGCATAGGTGACATACTTCCAGATATGACACCATGCAGATGGCATGATATCCTCTGCCCACAAAAGGGCTACTGCACTTGCTCAGGAACAAGTGGCTACTAGGGGTGGTCCTGCTACTGAACTACTACCAACTGAAACAAAAGAGTTCTGTCCACTGTCAGAGATCCAGATAGCTCAGCAGAGGGTTCTACCAGAATCTTTGATGTAATTGCAGATGAGGACAACAAACACAAAGTGTTACAACCAGACCTTCCAGGTATGCAAAATGCAAGTGTCATTGTTTTATAAGCATATATCTAAGATGTCTGATTATATATATATATATATATATATATATATATATATATATATATATATATATATATATATATATTTATAAAGAGAGAGAGAAAGAAAGAGAGACAGTGATAACCGTGAATCAGGCTACAGTCATACAAAAATAGTGGAGGTTGCTTTGGGGGTGGGGGGATTCAACTGGTCACTACATTTTTGTATGAGAACATTAATTTTTAATCTGTACTTGTGTAGAGGATTGTTCTCTTTTTCTTGTTTCACTTGCACTGAGATACTTAGAAGAGATCTTGCCTTTCCAGTCATCATATCTGTGCACTTCTGGATTGCAGGCTACCTGCTCTGCCCACCTGCATATGGTAATCCTACATTTGGTTATTGTTACTATAATACATAAGGTAGATTCAGGTCTACATAAGTGTAAAGTTTATATTGCTTTAACATCTCTTAAAGTTTAACATACCTTTCATGTAAGGAAAATGTGATCAATTTTATTCTCCCTTTTTCTGTTTATGTTCATTGCTTGTTAACATAGGTGATCCTGAGACTGGTGCTATAGAACACCTGCCATCTGATGTCAGAGTATCTGTAGCCCCTGAAGATGATGCAGTGATGAAGAGGCATAGTCTGGGGGTGCAGAGGATCATTCTGACACTGAGGTTGTGGCTTCTATATCCTATGTCCATATTTCTGACACAGTCAGCATGCCTACACATTCCATGACACGGAGTCCTCTGATATAAAACAGGTTGAGTGTTAGTCCATTGGTCAGGCCAGTGAGGTTACTCTGGTTTCAGAGCCAGTTGCTTTTCTTGGTAGCCATTGTGAGGCTGTAGTGCCACACAGGAGGGTTGTTAAGGGTGCTCAGAGGAGACTTGCTGTCCACTGTCCTTTGATACTGGTGTACCATTAGGTGCTGCTAGACATATGTGTAAGGCCAACCATACTGGAGTAACAGGACTCGATCCTCCAATGCCTTGGAAGAGATAGTGTGACTACTAAATGTTGTGCATTCTAATGTGACACCCTAAACTGTCTGGGTGACTCCTTAGGCAGACTGAATGACACACTGGTTAGGGCATTGTCTATGATGGAATGTCTGTTGGGAAAGGATAGATATCCATGTGGCTACATTTTCTGATGTTAGCAGACATGGCCATGCAAAATCCTGCTCCTGTAGTGACACTACTTCCACTAATCTGTTAGTGACTGCACTGTCCACACCCAGCTGTGGTAGGCCATGGGGTCATAGTCCTAGACATATTTATGAGGAGAGCTCATCCACCAGACATCACTCAAGAGTTAGATAGAACCCTGACTTTTAGCCAGGGCCATGGAAATAGCAGCGCATTTCATTGCATAGGTGGTTCTCATGGTTTGGGACAATGATGCTAAACTGAATACCATGCACAGCTCATGCTGTACAAGATGCCAGGATGTAGTGCTAGCACAGTGCTTGATTATGTTCATGCAGGCACACACATATAGGAAAATTGCCTGTGCCATTGCACACACACACACACACACACACACACACACACACACACACACACACATACAAACTATATAAACAGTACTGTTGAGTGCTGTACATCTGCTGTTATTGGTCATGAACACTGCATATGGAAAGTGCATGTGTTTTTTTACTTACACACACTCACTTCTTTGATGTCAGCATTGCCCTCCTACCCCTCACATCACCCTTTACAAATGATGATGATGACTGTGCCCTGCTCTTTGTACATGACTTTGTGACTTAGGGTTGCTTATATGCCTAATGCACACAGTGGATAGCTAATGGTTGCTTATTCACAAACTTTCATTAATAAATATGCATTGCAGAAGAAACATTGTTGATGTCTTTGTCATATTCATTTGTGAATGATTGCTTCTATAATTGTTAAATTTAATTTTTTTTGTTATTATTATGACAACAGCAATGGAAGGATTAGTTACTGCAGTCTTGCTACTTGGTATAGTTGTACAAATGAGGGTATAATTGACCTGATCCATGTTTTATAGGTGATGGTCAATTGAAATGCTTTATGCACCTTTTAGTTTGTAATACATAAATGAATAAGGAAAAAAAATATGACTGAGGAGATATTACTGACATAACTGTAATCCTTAGAGAAATACTCTGCTTAGGACAATATACTTACTTCCATATATAATCAGTTCTGTAACATATTTATCTTTCATTATAGGTTCCACACTCACCTTGTTATTAATGCAGGTGTTGGTTGCCCCTGTTGATGGCATTAGAACACAGCCATTACATGGTTAATATCAGAGCTTTGGCTGGCTAACATCTACCTGAAATCAGCTGGACGTATAAGTTAATTTAAGTGCACTTTTATCTGCTCTTTTGCATATACTACTTTATTTAATTTATTTATTTGTGTTTTCACTGAATATTAACTCAACTGAAGTTGTGGCTGTCTCTCTACAGAGTACTTTTTAAAATTTCTGTATAGCCATTGATAGCAGTGGGGGGTAGTTTCACCTCATCACTGACATTCTGTCTTGTGTTATATAAGTGGTACATTTTGAGTTATCTCTGCTTAATATCAGAGCTTTGGCCAGCTAACTGAAGTTGTGGCTGTCTCCCTACAGTTCCTCACAGCCCTCTCTGTTCTTGTTTTGGTGTTAATGCTGGTGGCTTCGAAATTGCCCGCCCCTGTTGTAGATTTGTATTTGGATACTTCTTCTGGGCCCATCTCATTTGCTCACGCAACTGAGTGCAGTGAGATCATATTCTGATTTCAGGCACTCCTACTTTGTAAAAAGAGAGCATTTGAGAAGGACAACCCCTGTAGCCTCTTAATCTTGCTCTGTTCCCTCCCTCAAAAAAAAAAAAAATAATATGTATATATATATATATATATATATATATATATATATATATATATATATTTTTTTTTTTTTTTTTTATTCAGCTGCTCTTACTGTTACTTAGTTGCTGTTCTGCATGCTATCTGTTCAGTCGCTTTTACTCTGCACTTATTACTGCTTGTTAGTAGCCTTCTAATTTACTGCCTTCTGCACTTGTTTTTTAGTCATTTGATAATTTAATTACATTTATTTGAACTGTATTTGCCGTAGTGTTGCTACACACTTGAGTGTGCTGGCCTGCACTACAATTTGAATTGTATTTACTGCTGTTTTAGTTGCTTTTCTGTAACAAAAAAAATTCTAAGCTTGTTTCCTGCCTTTCCTGTAACTAGTCAAGTCCAGATACATACTTGCTGTATCCAGGACTGTTGGTAAGATTCTGAGCCCCCCCAAGCCTTTCTGTGTTGGAGGGAAGCCTTCTAGCTTATTAGTGTGAGTGGTAAGCACTAGGTAGCCTATTTACCACAGGAAGAGTGGTTTCTGGCCCATAAATGATAGTTTATTGGCCATTTGGGAAGCTTTTCCATCTCTTTCAACCATCTGATTTAAAAGCCTGTGTTTGCGCTTGTTTCCTGCCTTTCCTGTTACTAGTCTAGTCCAGGTACAGATTTGCTGTATTCAGAACTCTTTGTAAGCTTCTGAGCCCCCCAAGCCTTTCCGTGTTGGAGGGAAGCCTTCTAGCTTATCAGTGGGAGTGGTAAGCATTAGGTAGCCTATCTACCACAAGAGGAGTGGTTCCTGGCCAAGAAATTGTAGCTATTGGCCATTTGGGCAGTTTTTTCCATCTCTTTCAATGTTCTGGTTTAAAATCCACACTTGCGCTTGTTTCCCACCTTTCCTGTAACTAGCCTAGTCCAGATACAGAGTTGCTGTATCCAGGACTGTTGGTAAGCTTCTGTGGAGTAAAGCCTTCTAGCTTATCAGTGGTAGTGGTAAGCACTAGGTAACCTGTCTACCACCAGAGGAGAGGTTCTTGGCCCAGAAATTGTAGTTTATTGACCATTTGGACAGTTTGTCCATCTCTTTCAACTTTCTGGTTTAAAAGACAACATCTGCGCTTGTTTCCCATCTTTCCTGTAACTAACCTACTGGGTAGCACTAGAAAGCCTTAAAGTGATACAAGCCTTCTAGCTTATAAGAGCGACTTTGGAGTGATTAAGTATCAGTTTTCTGTACTTTCTTGCTGTTCTTAACTGTTTTCCACCTAAATGCAGATTTTCCAGTGTTTGTTGTGATTTAAAAGCTTGTTTTTTTCATATATTGTACTTATTTGACTGTCTGCACTTTTAAATAGTTGTTTTTTGTTTAAATTTGTTTAACTGTTGTGGGCTACACACTAAAGTGCGATAGCGTTTTCTGATCGTTTGTAGTTGTTTAAAACTGTTTTAAGTGTATTTTTTACTGTTTTTGCCTTATCTTTTCAAAAAAAAAACAAAACAAAAAAAAAACAAAATAATTCCTTGCTTCCCGCCTTTCTAAGCTAGTATAGTCCAGTTTTTTAGGCTAGTGCTGAATAGAGGGCTGTGATACTAGTTTCTTAGCTGACCATACCTTACTTGGATAGAGGGAAGTTTCTCTGTTCACCTGTGAGAGAGGGGAACTTTGAGCAACCTATCTTTCCCTGGAGGAGTGGTTCCAGCCCAGAAGTTAGCAGTTTATTGGCCATTTTGGGCTAATTTCTATCTCTTTCATTTCACTACTATAAAAATTGCTTTTGCACGTTTTGCACACTGGGCAGTGCAGGTTAGCTATGGTTGCATTATTTCTGGCTCCACTAAGTCTCCTCTTCAGTTTTTCCCTTGAAACAAGTCTCTCAACCTAAGCACTCAAAAAGCACCTTACAGCCCAGCACTAGCTCAGACCTAATAGCAAGCACTAATATACCCTGACACTGATTGCCCAGCATGGCAAGGCTCTTTATTCACCCCTCACCAACCAAGCGACTAAGCAGCTCACCCTACTTTTCAGGCATGACCAAAGGGCAACTTCAGGTGCACTCTCCAGTCCAGCTAGTGAATATGGGTATCCTGAGGCAATGTTACAACTGCATCATGTACACAGACAACCCTCTCCTCCTACCACAAATCACTAACATATGCGAGAGATGCAGTTATACAGCCAAACTGGAAGCTAAGCTGTCTCCACCCAGGACTGGAACAGACAGTTAAGAGGAAAAGGATAACACTTGTACCACAACACCAGCTGCGCACAAATCTACTAAAACAGCACTGGCAAAAAATACACATAAATACACAAAATCATACTTGGAGGCTCTAAATAAAAACCTAAAAGCATCAGAGACCTTCAAAGCAGACACCCAAACAACCTGCACTTCCTGTCACCAACCAGACAACACATAAAACACAAAAATCGGTGTGCCGCACAATCACAGCCCTTAAGGCAAAATAACATACCTAACACACTAGTAATAGGTGACTCTATAGTCAGACACACTGATGTCCCACTCACTAAGCTGGACAAGCAGAAGGTTACTGTTAGATGCCTGTCGGGAGCCAGAATCCGCCACATAACACAAGCACTCAGGTCACTCCAGAACAAGTACAAATATGACTCTGTCATTGTTCATGTTGGTGTGAATGACCTGAGATGTACCTCCCTGGACTACATGAAAAGAGACATGGAAGAGCTCTCTGATCATGTAGCCCAGGCTTGAATGACCCTGACCCTGAGTAGCATCTCGCACTCACCAAGAATGATACTTCAGTATAAAGAAAAAAATGATCAAGTTCAACAATTGGCTAAGCTTCTGGAGTTGTTCAAAGGGGATCCAGTGTCTGTCAGCCTGGGATGACATGCTCGACAAGCTGCATTGCTTCACAAGAGATGGCTTGCACCTGTCATCCCTAGGCATTTGAATACTGGCCAAGGCTCTTGCTGCTCTCATGGTGCCTTTTTTAGGCAAGGCTCAAAAGTAAAACCCACCTCCATAAACAGCAAAATTAACAAAAAACTGAGGGTTATGCTACTCAATGCCAGGAGTTTAAATCTCAAAATGCACGCGCTTGAAGCACTCCTCAGTATGGAGAACACTGACATCTGTGCAGTAGCTGAAAACTGGTTCAAGGCTCCAGAGAGCACCCCAGCACTACCGGGATACAACTCATACCACACGTTTTGGCCACAGAACACGGACCGAAACACAAAAGGAGGGGGTGGATCCATATTCATCAAGGATACCTACTCCTCCAGGTTACTGGTGCAGCATGACATCTCAGAGATCAACCATGTGCAACTAACATCGGGCAACTGTGCAATGCAAATTGTGGCCTGGTACAGATCACCCTCCATAACCCAGGACCACCACTCCACCTTTCGGGAGACACTGGAAAACATGAAGGTCCAACCGAACTCCCTGATATTGGGCAATTTCAATTACCCTACTATTCACTGGTAAAACTATTCGAGTACAAATTCCCAGGCCCAGCGCTTCACTGGAATTCATCATCTCAAATGCTCTGGATCAGCTGGTAAACTCCCACACCAGAGGTGAAAACATATTGGACCTGGTCACCACCAAAATGGGCGACAGGTGTTTTACACCGAAAGCCAACCCATCACTGGTTAGATCAGACTATAAACTAATCAGTCTGGATGTCCGCACCCCACCACCACCCCCAACTAAGGAAACTACAGTAAAAAACTTTTCTAAAGCAAACTTCACCTTACTTAAGATAGAGGTGGTAAGTTTCACAGCCCCCACACTAAAAGATACCGCTGCCCAAGATGCAGAAACCTTTACAAATGCACTCTATGAGCACCTACAAGGATGCATGGATGGTGCCATCCCTAGCAAAACCAGGACTCACTCCTCTAAGAGAAGGAAACCAGTTTGGTATACCCCTGCAATAAACAGGCTATACAATAGAAGGAGGAAACTAGTTCAGGAAAAAAAGCAAATCCCAAGAAGGAAAGACATCCCTGATCAGTATCAGTAAGAAACTAAGGTCTCTCATGAAATCATCCAAGGCTAACTTCGAAAGAAAAATAGCCAAGGATTCAAAAGATAATCACAAAGCCTTCTTTAGCTATGTTAAGAATCTAAGTGGCAACTCACAGATATGCACTGAACTAGTGCAAAATAGCACAAAATATACTGAACCTACTGATATTGCCAACATCCTGACAGATAGATTCAGCGCAAACTTCACACCCCTCTCACCTCCAAAAGGGCCCACAACAATACCATAAAAGTGTAGTGTCCCAAAACTCACAGATGCACAGGTGAAAACAGCCCTTTCAAAAGCCAAAAACACCGCATCAATGGGACCAGATGGTGTCCCAGGCTGCATCTTGCACGAACAACAGAACGAACTAACCCCCCACTTAAACAAGCTGTTCAACCTCAGCCTCTCCACAGGCTATGTGCCCATAGAATGGTGTACAGCAACGGTTATTCCTCTCCACAAAGGAGGGGCCACAACTGACCCTGGTAACTATCACCCCATAAGCCTGAATAGCCTGGTCTGCAAGGCTATGGAGTGCATCATCATGGAACTCAGTAACAAAGACATTAGGAACCTCCAAACACTTGACCCGACCCAGTTCGGCTTTTTTAAGGGCAGATCATGCCTACTAAACCTGGTTGACTTCTTTGAGACAGTCACTAAGGCCATAGGTGAGGGAAAGGTGGTTCACACAGCCTACCTTGACCTCGCCATGGCTTTTGACACCATTCCCCACTCGGGTATTACAGAAAAACTCACCAGCCTGAGCATAAACCCCTATGTCATGTGATGGGTTGCCAACTGGCTTACAGACAGAACTCACACGGTAAGAATAGTGGGCTCCAGGTCCAACTCTAAACCAGTCAAAATTGGTGTCATAGGTTCATAGGTAGGTACTGGGCTATCTGCCCGAAGGCATATATTAGCCCAGCCACGTTGTGCGGTATTCACCGCCCCTTTGGTTAGTTCCCTAGGCCCTTGATCTAGCAGCTAGTACCCTTGGCCCCTATCTAGTAGAGCTGTTGGTATGATCTCTGGTGAGAACTTTCTGTTACTCATCCACTCATCAAGATTCCTCTTGAAGAGTGATAGTGAAGGGGCTCTATCTTATGTAGATCGGAACCTTGTTCCATAGCAAAGGAAGTCTTTGCGAAGGGAATCTATCCCTCCAGCATGTTCTATTTATTGTTGTGCTGAGGTTTATATCCCTAGAGCATGTAACTCGAGTGGATTTGGTTTTGCTAAGATGGAGCATGTTCAACAGTTCTGGGTTGGACATGGCTCTGTATGTTAGATAGAGATCGCCTCTGAGAAGGCGGTATGCAAAGGAGAAAAGCCTTACTTTTTTCAATTGTGCTGCATAGGGCAACTGTTTGAGGCCAGTAATCCTCTTAGTGAGGTACCTCTGTGGTCTCTCCAGCTGCTGGAGATGCCTAGCCAGGTACATACTAATTGGGTGCATTGTACTCAATAATGGGTCTGATGAGGGAAGAGTAGAGGGGCACCATTACATCCTTAGATCTTGATGTGAACCCTTTCATGATCAGATGGGTCACATAGAAGGATTTTCTAACCACCTTGGCAACATGGTTATCAAAGGAAAGCTGACTATCTACTTGGGTCCCTAGATCCCTTATTACTACTTCAGATTTCAGGGGGTTACCTCCTATGTGGTAGTTTGCGGGTACTCTGTTTTTTCCATAGAGGATTACAACACATTTTTTAGCATTTAGCTTGAGACCATGGCTTTGACGCCATGCATCAGTCTCATTAAGGCCCTTCTGGAGGATATCCATGTCGGCTGGAGACTCTATTATAGCACCCAGTTTGCAGACGTCCGCAAACTTGGTCAGCCACAGCCCTTCAGTGTTTGCCTGTAGTTCAGAGAAGTATATGCCAAACAGGAGGGGCCCCAGGACAGAACCGTGAGACACACTGCTCGTTACTGGTCTGGATTCAGACATAGATCCCGCTACTCTTACTTTGTGGGATCTATCTGAGAGCCAGTTTGTGATCCATCTTGTGACGTAAGGGTTTATGCCCAGGTTGGTGAGTTTATCAATAATACCTGAATGGGGAATGGTGTCAAATGCTTTAGCAAGATCAAGATAAGCCGTGTGTACCTCCTTTCCCTTATCTATAGCCTGAGTAACTGTCTCAAAGAAGTCTACCAGGTTCAGGAGGAATGATCTGCCCTTGACGAAGCCGAACTGTGTGGGGTCAAGTGTTTGGAGGTTCCCAATCTCTCCATTTATGAGTTCCATAATGATTCGCTCCATTGCCTTAAAGATCAGACTGGTCAGGCTTATTGGTCGGTAGTTCCTGGGTTGGTTATGGGCCCACCCTTATGCAGCAGAACCACCGGTGCTGTGCGCCATTCTATGGGCACATATCCTGTCAAGAGGCTGAGACTGAACAGGGTATTCAGATGTGGGGTTAATTCATTTTGGAGCTCACGCATGTCACAGCCGGGACACCATCTGGTCCCATGGAGTCAGTGTTTTTAGCTTTAGATAAAGCCTTATTAACCAACTTATCAGTAATAATTGGAGTTACACAATCCCCTAGAATAGTAATAGGCCATGTATGTGGTGAGGGTGGGGAGAAATTTGCACTGAACCTGTCAGCTGCCAAGGTGTTGGCGATGTCAGTGGGGTCAGTGTATTTTGTTCCATTTTGTACTAGCTCAGAACAGACCTGAGCATTGCCATTTAGGTTTTTGACGTAACCATAGAAGGCCTTATGGTTATCCTTGGCAACTTTCTTTTCAAAATTGGCTTTAGTTGACTTGATGAGGGCCCTCAATTTCTTACTAAAGCTGATCAGGCAAGATTTTTCTACTTGAGATTTGGCCTTTTTTGTATAAGTCTCCTCCTTTTATTGTATAGTTTGCTTATGGTCGGGGTCCACCAGACTGGTTTCTTCTTGCTTGAGGAAGAGTCTTGGTTTTATTTGGGATAGCATGGTCCATGCAATCCTGAAGATGTATTTAAAGTATCCCACAAGGCTCGGTCCTGGGAACCCTACTGTTCGGCATATACTTCTCAGAAATACAAGCAAACACATGAGGACTACGGCTAACCAAGTTCACCAATGACTGCAAACTGGAAGCCATAATTGACTCTCCTGCTGACACGGACATCCTACAAAAGGGCCTTACTGAGACGGACACCTGGTGTCAAAGTCATGGCCTCAAGCTAAATGCCAAAAAATGCATAGTCATCTCATTTGGGAAAAACAAAACACCCACGAATTACCACATAGGTGGCAGCCCCCTCAATACAGAAGAGGTAATAAGAGATCTGGGGACCCAGGTAGATAGTAATCTCTCCCTTGACAATCATATTGCCAAAGTAGTTAGGAAATCCTTCTATGTGGCCCATCTAAATACTAAAGGGTTCGCATCTAGAAATAAATAAGTCATAGTGCCATCTACTCGTCACTCATTAGACCCATCATAGAGTACAATACCCCATTTGGGATGTACCTCACAAGACACTTCCAACAGCTGGAAAGACCACAAAAGTACCTCACCAAGAGGATTACTGGCCTCAAACATATGTCCTATGCAGCCTGACTGAAAAAACACCGGCTGTACTCAGTGGCATATCGCTTACTCATGGGTGATCTTTGCCTGACTTACAAAGCCATGTCCAACTCAGAATTGATGGACATGCTCCACCAAAAGAGTGAGCTAAACCTCGCCACAACAATAAATAGAACATGCTGGAGGGATAGATTCCAGTCACAGAGACTCCCCATTCTTTGTAACAAAATTCCAAATTACATCAGGCAGAGCCCCTCACTAACACTCTTCAAGAGAAACATTGACGAGTGGATCGGTAGCAGAAAATACACCCCTGGGATTACTTCATTGGCTCTGCTTGACAGAGGATCAGTTAATTAATCAATGGGGTGGCGAAAGCCAACACACTCTGGCTAGGATTATAAATGCCCTCAGGCAGATAGCCTAGTACCTACCTATGAACCCATGAACCTATGAACCTAAGTAAAGGTTGCACTGTTTAAAAGGCATTAATTTTCTTATTTGGTTGTGGGTGGGATCTTAGGATTTGAGCTATGTAGTGTGTGTGTGTGTGTGTGTGTGTGTGTGTGTGTGTGTGTGTGTGTGTGTGTGTGTGTGTGTGTGTGTGTGTGCTATGCTATCTCTCTTAGCCAGAGCCAGGCCATACTGTGCATGATTTGTCTACCAGCACCATATGCAGCTAGTCATTCTCCCTCAGACTCCTCATTTGTACCTGCTGTTGCTCACCCTGTCTGTGTCTTTGAAACTGTGGTCAGACCCCTAGTTGTCCTTGTTGAATATGTTACCTGAGTGATATATTGTATAACATGGCACAGACTGTAACTATTTCAGTAGAGGAGCCTGGGTTGTACTGCATTACATCTCCTGAAGTGTTTAGACAATGGAACCTAGATTACAGTAATCCAAGAATACATTGTATGAGACTCTTAGTTTGAGAATGGACCTCATTTTATCCTATCTTAGTGTGGTTGTGTGGGTTTTTATGGGTGTCATGAGCCAAAGATCCAGTGCATAACCTGCATCCTCCATTAATTGCTTTTGAGGAATGCCACCCCTAGTAAACCTGGTGTAAAGCCAACAAGGGTGCCATATGTGTGAGTCATGCAAACTGTCTGGGTTACCTGAATATATATTGTAGATGATCCCTTGGCATTATAGAAAATCTGATAGCTTATTAAGTGGAAACCTTTTCTGTTGATGTGCTTCCTCCCCTGTTCCCCAGGTAAGGCTTTTATTTCTATGTGTGTGCAATCTATGGCCCCCCAAAACTTCAGGGGAAGTGTGTTATTTCATAGAATTCCTGTGTGGTTCTTGCTCTGTCCTGTGCAGTTGATGGGAAACAGATATGCTGCATGTAGTAGCACTGTATTTAAAAACTGATGCAATATTCTGGAGGCTGATGCCTGTGACATCCCTAATATATATATATCCCTTGTGCATTACTGGAAAGTACTTGGTATATGTAATATTGAGCACACATTTGCTTACTCTGAGATGGGTTCTCCACAATTTTACTGGGGTCTGAAGTGGAAATGGCAGAGGTTGCATATTTATCCACAGTTTCCTTATCCACCCTGTATCTCTCAGCAATTTCTGTTTCATGCAGTCAGACAACCCTCTCCTCCTCCCAACAAATTCCAACACATGTGAGAGATGCAACCATATAGCCATACTGGAGGCTAAGCTCTCTCAACTCAGTACTGGCGAAACCAGTCAGGAGGAGAAGGAAACCACACTCACTACAATTCCAGTCTCACATAGACCTACCACGACAGCAAACCAAACACATAAACACACAAAAACATACTCGGAGGCTCTAAATAAAAATCTGCCTAAGCAGCAGAGACCTCCAAAGCAGACACCCAAGCAACCGCTACCCCAAAACAAAACACGTGCAACACATAGCTCACAAAGCCAGTGTGCCGAACAGTCACAGCCCTTAAGGCTAAACAACACCCCTGATACACTTGTGATAGGTGACTCTATCGTCAGGCACACTGACGTCCCGCTCACCAGGCTGAACAAGGAGAAGGTCACAGTGAGCTGCCTGTCGGGTGCTAGGATCTGCCACATAACACAAGCACTCAGGTCACTCCAAGGCAAGTAAAAATATGACTCAGTCATTGTCCATGCTGGTGTGAATGACCTGAGATGTACCTCCCTGGACTACATGAAAAGAGACATAGAGGAGCTCTCTGAGCATGTAGCCCAGGCCGGTATGACCCTGACCTTGAGTAGCATCTTACCCTCACCAAGAATGATGCCACAATATGAAGACAAGATGATCAATTTCAACAATTGGCTTAAGTATTGGTGTCATTTAAATGGAATCCAATGCCTGTCAGCCTGTGATGACATGCTCGACAAGCCACGATGCTTCGCTAGGGACGGCTTGCACCTGTCACCCCTGGGCTTTAGGATATTGGCAAAGGCTCTTGCTACCCCCATAGTGCCTTTTTTAGGCAAGGCTCAAAAGACAAACCCACCTCCATAGGTATTACAAGGATAAGAAACTAAGAGTAATGCTACTCAATGCCAGAAGTCTAAACCTCAAGATGCACGCACTCAAAACTCTCCTTAGCATGGAGAAAATCGATATCTGTGCAGTAACAGAAACCTGGTTCAAGGCTCCAGAGAGCACCCCAGCACTACCAGGTTATACCTCATACCATGCTTTTCGGCCACAAAACGTGGACCGTACCACAAAAGGAGGGGGAGTATCAATATTCGTCAAAGATACCCACACCTCCAGGTTGGTGGCACAGCATGAAGCATCAGAGACTATCCATGTGCAACTAACAGTGGGTAAAACTGCCTTCCAGTTTATAGCCTGCTACAGACCACCCTCCCAAACCCAGGAACCCCACTCGGCCTTCCTGAGAACACTGGAAAATATGAAGGTCTCTCCAAACACCATTATATTGGGCGACTTCAACTACCCAAACATAGACTCTAGAGAATTACTCTAGCTCCAACACCCTAGCCCAAAGGTTCCTAGAATTTATAAACTTAAATGCTATGGAACAGCTTGTTACCACTCCCACAAGAGGAGAAAACATACTGGACCTGATCATCACCATCATGGGGACTCTATGCTCCAGACCAGAAGTGTATCCCTCAATGGTAAGATCAGACTATAAACTAATCTCACTGGATATTCACATCCCGACTCCACCCCCTGTCCTGAAAACCACAGTGAAAAACTTCTCTAAAGAAAATTTCACACTCCTCAAAACCGAGGTGGAATCCTTCAAAGCCCCTGGGCCTGTGGAAAATACAGCCCAGACCGCAGAATCCTTTATAAACGCATTCTATGAACACCTTCAGGAATGCATGGATCATGCAATCCCAAATAAAACCAAGACCCAATCCTCCAAAGGCAGACGTCCTGTCTGGTGGACCCCAGCCTTAAACAAACTATACAATAGAAGGAGGAAGCTATTACATGACAGAGCAAAATCCCAAAAAAGGAAGGCATTCCTGATCAGTATTAGCAAAAAACTATGGGCACTCATAAAATCGTCTAAGGCCAGCTTTGAGAGAAACATTGCACAGGACACTAAGGATAATCACAAGGCTTTCTTTAGTTATGTTAGGAACCTGGGTGGGAATTCCCAGTTATGCTCAGAATTAGTCCAAAATGACAAAAAATACACCAAACCCACAGACATTGCCAACATCCTAGCTGACAGGTTCAGCGCAAAATTCTCCCCCCCTCCCCACCAAAAGGGCAAATATTTATCCCAGCAGAGTGCTGCCCCCCTGACATCTCAGATTCTCAGGTAAGAGCTGCCCTCTCCAAAGCAAAAAAAAACAGCATCAATGGGACCAGACGGTGTCCCGGGCTGCGTCCTACATGAACTCCAAGAAGAGCTAAACCCAGACATAAAACTACTGTTCAATCTTAGCCTTACTACAGGATATGTACCCAAAGAGTGGTGTACAGCAACAGTGGTCCCTCTCCACAAAGGTAGTGCCTCAATGGATCCTGGAAAATATCGCCCCATAAGCCTTACTAGCTTAGTCTGCAAAGCTATGGAAAGGATCATCATGGACCTCATAAATAAAGATATTGGGGACCTACAGACACTGGATCCTACCCAGTTCAGCTTTGTTAAGGGCAGATCCTGCCTATTAAACCTGGTTGATTTCTTTGAAACAGTCACCAAGGCCATTGACGAGGGGAAGGTGGTCCACACAGCCTACCTGGACCTCGCAAAAGCCTTCGATACAATACTCCACTCGGGCATTATAGATAAGCTTACCAGCTTAAATATAGACCCCTATGTCACTAGATGGGTTGCAAACTGGCCCAAGGACAGAACCCACATGGTTAGAATTGCTGGAGCCATGTCAGACTCCAAACCAGTTATTAGTGGCATCCCACAAGGCTCAGTCCTGGGACCTCTCTTGTTCGGTATATATTTCTCAGAGGTTCAGGCCAACACGGAAGGACTGTGGCTGACTAAGTTCGCAGATGACTGCAAACTGGGCACCATAATTGACTCTCCAGCCAACACAAGCATCCTCCAAAAGGGCCTCATAGAAACAGACAACTGGTGCCAGAGCCATGGCCTCAAGCTAAATGCCAAAAAGTGTATAGTCATCCCCTTTGGCAAAAACAAAGTGCCCACAAATTACCACATAGGTGGTAATCCATTAAGTACAGAAGAAGTAATTAGAGACCTGGGAACCCAAGCTGATAGCAATCTCTCATTTGACAACCACGTGGCCAAAGTGGTTAGAAAAACATTTTATATAGCCCACCTAATCATGAAGGGATTCACATCTAGATCAAGGGAGGTCATCGTGCCTCTTTACTCATCCCTCATCAGGCCCATAATTGAGTACAATGCCCCTTTTGGGATGTACCTTACCAGACACCTGCAGCAACTGGAAAGACCCCAAAAGTACCTCACCAAGAGGATCAAAGGGCTCAAACAGATGCCATATGCTGCCCGGTGAAAGAAACTCCAGCTCTACTCAGTGGCATACCGCCTGTTCAGAGGCGATCTGTGCCTGACGTATAAAGCCATGTCCAACCCGGAATTAATGGACATGCTGCACCTGAGAAAATCCAAATCACATCAAGCTACGCGCTCGAGAGACTTGAACCTCAGCACTGAAATAAATAGGATATGCTGGATGGACAGATTCATAACCCAGAGGCTCCCTTCACTCTGGAATAAAATCCCAGTCCAGGTTA
The DNA here is from genome assembly GCF_019279795.1 of Protopterus annectens. Lineage (NCBI taxonomy): Eukaryota > Metazoa > Chordata > Ceratodontiformes > Protopteridae > Protopterus > Protopterus annectens. Next base: position 746,703,510 of record NC_056734.1, on the reverse strand, counting down.
GGCAGAGTCCCTCATTGACTCTCTTCAAGAGGAATCTTGATGAGTGGATGGGAGATCATAGGTTTACCCCGAGTATCACTTCTGTGTCACTGTTAGACAGAGGCACAGTATACTAACCTCGAAAAAGGGCATAGCAAAATTCATTTAAAATGGGTGGCGAAAGCCAAACACACTCTGGCTAGGCTTATAAATGCCCTAGGGCAGATAGCCTAGTATGAACCTATGAACCTATGATAAGTCAAACGGGGTCTAAATGTCATTTTTCTTGAGGTCTGGCAGCAGCAGCAGCACCCTGATTTAAAGCCTGCTGCACATACAGCATAATAATAGCAGCAGACACCCCTTTCCCTAAGTGCAATCATGCCTGTATTCAATGAGTTTTGGTATGCAGACTGTACAATTGCTTTACAGCTCTGTGAATAGCTTCACCATGTTGGTTTGGTTAATTAGCATGTACTTCAGTTCTGTATGCTTTCATTGGAATATTCTGCCATTTATTTGTGTTTGGTGGCTGGACACATTGTGTCAAAGCTGTTTAATGAATACCAAATAGGATGCTATTGTGCTGGTGGTATGCCATACCGTCAATATGATACCTATATTTTGGTTGGCTGTCAATTAATCCAGCCCCTTACTTTTCTTGAATTGCAGTAGCCCTCTTTATCCCTGCACTGTCAGCTAAAATGGTTCATGGCACAGTGTATAATGAATTCAGGGACTGTGGCAGAGGGTTGACTTATAGTGGGCTTCTGAATTGTTTTCCATAATCTGAGAAACAGTGGTCCTGTATTATAAGGATAAATCGAAATGTATATAATATCTACTTCAAATACAGTTAGAAGTTGTCCAGAAATCAGTGCAAATTTATGTTTATGAATGCAGCACAAACTAGGGATATACTTCTGTTTTAACAACTGACATAAAACATGTATTAGGGCTTTGTCAGCACATAGAAAAGTATGCTGACATTTATATATTCCATGAGAGCTCCTGCTCATTATGGATTTTTTTTTTAAAGTAAAGCAGATCTATTGAAAGAGGGGGTTAACCCTGACCCCATCTCTAGGTTAGCTAAATAACAAGAAGTTAAGAAGACAACATGAAACATAGTTAACCTTGTTGATCAGTTAAATGGACTAAAGCACTATTTTCCTAACCTTCCTGATCTTTATGTTAATATTAAAACACAACAAAAAATATATACCCATAACTCATACACATTTTTATCTAAATGTTTTATTTCACTGCCTGCTTATTAAATTACATTCTTGAAAAGAATTTTACAGCAGCACATTCCATAGTTTAGGAAGCAGAACATCATAGCTGGTATTTTGAATATTTAGAGTGAACATTTTATAAAAGGGTGACATTGAAGTTGAAAGATAAGCTTAAGTGTCATATAAAATGTTGGAAATCCAGCTTTTATTTTTACTAATATAATAAACACCAGCATCTTCACTTTTTAAAAAAAATATATGTTCACTTCACGTTTTCTAAATACTTTGAGTCTCCCTTCATAAACTCTATACCTGTGACTGTGGAAGTCTTTATGAGAATGTTATTTCCAGAGTCAGCTTGTAAAATGACAGTTTCTTACAGAATTGCAAAATGGCAGTTATATTTCTTCATGAGGTGGCTGCCCATAGATGATGCCCTTAAAATCTGATGCAAAAGGGTAAGAAATAATGAAGCTACATATGCTTGTTCTTCTGAAAAAAAAATGTTAACTCATTAACACCTATGTGCAGGGAATGTCACAGCTGTAGCAGCCTACACATTTTTTGCATTCCAGAGCATTTTCTGAGAAATAATTTAAAAAGCATAAAATGAACAAATATAAATATTTTGTGAACAATAAAAGCTATTAAAACTTAAGTTATCAGTAAGAAGTATTATTTAAGGTGATAACAGTCAGTGCATTCATAGTCTTTTAGCACAAAAAGTTATGTTTTCTAAACTTTTACAAAATTTGTATATCTTGAAAACTATACAACCTAGACATATGTTGTTAGAACAGTTTTAATGTGCAAGCATATGTTTTTGCATTACAACAGGCAATTTATCTGTAAGTGCATTCTTAATGATATTTACAGAAATATATTTAGTTGTATAATTAACAATACAAATAGATGTGCAACTTCCATGTCTTTGATCATTAGTGTCAGGAAGTAATGATACAGTTGCTGCTACAGAAGTATTACTGGAAATCACAAAGGGATATTGAGTACTTTCATCTGAAATGAAAAGATAGCGGAAGGAGATAATATCAAAAATGAACAGTTTTCCAGAATTCAAAGGCTGAACAGCATATCGTGGCAGGACAGTGAATGACAAAAAATAATGTTAATACTGTTGCTGAAACTTTCTTATTAGATTATCTTTTTGTAGTCCACTTGACAGTTGAAAGTAGCATCTCAGAAGAAATATGTAACATTAACACACGTTTATCTTCTCTGCATGCATTAAGGAGAGTTGGTAATTTTTCAGGAGAGTTTTTAAATGATCAATATAGTTTCAATAGACTGAGTAATGTTTTAACTGGATTTTAAAATTAATGTTAATAGCAATATTTAGACTAAAAAGCTTCTACATCTGAAATGTTGTGTCACACATGGATGGCAGAGAAATGGAGCATGAATCACAAATTGAATTATTGACCAAATAAAATAATGAACTATTATTAAAACTAGATATGTATGAAAATAGGTTTAGGAGATAACAAAACACCAACATATCTTTGATATGCTTGGGAATATAGAAAATAATAATGTATCAACATTTTTGCATAGTTGGCTCTCTGAAATTCTTTACAAGGACATAATGAAGATGCTATAACTGAAGAACCTCAAATGTCTCTTGTTTCTCAGTTCACTTCTATTAAAACAAGTGCAATTCTAGTTACACACACACACACACTAAGAAGTGAAATTACTTTTTTTAAATAAAAGCCACATAATTATATTTAACAATTGTAATTCCAATATCATTGATGAAAACGTAAGATTCTCCTTATGTTAAAAAGTTAAAATCTAAAATCATTATGTTTTCTTTTATTTGTCCTCATAGTGCATCTAAAAAGGTGGTGAAATCTTAACATGTTTCTATGTATAGCTTGCTCTTCTAGTATATCAGTTAAATTTTTATGACAACAAATAATATGTTTCAGTTGTCACAGCTAAACAGGACTGGACAGCGGAAGTGGATTACATATCTAAAAACAAAATACATTTACACAATATTAATAGGATACAGAACTGTATGTTAACTATGTTTTAAAACTGTTTGAATGTATATGATTATTTCTGTTGGTCTTCATTAAGTGTTTGATCTTCTCTGCATCTGTGACTACTGTTATTTTATTTTATTTTATTGTCAACAAGTATCTTGGTGAGGTTTCTGTTTTATTTATTTTACTATGGGTACACTGTTGACTCAGTCTTTAAACTCAAATCATACTTTCAGAAGAAAACCTAACTAACTGAATTATATAAATCCTGTTTGGAAACCCTTACATTAAATTATTGAAATGATTTGAATACTTTGCTGATATTATGTATTCAAAATTGTTTATTAACCATAACATTCCAATTAATTATTCATATTTATTTTCTCATCTTGAAGACATCTTATTTTAGCTTATTTAAGCAAACTTGCAGATTAAAAGTCTGCTGTTATTAACTAGTAGCTATTTCAAAAGATTTTCAGTGAATTTCATAAAATGTATGTCATGGATTCATTTTTAAAAGTTCTTTCTTTTTCTTCTGTTAAAATTTGTCTCAGCAGATCCTACACAGAACTTTATATTTAGCAATGTTGCATGGATTCCACCAGTTTGATCTCTATGTTAAAGTGTCTGGCATCATACTTTGACACTGTATTTGCTTATGTTTAAAACTTAGAATTTCTTTACATATTTCACTATCACATTATATGTATTTTGAGGTTATTTGGCTTTCATGGATTTACTTATTATAACATTATATGTCATACACATTTATTATTTACATTAGTAACAAGTATTTTATGTGCACTAAATACAGGCAATTTAATATGTCTCAAATAACTATTTCATTAAGTACTTTTTTATATTTTTCCTTTCATTAACTGTTGAACTTCGTAAGAAAAGTTACTATTTTTGAGGCTTTGGTTTTGTGACATGGAATGTTTAGATTTTAGCATTGGTCATCAACTTTTATTTCCTTTCATTACAGAAAATACTTGCGAGGATTCTTTAGAGTTTTTATTAAACGTTTGCTATCTTATGGGCAGTAGTATTTCTTTACTTTCTTTATCTTTACTTCCTGTCCTTCCCTCTTTATGTTAGAGTTTCTGTCAAGTTGGCATTGTGCCACAAAGACATTGGAAGATGAGTGTGTATATATATTTGTAATGCACTTATCACCTTTGCTATGTACAGTTTAGCTCTCTAGGACCTACTTAGAATAATGTATATAATTTTACCTTAACCACAAGCCAAGAGATTTGTTTCCCACTTTTATGTAAATTTGCCCAAATTTTAAATGGAGCAATAAGGAAGTTACTGTAATTTATTTCTTGGAGTATTAATGGCATATGCAATCCAATTAAAAGAAGCAGATTTTTGCAAAATTTAAAAAGATATAATAGGTAAGATATTATTCCGCTCAAAAAAAATTAAATTCCCCATCTGGTGGCATCAAATTATAAACATGTTCTTTATTTTCATGCTCTTCATTAAAGAAAAGAAGAGTTGCTGTTATACATTTTATGTTAAATAAATTATTGAAAAATTTAAAAAGATATAATAGGTAAGACATTATTCCGCTTAAAAAAATCAATTCCCTATCTGGTGGCATCAAATTATAAACATGTTCTTTATTTTCATACTCTTCATTAAAGAAAAAAAAGAGTTGCTGTTATACATTTTATATTAAATAAATTATTAAGTTTGAGTACACTTTAATAAGTATTAATTTACCACATTAACTTTGCCTTATTACATTATTTCTGTATACTTACATCCCAACTTCTCTTCCAAAATATCTAAGATTGTTGTTGAAAGCTTTAGATAAACATAAGGAAGAAATTATTTTGGCAAGTTACTTTAATACCTTTTACAAATAACTTTAAATTATTTTTGATAAATTCTCCTTATATATTACAGCACTGGTATCAAGCATTCGTAACCTGCTGTCTAGTATAACCTCAGAAAAGAAATTTAACTCAGTAATGGCATATTCTATAAGATAAGAACTTGATGTCATGATAATATTTTTAATTACACAATTTGATTGATATTTGTTAGACTTTAAAAACTACTTTATTATAGTTTCTAAACCAAAGAGAATTAAGTTGACTTCTTAATTATCAGTTTATTAGCATGGAAGCTATACAAAACACATTGAAGTCTTCTGTTCAATTTTTTTCACATTATTCTAATTCCTTAACATTATTAAACAGTCTTGGGAGGATTTCTGCTCTAGCCATACAGACTGAAGCTATCTTATTTGTTAATTCTAACACATATGATTTAAATGCTGAGTATTGTGCATGATTTTATGATTGCAAGAAATGTAGGTATACTGAGTATAATATTTGTTTACAACAATTGACTAAAACAAAACGTTCTAGATATGATATTGATAGTAAACAAATGCCCCATAAACAGTTACATGTCAAATTAAAATATAAACTTAAATTATACACTTAAGGAGGTAGGATAAATACATTGAAAAGTCATGCCAGAGTAGGTAAATTACATAGTTTAAAAATACAGTTATCATTATTAATGTATCTATAACCACATAAAAATGTTTACGCTAATAAAACACTTCAATCTGTATGCTAATAACAGTAATGAAATTCATAATAACTGTAATATTCATGTGAAGTATTAGATGATTCTATTGATAAAATCCACTTTGTCTTTACACGCTTTACATAAAGATGGATTAAATATCTTATCTACTTTTCAAGAACGTGATAAGGCAACTTATGCAGAAATAACAACGCTTTTGCTATGAACTGTCTTCTAAGTGAATTAGATATTTGCTGACTGATATAAGGTTATTGTTTATAAGATATTTGCAATTTATCTTTAAGAAATTATAGAAAGAGCTAGTATATATTCTGAAAAGGGATTAGAGGTTCTACAGTCATTTAAAGATCCATAAATCACTTCCAATTATAGATCAATCTCATAGTTAAATGGCAATTATGAATACTATGCATTTTCATGATATAACATTATAAAATCTTTATTATCAATGATTATGCATCAAAATCAATGCAGGCTCAGATCTAATAAGCAATCTAAGGACTTTGCCAGAAATGTACCATATATAAATCTCTTACATATGCTGTTTAACATTGATTGCAATGGATATTAAATGAGTTTTCATAAAACAAATTAAGATTTTACATGTAAAGTTTTATAAAAAATAAAATTTCCTAAGCAAATACAGTTCAACATTTATGTAAAAGTTCTTATGGTATAATTTAGGTGGGAAATCTTCTTTCAGCTGCTCTTGTTAGAGGTCACCACAGCTGATCATTGGTCTACAGAATGAATGGCAGTAGAGTTTTTTATGATGTCAAGTTGCCAACCCGGTGTCCAACCTTCCACAGAAGGTACACACACACTCACACTTAGAACCAATTTAGAGGGTCCAATTCAACTGAAGCATGTTTTGGGAATGTGGAAGAAAACTGGAGCACCCAGAGGAAACCCACACAAACAGAGGAATAACATGCAGACTCCAGACAGAAGGCACCCCATGCAAGAATCAAACTGGAGAAACTCTTGTGTGAAGTAACAACAATAACCACTGCAGCACTGTGCCACTTATAATTTACATGGGAAGTAGTTTTCTTAATATGTGCTGTTTTCTGGGACTTGTCAAAGTTAAACTTTATCTCTTTAAATTTTTATTGTGTTAAAACTCATCATTTAAAATTAAAGAATTCTTAACATATTTATTTATAGATTTAAATATTTAGCTACTATAGTTTTACTTGCTGGTTATATTTATATTATTTAATTAATCTAAATGTCCTACTTTTAATTTTGATTACTTAAGACTCTTCTTTAAAAAAATAGGCAAATTCAGTAGCATCAGAATTAATGTTTCTAAACCTCATATTTTAGATGTAAATTCTAATAATTTAAATTCATAAGGAAATCATTCTTTACCATTTGGTAAAATAATTATTTTAAATATGTAGGATTGTTGGTTGGTACTAGGAATGCTACAGCTAAAAAATAAGGTCCATAAGCCTGAGAAACTTCATATGCAATGTCATGGAAAGATTTATCAAGGAACAAATAAATCAAGATGTAGGTAACCTCCAAACACTGGATCCATCTAGGTTTGGAATAATCAAGGGCAGCTCATGTTCATCCAACTTGGTGGATTTTTTTTTCAAAAGGTCACTAAAACAATGGATGAAGGCAAAATGGTATACACCACATACCTCAAACTAGCCAAATTCTTTTTCCACAATTGTCCACTCAGGTATATTAAAAAAGCTAAATATACTGGGAGTAAATTCCAGTGTCACTCACTGGATTGCCAACTCACTCACAGATAGGATGTAGGAAGTACGAATAGGGGTTGTTACCTCAAAAAGAGATCAGTCACTAGTGGAGTCCCTTAGGGTTCCATACTGGAACCTCTCCTGTTTGGCATTTAATTTTCTGAAGTCAAAGTCAATACCATACACTTTGTCTGACTAAGTTTGCAGATGACTGCAAGCTAGGAACAGTCATTGAATCCCTGAATAACTTAGCCATCATACAGGAAGGTCTGTCCTAAATAAATAACTGGTACCAAAGTCATGGACTAAAACTAAATGCTAAAAATGCGTTATTGTGCTATATGGGAAGTTATCTACCTCAGGAAATCACCACATGAACAATATGAAGATAAGAGTTGCCTCAGTTGTTCGGTATTTGGGGACTTATGTGGACTGTGACCTAACTATTGAACAATATGTGTCTATTGTTGTAAGAAAGGCCTTCTATATTGCACAGATTATAAACAAAGGCATTGTGTCAAGATCTAGAGATGTCATCACCCCCCCCCTTTACTCAGCCTTCACTAGGCAATCACTGAATGTAATGCCCCCTTTAGCAAGTATCTCTCCAGACACATGCAAAAATTGGAATGTACACAGAAATATCTTACTAAAAAGGATACAAGGCCTAAACAACATGTCCTACATGTACCGACTCAAAGCCTCATCAATATATTTGGTATCCTACAGACTGCTAATAGGTAACCTGTGTCTGGTATATAAGGCATCCTCTGACACAATACTGAGGAATATACTGCACAACAGCAAGTCAAATGGCATCAGAAATAGTCAGTTTAGGGATCTAAACCTCTTCTACAGCATCGGTAGAATGTCATGGAGAGACAGGTATATCTCACAGAGGATTCTGCTGCTCTGGAATAGACTCCCCATCTGCATAAAAAAGTTAATTCCTGTCCAAATTTGAATACAACTTGGATCTGTGGATTGGACATAGAATATTTACCCCAGAACTGCCCCCTGTACTACTAATAGAGGGTGGCAGCTCCTAAATGCTTTATCCCTTTAAATATCTATGGTATGATCCTAGTTATTCTCATTAGGGGTAATATATACTTGTTAGTTATGGGGTGGGTAACACCAATCTCTACCCAAATGGGATAGGTTAATTTACTCACAAAAAGGGCAATTGTCCAGACTTTTTATTCAATCTATTGTTAATCAATTATTTGACAATGAGTCATAAAAGCAACTACATGAGGCTAAGTTAGCAACCATAACTATGGTGCTACTACCTTAAAATGTGTGCCCTCTCTGTCCAGCAAATAATTTTCCTAGATTAGTGGTCAATAATTGCTGAAATGATGTAAACCTGTTTTGGTGAAAAATCTATTATACAAACTAGTTATTTATTGATTGGCATTTGTTTATTAGGTTAGTCCAGTTGGACATGAAAATACCTTTCTTTAGTGGAGGCCCAGTGAGAAAAACTCCAGTAAAAATATGATTTACAATTAAGTATTACACTTGTTGAGAGTTCTAAAACAATACATATTCGTGAATGGTAACTGTGTAAAAGAAAGAAGCATTATATAATGCTTCATAAAATAATTTTACAAAAGCAATGCACTATGATGAAATCTTGTGATAATATTTTATACTACAGAATTTATGAAGCTATAGTTATACAAAGTTACAAAGAAAACAATTTGAAAAGTTTACAAATATGAGGAAAATAAAAGGAGTATTCATTATAGTATATGGGTTATTGAAAATCAGCTGAGATTCAGGTTGATAGACTGAGAAAAGAGAAAAAACACCAGAAAAGATAAGTAAAAAAAATATATGGGGGAAATAGAAAGAAAAAAACAGTGTAGGTTAATGATGGATGTTATAGGTGAGAGGAAAGGAGAGTGAAGGATGAAAGAGTGCATAAGGATGTCTTGTAAAAAAAGTATTTGTGCCATAGATGTTCATTAAAATTCAAGGTTTTGGAATTTCATTTGCACACTTCTGCATAAGTTCTCAAAATCTGACACATTAACCAATAGCTTGGTGTGACTAGAAGGTGCAACCTGCAAATACCCAATAGGTGTCATTAGATGGGGCCATATATAGCAAATGCCTATCATCTTTAACTTACCTGATACCAGCCCATGAGCACCACTTTTAAATTGTAATTTTGATAGATTTACAGATCAGACCATTGCTACCCGTGAAATGAGTGGGTTCTCAGCAAACAATTTATTGAATTGTGATCTGTCAATTTTATCAACATTACCATTGAAAGGGCTACTTTCACAATGCTTCAGTGTGTCTGGGTGCCCGACTGTACTGAGGATGAGACAACCCAGATGGTAACCATCTACACTGGAATGGAGCATCACCTAGGAGCCAGACCACAGAACTTCATGATTATCAATACATGGAACTAGATTGCGAGGCAGCATTGACATTGCACAGTAATCTACAGGACTGAAAAGCAGATTTACCACCACTGCATCAGAGGGATGCTGAGGATCTTTGTCAGATGGTCACTGAGGTGTGGAGACAACAGGTAGATTTATTTATTTATTTTATTTATTTATTTTAACATTTGTTTACCAGGAAAGTCTGTCTGGACACAGGTCCTTTTTCAGAGGAGGCCCGGGGAAAAAAAGCTCCATGAGTATCAGTAAATTTTCATGCATACGTTACAATAACCAAAAAGTATAAAATAAACAAAATGTAGTATACATAAGAACATACAAATTTGTTACATCTTGACAACAAAACCTAGGCTTTGAACATAGCTAGTACTATTTGTAGGTATGACTTATGTCAAGATATAAGGTTAAGAGAGGTCTGTAGGAACAAAGGATTAAAGACCGGGGGAGAAGTTGGATATGTTTTGGGTATACTGGGATGTATCAGATCACTCATGAGGGGTTAGTGCAGGAACATAGCCACTTATTTTTTAGATAAGCTTTAAGTGATGGCTTAAAGTGGTTAGTGGATGAGATTGAGAGAATGGAGTTATGAAGTGAGTTCCATATACGAGATATATAGTTGGAAAGTAAAGATTCCCCTGCAGTGTTGTTGGCCTTGGAGACAGTGAGTAAGTTCTTGTTGTTAGAGCGAAGTTGTCTGCTGGAACTGTATGGAAGGATGAGATTTTGTAGTGCAGGGGTTCTAGATGGTTGTGTTACAATTTTGTGAGTTAGAGAGACTTGGTTATAAAGAATAATGTTGGGAAGTTCAAACCAGTCTAGTATCCCTAAAGCTGTATAATGATGTGTTCTATATGGGCAGTCAGATGCAAATTTAGTAATTTTATTATAACATGCTTCTATCTTAGATAAGTTAGTTTTCCTTAGAGTAGTTAAAATTGGAGAGACATATAGCAGAGTGGAGAGCCATTGTGGTCAGGAACCTTTTGTTCTTGTATAGACTTCCAAGTTTCTTATGGACTTGTTTTATAGTTAGGGAGACATGCAAGTCAAATTTTAGGGGATTGTCTATCTTCTCCAAGAAGCTGTGTATTGGTTGTCAGGGAGATCACAGTATTGTAAGAGGGCCAGAGATAGATCCTTGGGAGACACCAATGGATAAAGGAAGGCATGGAGATAGGTCGCCCTGCCATAGAGCAGATTGTTGAAGGCCAGATAAATACTTATGAAACCATGCTGTGGCAGACGGTGAGAAGGATAGTTCAATTAGCACATCTAGTAGTTTGGAATGAGACACCATATCAAAAGCTTTTGATAAGTCTAGAAAGATGGCAGATGCAACGTTGTTATTCCTGTGATGGTTTACAGTGTTAGTGAAAGATAAGAGAGCTGTAGTGGTACTATGTGATGGGCGAAACCCATGCTGAGTGTTTGTGAGCAGGTTATTTGTTAGTAAGAATTTCATGACCTGGAGATGAATACACCTTTCTAGTATCTTAGAAATAGGTGAAAGAATAGCAATTGGCCGATAGTTTGTCAGCTCTGTGAAAGATCCCCCTTTATGAAGTGGGATTACATGGGAAATTTTCCACAGCTGAGGGACCTTGTTTTCGAGAATGGATCTATTTATAGGGACTGATACTGGGAAAGCTATAGATTCAGCTGCAATTTTGAGGTATTCACTGGGTAAGTTATCCATGGCAAGTGTAGGTTTTAGTTTCTTTAGCAGTTTTTTTATAGTGGCTGTAGGAACTGGGGAGAAAGAGAATGAGGCATTGCTAGTTGTAGACTTCACTGGTTTGGTATCAGGAGTAGGAGTTTGCTGTTTGGAAAGGGCAATTAGAGATTCAGTAAAATGTTTGTTAAAAATGGTAGCTATGCTATCGGAATTGTTGTGGATGTTTGGCGTTGGTGTAGTAGATTTGCCTGGGTGAAGGCCTGAGTTTATAGCTGGCCAGAATTTTTGAGGGCTTTTTTTATGTGTGTTTTGAATGTTATGATAGAAATTTTTTTATCCTGTTTTATTTGTTTTTTTTTTGCCTTATTTCTAAGTTCTTGATACTGTTGCTTAGAAACTGTGTTAGTCTTATGCCATAGTTCCCAGGCTTCATGTCTAGTTTTCAAAAGGGCCCTAGTGTCTCTGCTTAGCCCGGGGGCATAGTTGGATTTTACTCTGATGGTTCTAACAGGGGCATGTGCATTTAATATATCTAAGAAAGATGCCTACAGTAATGAGCACCCCCCACACACACTTTTACAGCTGCAGGTTGCTTCTTTTGTCTTAATTGTTAAACAACAACAACAAAGAAAGTCTTCAATCTGCAGTGTAAGTGTCTTCTCCTTTAAAGGAACACAACAAGATACGTTTCAGAAATCCTCCCTATTTCACGATCCCAGTACACACCACGAGCATTGCAGTGTTAAATAAATGTTAACCCAACTGTTTTCCTGAAATGGTACAGTGCCTTACCGTACTGTTTTGCTTTCGCTTTTGAAAACCAGCTCTGTCGCCATGGTAACCCTTGCCTCTGTTTGTAAGATGCTGATGTCAGGACGTCTATATTCAAGCACTAGTTTTCCTCAATTTCCCTCCCACCGATTGATGTAAGCTGACTGTATTTGCATTCTGTTGAAAAAATTCAAGCAAGTAAGTAAGCACGTGTGGCCTTACCTTGAGCAAAACAGTATTCAGTTTAAAGCTGGGGGGGGGGGGTGTTAATGCTTACTCTTGAGATATGTTGTGTAGTGCAGGAACCTTTTTTAACTTCATTGTTTTGAGGAGAGTTGTTTTGTACTAGCCTAGCTAAGACTTACAGATCAATGATCAAGGAGTGGAAAGCATGTGTTTTCATCACAATGAGGTGCACTTGAGAGATTTGCTTCTTAGGAGAATTAGACCAGTACATAACGGTTTATCAGTAATGCTGAGCGTACCTCTCAACTGTTTCTAATTTGTACTTGACATTTTGGTCCGGCGTCCCTTCTAAAGTACATTTTTTTCTTTTAAAGGGGATGGAGTATGGTGAAATGATTTAAAATATGTGAAGATACTACTGAAATCATCAGGGGAAAGGTTTCATGTTGGTGTGATTTGAGTGCTTCAGCATACATGGAAAAACTACTTGAAGGGTCACTGGGGAGCTTTAATTTTGATATCAATTGAGTGATTGCACTGACATGTCTTGAGTGCTTGTATAACTTGGGAAAATGACTGGAAAGGTTGTCAGGGGATATAATTCATTTTGGTGTCAATGGAGTGATTGTGCATACATGGGCTAACTACTGGAGGGGCCTCTGGGTAAAGTTTTCATTTTGGTGTCATTTTGAGTGCTTGTGCATCCCTGGGAAAACAGGAAATGCCGTTGGGGATACTTTTTATTTTGCTTTTCATGGTCGTGAAGTGCTTGCACATATATGGACATACTAAAGAAGGGGTCAGTGGGAGAAGTATGTAATTTAGGTGTCAGTTAAGTCTATTTGCATTCATAGACAGGGAAGATGGGGGGAGTATTTTTGTGTTTCTGCATACATGGAGATATCCCTAAAGAAATCACTGGAGGAAATGGCTCCTTTTAATGTCAGTGAACTGATTCTACATACACGGGCAAGCTGCTGAAGAGGCCTTGGGGGAAAAGTTTCATTTAGTTGTGTAACAGGACAATCTACCAAATGGGTTGTTGAGGGAAGCGTTTTATATTAATGTCTGTGAAGTGCTTTTGCATACATGTTCACAATAATGGAGTCATTAAGGGAAGTGTTTCATTTTGGTATTTGTGCATACTTGGACATACCACTGAAGAGATCACTGGGCAAAATGATTAATTTCAATGTCAGGGAAGTACTTGTACATAAATGGACAAATTACTGAATGGGTAATTGGTGTAAACTATTCATTTTTGTTTGTCAGTGAAGTGGTTTTACATACTTGGCCTAGTGTTCATTTGAGTGTCAGTGAAGTGCTTTTTCTTACAAATTCATGTTAATGAAGATGTTATTGGGAAAAATTGTTCTTTTGTGCTGTTTGTGCATGCATGGACCAACTACTAAAGGGATCACTGAGAGAAATGATTCATTTTTATGTCAATGAAATTCTTGTGCATACATGGACATACTTCTGAAGGGGTTGTTGGGGGAAAATGTTTTATTTTGATGTCATTTAAATATCTGTGTAAATGGACCAACTACCAAATCGGTCATAGAGGGAAATGTTCTGTTTTCATGTCAGTGAAGTGCTTGGTGCATACATGGATAAGCTACTGATGGGGTCATCGGGGTAATTCTTTCATCTTGGTGTCAATGAAGTGCTTTTGGAAATGTTAGTACTAATTAAGAGGTCACTAGGGTAAATGTTTCTTTTTTGGGTTTGTGCATACATGGAGATGCCACTGAAGGGATCACTGGGGGAAGTGATTTCACTTTGTTTCCATGAAGTTACTGTTAGCTGCCTGTTGGTTGCCAGGATCCGCCACATAACACAAGCACTCAGGTCACACCAGAACAAGTACAAATATGACTCTGTCATTGTCCATGTTGGTGTGAATGACCTGAGCCGTACCTCCTTGGACTACATGAAAAGAGACATGGAAGAGCTCTCTGATCACGTAGCTCAGGCCAGTATGACCCTGACCCTGAGTAGCCTCCTGCCCTCACCAAGAATGATACTATGGTATAAAGAAATAATTACCAATTTCAACAATTGGCTAAGTTTCTGGTGTCATTCAAAGGGGATCCAGTGTCTGTCTGCCTGGGATTACATGCTCGACAAGCTACGCTGCTTTGCTAGAGATGGCTTGCACCTGTCACCCTTAGGCTTTTGAATACTGGCCAAGGCTTTTGCCACCCCCATAGTGCTTTTTTTAGGCAAGGCTGAAAAGACAAACCCACCACCGTAAATAGCACAAGTAACAAAAAACTGAGGGTAATGCTACTCACTGCCAGAAGTCTAAATCTCAAAATGCACACACTCGAGACACTCCTCAGTATGGAGAAAATCAATATATGTGCAATAACAGAAACCTAGTTTAAGGCTTCAGAGAGCACTCCAGCACTACCAGGCTACAACTCATACCACACATTTCGAACACAGAACCCGGAATGAAATACAAAAGGTGGGGGTGTATCCATATTTATCAAGAATTCCCACACCTCTAGGTGAGTGGCATAGTACGATGCTTCAGAGATCATCCACATGCAGCTAACAATGGGCAAAACTGCAATTCAAATTGTAGCTTGCTACAGATCACCCACCATGTCTTAGGACCCCCATTCCGTGTTTCTGGAAACACTGGGAAACATAAAGGTCCTACCAAACACCCTAACATTGGGTGATTTCAAATACCCAAACATTAACTGGGAGAACTACTCAAGTACTAACTCCCTTACCCAACATTTCCTAGAATTTATAAACTCAAATGCCCTGGATCAACTGGTCAACACTCCCACCAGAGGTGACATATTGGACCTGGTCATCACCATCATCGGCGACCGGTGTTCCACACCGGAGGTCAACCCCTCGCTGGTTAGATCTGACCATAAAGAAATCACTGGATATCCACATTCTGCCCCCAACCCCGGACAAGGAAACCACCATGAAAAACTTTTCAAAAACAAACTTCACATTACTTAAGACAAAGGTGGAAAGTTTCAAAGCCCCAATGCTAAAGGATAACACTGTCCAAGCTGCAAAATCCTTTACTAATGCATTCTACGGGCACCTACAAGAATGCATGGATCATGCTATCCCAAGCAAAACCAAGACTCACTCCTCCAAGAAAAGGAAACTAGTCTGGTGGACCCCTGCCATAAACTATACAATAAAAGGAGGAAGCTAGTACAGAAAAGAGTAAAATCCCAAAAAGGGAAGACATCCTTGATCAGTATCAGCAAGAAACTACGATCCCTCATAAAATCATCCAACGCGAGCTTCAAAAGAAAAATTGCCAAGGACTCCAAAGATAACTACAAAGCATTCTTTAGCTATGTCAAGAATCTATGTGGCAATGCTCAGATTGGCTCTGAGTTAGTGCAGAATGGCACAAAATACACTGAACTGACCGATATCGCCAACATCCTGGCAGACAGGTTCAGTGCAAACTTCACCCCTCCTCATCCCCAAAAGAGCCCATAACCATACCAGAAGAATGTAGAGCCCCTGAAATCACATATGCTCAAGTTAAGACAGCTCTGTCTAAAGCCAAAAACACAGCATCAATGGGACTGGACGGTGTCCCAGGCTGCGTCCTACATGAGCTCAAAGACAAACTAACCCCTCACCTAAACACACTGTTCAAACTCAGCCTCTCCACAGGCTACGTACCCATAGAGAGGCACACAGCAATGGTAATTCCACTCCACAAAGGTGGAGCCACAACAGACCCCAGGAACTATTGCCCTATAAGCCTGACAAGCTTGGTCTGCATGGCTATGGAGCACATCATCATGGAACTCATTAACAGAGAAATTGGGAACCGCCAAATACTGGACCCTACCCAGTTCGGCTTTGTTAAGGGCAGATCATGCCTCCTAAACCTGGTGGACTTCTTTTAGACAGTTACCAAGGCTACAGGCAAGGGAAAGGTGGTACACACAGCCTACCTAGACCTCGCAAAGGCCTTCAACACCATTCCCCATTCTGGTATTATAGACAAGCTCACCAGTCTGAACATAAACCCCTACATCACAAGATGGCTTGCCAACTGGCTCACAGACAGAACCCACATGGTGAGAGTTGTGGTATCTAGGTCTGACTCTAAGCCAGTTACAAGTGGCGTTCCCCAGGGCTCAGCCCTGGGACCCCTGCTGTTCGGCATATACGTCTCAGAGGTACAGGAAAGCACAGGAGGACTATGGCTGACCAAGTTCGCAGACGACTACAAACTAGGGGCTATAATTGACTCCTGGCTGACACAGATATCCTCCAAAAGGGTCTCACTGAGACAGATACCTGGTGTCGAAATCATGGCCTTAGGCTAAATGCCAAAAAGTGCATAGTCATTCCCTTTAGAAAAAAATAAAGTACCCACAGACTACCACATAGGTGGTAGTCCTCTGAATACGAAAGATGTAATAAGGGATATGAGGACCCAAGTAGATAGTAATCTCTCCTTTGATAATCACATTGCCAAAGTGGTTAGAAAATCCTTCTATATGACCCACCTAATCACAAACGGGTTCGCATCCAGATCAAAAGAGGTCATTGTGCCCCTCTACTCATCACTCATCAGACCCATCATAGAGTACAATGCCCCATTTGGGATGTACCTTACAAGACACCTGCAACAGCTGGAAAGACCAGAGAAGTACCTCACCAAGAGGACCACTGGCCTCAAACAGATGCCCTATGCAGCTCGACTGAAGAAACTCCAGCTGTACTCGGTTGCATACTGCCTACTCAGAGGTGATTTCTGCCTGACATACAAGGCCATGTCCAACCTAGAATTGACGGGCATGCTCCACCTAAAGAAAATCATATCCTCTTGAGTCACACACTCTAGAGATCTAAACCTTACCACAACACTAACTAGGACATGCTGGAGGGATAGATTCCTGTCCCAGAGACTTCCCATGCTTTGGAACAAGATTCCAATCTACATTAGGCAGAGCTCCTTGCTAACACTCTTCAAGAAAAGATTTGATGAATGGATGGGAAACAGAAAGTTTACCCTGGGGATCACTTCATTGGCTCTCCTGGACAGAGGCACAGGGAACTAATCTAAGGGGCAGCGCAAGCCAACACATTCTGGCTAGGCTTATAAATGCCTTCGGGCAGATAGCCTAGTACCTACCTATGAACATAGGTGCTTGTATGTACATGGACAGAATTCTGAATGTGTTGCTGAACTTTCATGTCATTTTAAGTGTCTGTGTAAATGGACATGATCTAAATAGGTAGATGAGGCAAATGTTTAATTTTGGTATCAGTGAGGTGCTTTTGCAGACATGGCAAAACTACTGAAGGGGTTATTGGGGTAAATCTGTCATTTTGGTGCCATTGAAATGCTTTTGCATATATGGCCAAACTACTAATAGGGTTGTAAAAGAGTGACTTTACTCCACTTAACACAAAGCAAACCTGGTACTCTTTATTTATAGATTGTTACAAGGGTAATGATCCAGGGTGTCCTTTCTAAGCCTACCCAAGTTTCCCAAAATAATAATCATCTCCTGTATCCAAATAGGACATCAAGGGCCTTACATTTATAAGCTACCTTTGTTCATAGGGCATATGGAACCTAGACCTGGTGTACATTTCCTATTCCCTATCCACTGTTTTAGATTGCATTTAAACTAGGTAACAGATTAATTGCATTTAAACTAGGTAATAGATGAACTCAGCTTCACATGGGTGGGAAGCCTGTTCCACAGAAGGGGCAGTCTCTGAGACGTATCTGTCTCTCCTTCATGTTCTGTTTAAGTCATAGACAAAATTCAGGTCCCTAGACCTTGTATTTCTAGTACTCTTTCACTTATGAATAGAAGATGCATAACTGTGGGGTTTGCGAACGCCTTGTAAGGCAGGCATAGATCACCCATCAGCAATCCATAGAAGACTGAGTAGACGGAAGGGCTTTAAGGCAGTCTGCATAAGGCAGGTTTGTTACACCTTGGTTTCCTTTTGTACAGAACCTCTGAGGTCACTGTAGTTGATGCATATGATTGATGAAGTACATACCAAAGGGACCACTGTACAGTGTGATTGATCTGATAATGGCAGTGTACAGTGCTATAATGACCTCTTTTGACCAAAATGCCCTGCCCTTATTTATAAGTTTGTGATCACTAAGTGCCCCTCTCACCCTCCCCAGCCTTCACCAGCTTCTGCACCTCTGCTCATATGTCCAGTATATGCCTTTCTAACCCATTATCTAGCTGTTTTGACAATTAGTTCATCTTGATAATTAAGAAGGCAAAGTGACTGTTTTCCCTATAATTGTTTTTGATTCCCTTGGGGTTTATTTGTTTAAGCTTGTTTATCATGTACATACTAAGAAACAGATTCGATGTTTCTGTTTTCTTACATAAAAAAAAGAAAAAAAATGCCAGCACCCTGTGTAGCAGCAGCTGCTTTGGATCCCTGCATAAATAGGGTTACCACCTGTCTCACTTTGTGAGGGACAGTCCCTCTTTGGTCAGTTGTGTCCTGCAAAACTTGCAAATGTCCTGAGATTGTAGGGCAAAATAATTTCCTATATTTTATGTAATAGTTGCATAAAACAGATATTCTGTATCTGAAACACCTAAATGTTATAAGAAACAGAATAAGCAACTAAAATGCTACAAGAATTAGCTTTTATTTAGCCAAAAAAGTGAAGTTCTGTCCTTTGTACTGGCCTTGGGTATGTTTTGGCCTGCAAAATCTGACATTTGTATCAAAAATCTCCCACTTTGGGCATTTGAAAAGGTGGCAACCCTAACAGAAAAGTGCACTATTTGTCTTATTTTTAATCAGAAACAACAGAAAAAAAAAAGATTTAAAGCAAGAAATGAGAATACGATTAACTACAATGCTGTGAATCTTCTGAAAATCTGATCTCATATCTCACTGTGCTGCGTGCTTGATAGACTACTAGCAAAGAAGCTTGTAAAATCTAAAACACACTCCAGAAACTTCTGCAGCTTGGAATGTTACTAGAACATGGTAAAAACTGCAGAAACCTGTCAAACCTGTCTAACCATTTGACAACTGGACATAGGAAGCATACTAAAAGAATAAGATGTGAAAGATCAAGAAAGAGAAGCTCTATAGTAGGAATTAAGGGCAGACTGAAAAGAAATCCACACAGGCCTGAACTTCCGTCCAAGCTGCTAGCAAATCTGCACTCACTGGAGAGCAAGATGAACTATTTAAGATTGGATCTTTCCACACAATCTAAGGTGAGACATATTTGTTTACTTGTGTTCACTGAAACTTGGCTAAACTCCAGTATAAATGATAGTACAATGTATGTGGAGGGGATGTCATTAATTCTTGCTGACATAAATAAGTGTCTCTGTGATAAATCTCGTGGAGGGGGTGTTTTTGTGTATATCAACAACAGCCGGTGTACAAACTGAAATAATCACCTCTCACTGCTCAAAGACTATTGAGTTTATGTCATTAAAATGCAGACCCTTCTACATTCCTAGGGAATTTGATGGAGTGAGCATAAAAGCTGTTTACATCCCCCCCAGTGCTAATACCACCATGACATTGAACATTCTGTATCTGTCAATAAATGACCTCCAGAATAAGAACCCTGAGTTTGCCCATATAATTGCAGGTGATTTCAATCAAGCTGACTTGAAATCCATATTACTACATTATCATCAACATGTGAACTTTGCAACAAGAGGGGTGAACACTCTGGATAAGGTGTACACAAATGTAAAAGTGACCTACAAAGAAGTACCTTATCCACATCTGGGCAACTTAGACCATCTGGCCATCATGCTGCTTCCTGCATACACACCACTGCTGAAAAGGGGCAAACCTACAACCAAACAAGTAAGGATATGTTTTGAGGGAGCAGTCTTGGCACTACAGGACTGCTTCAAATGTACAAACTGGTCAGTGTTTAGAGATGCAGCTGTAAAAAACCACCATATTGACCTGGAGGAGTATACAGAATCTGTAATGACTGTGTTGATGACATAACAGTCATCAAATGTATCATCATGTGCACTAATCAGAAACCCTGGCTATCTGGTGAAGTGTATAAGCTCCTAAAGGCATGAAATTCTACATTTAAATCTAAAAACAAGGATGCCCTAAGAGAAGCCAGATCAAATCTAATTCATGAGTAATAAATTACAGTCACACATCAGTGCATTTTACAGATATTGCTTCACCGTAGTAACTATACTAGTATTTTAGAAGAAATACATGTACCAAAACTTGATATTCTTCAGACAGTAAATACTTATTGATGTACTTTGAAGAAATAAATATACACTTCAGATAAATGGTTTCTAACAGCTACAGTGCAGTATGTTTTTGAGATGGCGCTTTCCATTACAATTATACTAAAATTTTAGTAGAAATATAGAAGTAAATATATGACTAGCATAACTTGCTTACATAATTTACAATGTGACTACATCTATGAAAAATTTATTTAGAGAGGGAAGTGTCCTACAGACACAAGATTATATTTATGTCATTTATCTAATCTCTACTAGTTTTACTTCATATTGGCATTAGTTTATATCTGTAAAACTACTTATGGTTATTTTTGTCAACCAGATTTTATCACACTTCCTTTTTCTGAAGGCTTAGAATGTAATTTGTGCACAAACTTCTTCTGGAATCTGGTACTATGAAAATAATGATGCTTTGGTGAATATCTTTTAACTTACTGATTTTTTTCCCTGATTAACAAATTCTTATTTCCCTGGTCCATTGACTGGCTGAATTTTGATTGCATGGCATTTTATAGGCTGGATAATGATTGGTCAGATTTTATAAACAATAGATTTATTTGTTTAGTCAATTGAATTTGTTAACCAAGATGCAGCACTGATCGCAAAGAGAGCACTTTCATCCACCAACTGGACTTTGATCAACTTTTCAATAACAGTTTCACCTGTAGACAACTAAATATATACTTAATAAAAACAAAGGATCATAAATCATGGTTGACTAACTCATTCATAGAAATGAGCCAAATCAGAGAGTAAAGTATGATAAGCTAGCCTACTATTTTAAGCAAACCTGATAAAACAAAAGTCACCTTACAACCTCAGAGAGAGAGAGAGGTCACAATGATAGGGCCAGAAACCAAGATCAGCCGTGAACTTCAGACCAATTGAGATACATTTCCTATGCTAGTGATACAAAAAGATGACATGCATATGTTGACACAAATAAGCCGTCACATACCCTAACCACAGGGGAATCCAGTACAAGTCAGATAAACCAGGTGGCAAAAAACGAACATAACCAATCCTAATAGAGAAGTCTTCTGAAAATAAAATAGAAAAACAATGCACCTATAACCAAACTGTAAGCATATGTCTCAGGTCCAGAATCTGGACACAGACATGAGTACAAATATTGACCAGTCATTTCAAATAACACTTCAACAGTAAAAAAACAAAACAACCTTTCTAAAAAATGAATTAATAAAAAGGGCCAGTATTGAAGCTACAGTCAATGGTAACCATAAAAAACAAAACAAGTTCAGTCCAAAAGGAATTAAATGGATCATAAGCTGCCTAAATACCAGTAGTACAATTCAAACTAAAATTAGAAATTCTAATAAAACAAAGTCCAAATAAACAGCAATACAGAAACAATAATCAAGTCCTAGTCTGTCTCCAGACAAAAGCAAGGTGTAATTAAACTCCCTTCATTAAAGGCAAGTTAACACCAAGGTGACAACAAGACCCTTGTAAAAAAAGGAAGAGAGAGTGATAAAGGACAAAAAAAAATGGAGAGCTGAAGTAAAGAAGTGTGTGTGTGTGTGTGTGTGTGTGTGTGTGTGTGTGTGTGTGTGTGTGTGTGTGTGTGTGTGTGTTTGTGTGTGTGAATGACAACAGGCAAATGAATAAACGTAAAAGCACATACTACAGTAATCTTAGAATATATGTGATATAAAGAAACATCACAGATATAAAAAAAACAATCATATAAATGAAAAAATATGTATGTGTTAAAGAAAAAAGTGATTTTTCCCATAGGGCTTTATTAGATCACTATTAGCTGAACATCTGATAAATCATCCATGTGCTAAAAAATATAGGTTAAAAATATCTTGAAAAAAGTGGAAAACAAAAATGCAAATAAATGTGTATATGTTGTAAAAGAGCATATTACAAGCACAAACCATCAAAAATAAAAAAAATAAAACAAAAATAAAAATATAAAAAATGCCTGAGAAAAGTGAAGACTGGAGCAAATATGACGTCATAACCATTAGTCAAATAATTTATGGCACATTTTTTTAAGCTAAAGAATGCATTTAATTGAACAAGCAGAACTATATTCAGGTGAGTAATAGACATTAAGGTGAATTTGTTCTTACAGCATCTTCTTTTCCAGAGTGGAATAACAGTTTCCCTTAACCACACCTACCCTGACCATGACCAAAGAGGAAAAAAGAATTACCTTTGGATTCAGTGCTGTGCTTTGCAAAAGGATCCTTGCTTAGTCTGTTTCTAATTTTAGATATGTGCTGGACTATTCTCCCTTTAAACTTAGAAATAGTCTTCACAATACCAGAAAAGAAATGGCACTTAGAGCATAGGTCTCCATAAACAATATTTTCACTGTTGCAGTTCTCTTCTGACTTGCTGTTATATTTCTTACCTGTACTGGGACATTTGAAAAAATCTTTGCAGCTCATGAACACACAAAAGGTGCAGAAATGGGGGCCCACATTTGAAGGTACCAAGTGGAATTTTGTATTTATATTAGAATATTACCAGAGTCTAATTTAGTACTGTTGTTATTAGTGTCTTTACTTAAAAGCATTACATTTGTTTTGAAAATGCTGGTATTGCTGTTACAAAATTAATTTTTAGATTGATCACTGTTTCTAATTACAGATTAGTCCTGGAGCAGCACTTGGAATGCTAAGTGACAAGCTTCAGTTCCCATCATTTCTGCGGACAATGCCAAATGACAAGTTCCAGTATTCTGTCATTGGTCATTTAATCATATACTTTGGATGGACTTGGATAGGGATTATAGCATCAGACAATGACTACGGCCTCCTTGGTAGCCAGAACCTGAAGAAGTTTCTCGTCAGTAGTGGAGTTTGTGTTGATTTCACATTAGTCATTTCATTAACTCTGTCAGAGAAACAGATGCAACATATTGTTGGCATAATTAAAAAGTCCTCTGTTACAGTTATTGTTCTTTATTCAAACGGACAGGAGGTAATGCCATTAATTAAAGAAGTGAGCAATCAAGAAATTGCAGGAAAGGTCTGGATAGCAACTACCAGTTGGATAATCTCCCCTGTTTTCTCAAGAAATGAATTGAGGAAAACCTTAAATGGTACCATAGGATCTGCGGTTCATAAAGGTTCAATTCCTGCATTTAGTGCATTTCTTCATTCATTGCATCCTTCTTTAATGCAAAATGATACTTACATTAAGTCCTTCTGGGAAGAAGCATTTGCTTGTTGTTTATCTACTGATAATAATCTTTTGAATTCTAACAACATAAGCAAAACATGCGATCCTTGTACTGGAGCAGAAACGCTAGATTATTATGACATATCTAAGTGTAATTTTTTTGACTTCAGATATGCTTACAATACATATAAAGCAGTGTATGCAATGGCACATGGCTTACATGATCTGCTTTCCTGCACACTCAGAAGTGCATCATTCTCAAATTTCACTTGCATAAGCATTAATGACTTTAAGCCTTGGCAGGTAAGATTATTTTTTGAAGGAAAAGTTCAAATACTGAATTACTTTATACATGCAATGTATGATCAAATGTTCTATAGTTGCTACATTTTTACTTTTTTTTTTTTGCTACGAGAGTGAAGACAGAATTCTTCCACACATTTTATTTTATGTGACAGTAGCTACAAACACCTGTTTTGTTTCTTTTTTAAACCATAGATGTCTAGGACTTTTTCTCCCATACATCAAATGCACAGTAAATAAGGTTTCAAGGAGTAACTGGAAACATTATAACTGTGAAATGTCACATTTTACATCAATGACTGTAAAATTCTACATCAAGTAATATCCTTATACTCTAAAAGTATGTCTCCATAATCTGGAATTCTATTCCTACCTCAATCAGACAACAAGACAACCTATCTACATTCAAGCACTTGCTAAAACAACACTTTAAACATACTTGGCTATGCTCTTGTACCCTCTCAGGCTAGACTACCTTGGCCCCTACACATCCACATTACCCCATATACATCAAAAAGATCATATCATTTTTCAATGTAAGTTTCCTACTTTTTTCTATCCTTCTGCCCTTACTGCCATTCCTGTTGTCTGAACTTAACCCCAATAATCTTTCCCTCCAGTACAATTCAAACTCATACTCTCTGCCTTATACAATTTCCTCAACTTCCCTACAACTTATGACAAAACAATTATGCACAGCACCTACATGTCCTCATCTTCTCAATGCTTTCTACTCATACCTCCCACACCTCCTCTCTCTCTTATTTCCTCTACTCATAAATGTAAAATTGTAATTTGACATTTGAAAGCTCAATGTATATGCAGATTTGTCACATAATATGTAATTACTCTATATTGTATTTAATGTAGTCTGACTGTAGTATAGCTGCTTTTCACTTATTGTATGTTATTATCATAACTTTCAGCTTTTCTCTATTATATGATGCTGCTTGTTTTGTAACTGGAGTTTTTCTCACTGGGCTTCCACTGAAAAGGGGCTACCACAGCTCAGTTCTTATAACCCCTGGTCAACAAAAATAATAAATAAATACAATGAGTTCATATTGCATATCTTATATGTCTGGCATTTTACTGTAGAAGATGAAAATAATTAATGTTTTAAATGACATTATCATGAGGTCAATAAACGTGACCACATTTATTTTCAGCTCTTTCATTATGTAAAAAATGTACAGTTTAAAGACAGTGAAGGCGAAGAGGTATTTTTTGATATAAATGGAGATTCACCAGCACTTTATGACATACTGAACTGGCAAGTATCACTTAATGAAACAAGCACTAAGTATGTTCATGTTGGACAATATGATTCCCGTCTCCATTCAGGACAAGATCTGCACATCAATGACAGTCTAATTGTATGGAACAATGACAACAATCAGGTCAGTATATTGTATAATGAGTTATAACGTCAGTGGGAGTCTATAATACATGGAATGTTAGTAATAATAGATACTCTGCATTCCTTTTTGTTATGTAATACTCTATTAAACATTCTGCAACATTATCAAATAGATTCCTAGGTTAGTAGGTACTTCCTATGCAACTGATGTGTGAGGATCTTAAGAAGCCTACATTTACATTCCAATGGTAGTTTATTAGCCCGTTTTTGTGCTTAAAATAACACAGCTGTGGGCAGTGGGCAAAGCAAGGACATATACTTATTGCCCCTACCATAAAGGACATGGATGCTAAACCAAGATGAATTTGTGGTTTCCCATCCATTCATCCAAATTCCATTTGGAAGAGTAAGTGGATGGCTGTGTTTTATGTGGAGTGGAAGATGGATCCATGGAAGTAGTACCCTCTGGGATAAATGCCTATCCTTCCAACATGTCCTAGTTATGCTGCAAAATAGATTGAGACATTCCTTGAGAACATATTAATCCTGCATTTGGACTTGCAAAGTTGTAACAGGTCTGTAAAGGCTCTATGCACAAGGCTGAGGTCAGTTCTTAGAAGCCTGTAAAATACTGAATACAAAGATAAGGATTTAATTTGGTCTGCATAGTTTTTATGGTTGAGGCCTTTGATTTAAAAAATACCTTTAAGGTTATAAAAAAGTAAAATAATGTTATTAAACTTATCATTGATTATGTCTTCTCATATTAATTAGTTCAATCCTTACTCATTAATAGCCCCACATGCCAGACATTGTTCATGTGGTCTGTTGTGTCATGGTTCTACTCTAATCACAGATGTAAGAATACCATACTTATCTTCAAGATATTAATCTGAGCCTTTCCCCACCTGTTGTTTTTACCCATTATTTTTACAGCCCCCCTCACAGGCTTTTTGTTTTCATCGACTAAATTCCTCTGATAGCTTCTTTGATTCAGAAATTATCACAAACACTGTAAATGGGGTCTTATCTATCTGTACCTCTAAACTGTGTGCTAACAGACTTAATTTCTTTGCATTCTTTATGTCTTTTCCTTCTTTCTTAGCATCACTAGAATCCCACCTAAGAGCAGATAAACACTTTAGGCACCTAACAGTAGACGCTCCCACTATATACAACTAAGAGGAAATTCATAGCTTAGATAACTATAAGTAGGTACTCAGTGTAGACAACTAAAATCAGATCCCAGTGCAGACACCTAACAGTAGACGCTCACTGCAGACAATTAAGAAGAGATTCCAAATGCTGGCACCTATAAATGAAGCCATAGTGTAGACATCTATTAATAGTTTTATACTACAGGCATACACGAACAAAATGCTAAGTGGAGACGCCTAAAATCAGACCCTCAGGGCATGTCCAGATCTCTGTTGTCAGCACCTGAGATCAGATTCCAAGACCAGACACTTAACAACAGATTTATTGTCTAGAAAATAAAGGACAGCTTCCCAGTGTAGACACGTGACAGTAGATTCAAAATACAGAAAATTTAAGAAATGATTCATGGTTTAAGTAAGTAAAAGCAGATAAACGGTACAGACACTTACCATCAGATCACAGTGCAGGTATCCAAGAGTAGCCTTTCAACACACATAATACAGGGATTTTATTTCACATTGACATGACATCTATGCAGCTGTTTTAATATCTCTTCAGTGTTATCAGCATCTGCCTATCTTCAACCACGGCTTAAAAAGTGGCAGTGTTGCTCAAATTCTGTCTATCCATTGTTTGTATATCCATGTTGGTATTCTAACATTAGTTTTGGCAAGTTATTAGGCAAGCTATTCCTCCCCAGGATAGCTGCCCTTGTGGGCCATTTTAAGCCTAGCCAATTACCCCATGTAGAAATCAAACCCTGTATCTTGTGTCTGTAAGGTAAACACCTTACCCATTGAACCAACCTCCCATAGATATTTTGTTTCAGCCAGCTCATGAAATAAAGCATTCTATTTGAGTCTTACAATATATTCATATACCAGCTGAATGAGTGGATTCTGCTAAATTTTATAGATACTAAAAGTATGACCACCATTTTAACAATTCAGCTTTGAGAACACTTGCATTCCTGTGCACTAAGCTTGCAGGACATCTAATGGAATAAAATGCAGAATATACTGCAATGGTTAAGGTTTGAAAACAAACATTTTGTCAGTATGAAGATATCTGCAAAGTAAGCTACAAAGAATAATTTTCAGAGTGGAGACTTTAACCTGCTCTGGTTGCAGGTGTAATAGCTTTCAAACACTTATGTCCAGAATAAGGGAGAATCCCAAAAATAGAGAAGCAGAAAGGCTCAAGTGAGGCATACTTTTTATATACTGGTTCTGTTGTCTTAAAAAGATGATACACTAAGACAAATTGAATTAACATGTATTTTCGGATGCAAAAAAGTCAGTAAATGCACTGATTGCAATTATTTGTTGATTGTAAGCTACCTTTTCTCAAAAAGTCAGATTTTAGGAGGGATAGAGCAAAGTTCTGAACCCATATCATGGATATCACTGAAAATTTGAAGATTGTTCTGAAGTAGGGTAGGTGTTTTTTCCACTCAGTGATCCAGTTTCAGCTTATGTGAGTGGAGAAAGTCCTGGAATATTTGAATTGCAAACTGAGACAGTATGTAATAACCTCTGAACTGTTGTCCCATGGGTAGCATGCTATAGTTTAATATAATACAAAATCTGGCATGTTTCACCTCTTCTTCATTTACCCCTACCAAAAAAAAAAAAAAAAAAAAGATGCCCAAAGTCTTAAAATAGTTACAAAAAAGGTGCATTCAAATGACAAGCACTTTACTCCAACTATAACCAAAGAGAAAGTGATCTAATTTAATAGTTCTTGGGAAAAGTAGCAGAGCTCAAAAAAGGTTCAAATGTTCTCACTTTTTTCCTGTAAGAAAATATCTGTTACAATTTTAGAAATGTCCAGACCTTCTTCTGTATTATTATGTTATCACAAATATTTGTATAGCTGCGTTTGTGATTTTGCAGAGGTAAAAACTGCAGTTTTACCTGCCAATTTCCAGACTGTTTCATTATAAAAACAATAAGTTGAAGAAAGAGATACTAATTATCAGAACCAAACCCTGCTCTGCTGACTGGATGGGTAAGTTGAATTAGAGCAAAAGTTGGGAAACTAAACTTTGAAATCTAATTTAACACCTCAGACATTATAAGATCCTTGTCAGTGTCAGTTTACATTTCTGAATTACTTGGTTGATTGAGGCCAGTGTGAAAAAGAAAAAAAAAAAGTATTTTATAAATGATCACAGACAAGGCTATAAATGCATGCTGAAAGTGAATTACTTCATCCAATAAACTAGCTCTGTAAACCCCTATCTCCATACCACAGACACAGTATTCATTTACATACTGTCAGAAGCTTGAACTTTATTATTAGCTTTAGAGTGAAAGAAATCCAAATTATACTCCTTGTGGTTGGAGTTCCATGATAGTATTGGTACAAGATGAAGGATAGCAATGATCACATCACCATGCAAGTTGTACAGCAGTTACAGGAGCTGCAACTAAGATCTGTACAAAGACAGAACTAAAGATTTGATATGCGAGAAGACTTTGAGGGGAACCAGCTGTTGGACTCGATGTTATCAATGGAATATTCTGAGCCAGAGACTGCTGGAATGCAAATGGTGCTAATGGAAGCATAATGTCTTTACTGGTAATATCAGCAGTGTGATGAAAAAGTAGGCATGGCTAGAAAACCATCAGAAATCACGAAGTCTCAAAGTATGTAAGGTGAAAATGTCTGGGAAGGACTGATTCAGCAAAAGACATTTACAGTAGTAGGGTGGAAGAGCCAAAAAGACAGGTGATGTGACCCAAAAGCAGAATTATCTGTGTCTTGTGTTATTG
The DNA here is from genome assembly GCF_019279795.1 of Protopterus annectens. NCBI lineage: Eukaryota > Metazoa > Chordata > Ceratodontiformes > Protopteridae > Protopterus > Protopterus annectens. Next base: position 746,673,913 of record NC_056734.1, on the reverse strand, counting down.
TACAAGAGCCTGCAATGGAGTCCAGACCTGGCATTTAAGTCAGTAAGTTATGTCAGCATCAAAGTTTAAAAGTGTGTTTCAAGAGATACTGCAGAAATATTTGCTGTTCACTAAACTTGCTTTATCAGTAAAGATCCTCAGAAATATGTAGTACATATAATAGGAAGTTAAGGTATATGCACTGGAGGTGCACCACTAACGGACCTTGCTTTTCATGGGCATATAAAAATGCAAAAATAATCAAACTCAGATGTGCAGTGGCCATTTTAATGGTTGAACAACTTTCCAGCATTCAAAAATGTGTGTGCACAATAACTCACTCTGTAAAAGACTAATACATCTTTTTTGTAATCATTTCTTTTGAACTTCATTTCAGATTTCATAATGGTCAGAGCAATCAGTTGCATGCCACGGATGAAGAACTGTGTAATTCAGTTAATGTGCAGTTTCATAAATATTGTGTTACTGGGTTTTTTTTTAGTCTGTTCATGAATAATTGCCATCTCTTTTTCAAGGCCTATACCATTTATGAACAGGATTCTAGAGGTTAGTTGAGTCAGGTTAATTTAAAACTCAGGTTATTGTAAAACCATAGTCAAATCTAATTTAATTATTCATTATGTATATACTAATACTGAGATCAGTGAACTTTGGTGGTATGGACATTTTTCCTTCATCCTCAAGCTTGACTGTACATTAATGCTGAGATGAATTAACCCTGGGTATGAATTTGTCCTCTTTACTCTTAAGGCTGGTCTGGCATAAAGTTAGTTCATATAGAGAAGAGGGAGTGTGGGGGTGCAGTCACCAACATGGAGGTTGCAAGTGGGCATGCCCCTTGTAAAAAAGCAGGTTTTAAATCAATAGCTTAAAACATTAATTTTATAGATGTTATAGCCTATGGCATATTTTTGATTTGATATGTAGTCCTGAATCCTCGTGAACCACCTGTGTTTTTTTTTTGGATAGTATCGACTACCAGAACTATAGTAGGTTTTTTCTTGCACTACAACCAGAAACAGGTGCTTAGCTGGCCAATCGTACCACAGTAATATCCCTTGCATGAATGCAAGTTACTGAATAAGCTGCTAACGTACTGATTTTATTGCTTGTGTGATTTTCCCCGTTGCAGAAACACAATTTGTCATTTATGAAAAGCGTGTCTCTTGCCATCTCTTCTTATTTCCCCTACTTGTTCCTGCCGCACCCCTCACTCTTATCTCTACTATTTATTCCTTCATCATTTCTGCTCCAAAGCCTAACGGTACAAGGCATATTATTTCTTACATTGTGACGAAAATAGCAGACTGCCTGGTGTACAACAATGATAGGGTATGTGGGCGGCATTTAAGTTCCGGGCTAGTATTAACAATATTTATTTATTTATTTTGTTTTTGTTAACCGGGAGGGTCTGACTGGACACAGGTCCATTTTCAGCGGAGGCCCGGGGAGAAAAGCTCCATGTTACAATATTAGGTTAATACAATTCTAAGCAATTAATGAAATTTAAAGTAGTACAGGGAACATTTACATGACAAGTGATACATCTAGTAGAATGAACAATTATTATAAAACATGTTTTTTTTTCCCTTCACATTCACAAAAAACATTAATAATTTTACATTCACAATACATTTATGCATTTGTATAACTGAGAAGTAAATAAATGCCCATATTGGCAAAATTAAAGTATAGGTATAGGTAAGATGAGAGTAAGAGGAGTTACGTTAGGTTTTATACTATTTTCAGATACAGATTATAGCCATTATCAGGTATGGGTTGTAGTAAAGAACAGTACAAGTGTTAGTATGTTTTCTGCTAATGGACTGATGATATGTTTGAATGAATATGCAAGGATATCAACAGGGCTAAGTAAGGGAAAAGTTATAGTGTAGCAGAATCCTTGCAACTGGGCATAGTTATTGTTACCCCGGGGTGTAGCAAGAGCAGAGCCAATTATTAGAATAATGGGATTTCAGGAGGTGTTTGAATTTGGTACTAGAAGTAGTGCTAGTTATAATGTTTGGGAGTGAGTTCCAGGTTTGGTTTGTTATGCAGGCAAAGAGAGATTTACCTGCTTCATTTTTATGTCTTATTACTTGAATGAGATTTTGGTTACTAGATCTTAGGGCTGTAGTGGTGGTGTAGGGCTGAATTAGCTGTTGGAGAGCAGGTGTTTTCTCAGGGTAGTAGTAGAATTTATGTGCAACTGTGGCTTGATTAAATCTTAGCAGCTGAGGAAGTTCCAGCCACTTGAGTTGCATTAGGGAAAGACAGTGATGGGACCTATTTGTGGAGTCTGTTGCAAATTTGGCAATCTTGTTGTAGCAAGATTCCATTTTGTGAAGTTCAGTCTGGTGAAGGTTAGTTAAGATAGGGGAAGCATAAAGAAGGATGGAGAGGAGGTGGGTTCTTGCAATAGTGGCTTTGGTCTGTTTAGTCATGAACTTTTTATTTCTATAGAGGAGACCTAGTTTTCTGTTTACCTTTTTAATGGTTTGTGCTATGTGGATATCAAACTTTAGGTGATTATCAATCTGTACTCCTAGTAGTTTTGTGTGGTTGGTGGGTGTGATTTGAATATTGTTTTTGGAGTTTATGATGAGGCTATAGTTTGAACTGGATGATCTGCCAGGGGTGAATAGGATTAGTTTGGTTTTCTTTGGATTGAGAAGAAGTTGTATTTTAGTAAACCAGGTTTCTGCTAGAGTAAAGTTGAGTTGGGTAAGGGTGTGTAGTTCCTTTATGCTGGGGGCAGCACATATTATGGTGGTGTCATCAGCATATTGAACTACTGTGGCAGTGGGCAGTGAAGAGGAGATGTTGTTAGTGAAGAGGGAGAACAGCAGTGGGCCAAGGATGGATCCCTGGGGGACTCCTATGGAAATTGGTAAGAGGGGGGAACAGCATTTCTTGCCAGAGAACTGCTTGCTGGTGTTCTGATAGATAACTATTGAACCACAGTATAGTGGAGGAGCATATATTGAAACTGGATAGAGTATTGAGGAGCATGTTGTGATTAACCATATCAAAGGCTTTTGATAAGTCAAGGAAGATGGAAGATACGAAAAGACCTTGGTTTCTAAAGTGATTGACTGTATTGGTATAGGATAGAAGGGCAGTGGTTGTGCTGTGGGAGGGTCTGAAGCCATGTTGGGAGTTGGATAGTAGTTTGTTTTGTTGGAGATATTGCATTAGTTGCAAGTGGACAACTCTTTCAAGAATTTTTAATAAGGGTGATAGTATGGCTATAGGACGATAGTTGGTCAGCTCTAAAGAGTTGCCTCCTTTGTGCAGAGGGACAATGTGGGAAGTTTTCCAGAGGGTAGGTACTTTGTGTTCTGAAATTGACCTATTTATGAGAATACACACTGGGTATGATATGACTTCTGCTGCTATCTGAAGGAAATCTGCAGGAAGTTTATCGGCAGCTAGTGTGGTCGGTTTTAGCTTCCTAAGGAGGTTTGCAATCATTTTAGTGGACACTGGTTATAGGGAAAGGCTAGAGATGTTATTTTTTGTATTACTGTTAGTGGTAGTGGATGATTGTATAGTAATGCCATTATTTTTCTGGGTATTGGCTAGATTTTGAACTGTTTCTGTAAAGAATTTATTAAATTGTGTAGGAATATCATCCTGATTGTTTGGCAGTACATGGGTGGGAGTGGATGCTTTCCCAGGGTGAAGTAGTCTATTAATGGAAGTCCAGAATTTTTGGGGGTTGTGGCTATATTTATCCTGTAGATTTTTATAGTAGTTGGACTTGTCTAGTTTAGTTAACCTCTTGGCTTTATTACGTAGTTCAATGTACTTTAACCTTAGACTAGTATTTTTATCTTTATGGGATGCTATCCAGAATTTGTCCCAGACTTATTTTTATAATAAATTCCACAAACACTAGGAATTGTGACAGATTGTCTTACATGTTGCATTAAGTGTTCCACCAGGCAAAGAGCTGTAGTTATTTTTCAGTCTATAATTCCTTGGTTTTCATTGAAGTATTTATACTGATGTCTATCAAATGGCATATATTTAATTATTGTCAGTCTGTGATATCCCCAGAAATAACACGTATGTTTCCAAAAAGCTACCATATATGAGGATGTGGTATGTACAGGTTATGTGTTATGAATCTTGGTGAGTCTTCAGTAATGACTCACAGATTTTGCTTGTGATACACTGGTCCATAAAAATAAGTGTAAAATTTAGTATTTGAAAAATCTTATTGATTTCTATAATGGCTTAACAGAGTGAGCCATCTGTTTTTCATATTCATTCACAGTCACTCCCTTTTGCACCTCATATATTTCCATCATATTTGCAGTATTTTGCACTATCTTATCTGTTTCCTTTTATTTTTGTTTCAACAGGACTTAAAACAAACATTATCAGTCCATGTTTCTTTATTCTACTTGTATGCTCAACAACAGTAAGTGCAATCCTCAGAACTATGAGAATTTATGACTGACTACAGTAGCAAGTCCAATATTGCTGTATCTCAGATAATTCACTCTTCTCCAAGATACAGCACTCCCGTAGTTAGTGTAGGTAGCAGAGTTTTGGGGGTGCAGGCTGTTAAAGAGGATGCAGAGAGGATTTTTCTTCTCCAAAAATGTTTTGAAAACATAAGAGGGAGTTTCACATTTGGTTGTTACTTTACAAGGATTGCATCTAATTGTTTGCATTGCCGGGTTTGCAGTATCAAGCCTTAAACTTTCATTAATTTGCCCAGATTTATAAATCAACATATTGAGTGGTATTCATAGTCAGTAGTGCAAATGAATTATGGAATTTAAGGGCAAGAGCAGACTGGCACAGCTAAGCAACGATTCATAAAGGCCAATTATGCCAATATGAGATGTTCCTGAATGTATATATGCAAATGAGAAAATAATGCGATGGTAATGAGAAGTGATGTAAATCTTCTTATGCTAACTGGGTTATCTTATGCCAATTACAGTTCATAGTCACATTTTCCCATTTTCCCACAGTAGTTGCAGATGCGTTATAAAAAGGGAAGACTCACCAAATGTATTAGAGTTGCAACTGGAGAAAATGCTCTTGTAGTGAGCTTTGCTATTTCTTAGTCAGAGTTGCTTGTCTTGGTTGGATTAAAACTGCTTGAGCCTAGTGGTGCAAATCCACCATGAAGGCAGAAATATAGGGAAAGAATTACTCATTATAACTTTGATCAGGAAATTCTTCACAGGTTTAGAGTGGACAAGGACATTTTAAGGGTCTTAATGGGCATTTTTGACCCCTATTGGGGCAGTGTAGTAATGCATGGACTTCCTATTCCTATGGACACCAAAGTATGCCTAGCCCTCACTATACTTGCCATAGGGACCTTCCAGAGAAAGTCTGGGGACACCTTGGGATCTCAAAAGCTTCTGCCTCAAGGATACGGAGGGGGTTCATGGATCTAGTCTTGGCATATGTGGATCAGTGCATCTATTTCCTGGTGTTACCTCAGGAACAAGCATGAACTATGTATGACTTTTATGGGATAGCAGATTTCCCTGAGGGACTCAGTGCAATCAATTGTACCCATGTTTCAATTAGAGCTCCTCCTGGTCCACAGGGTGAGCAATACTGCAATAGGAAGAGCTTCCACTCCATCAGTTGCCAGGTAGTATGTGATTTGGGTCTATATCAGAACACTGAAGTTTTAAAACTTCGAATGTTCTAATATTGACCCGTTTTAATCGAATGCTAAAAATAGCGAAGCTGCAGAACACCGAATTCTTTCCTAGGGAAAGAATTCAGTTGGCCAGTTCTGTGGTTTCGCTATTTTCAGTGCTGTGGTGGAGATTTATGGGTCAGGTTCAGATAAGTGTGCGATTGTGTGGTTGTTAGGATTAGGGTGCAGATTAGGTTAATTAGGTTTAGGGGCGGGTTAAGTGAGTTAGGGCTAGGGCATGGGTTAGGTGAGTGTGCAATAATGACGGACCTTAGGGTTAGGGTTTGGGTTAAGGTAAGTGGATAGATAGTATTGTATGTATAGTTTAGTGTAGGGTTAGTTGTAGGATTATAAGTGTATGTGTGTGTATTGATGTTTTTGAGGTGTGCTTGTGTTGTGTGTATGTGTTTCGGAATAGCAATTTTTTTCCCACGGAAAAAATTTGCTGTTCTGAATGTTCGATATTATGTGGTTTAGATATTTTAGGTTTGATGAAATAGCATTCGCTATTTTCATCTTTCAATAATGTGATATAAATGCTGTGATTCATGGGGATGCATCACCAACATTTCTGGCAGCATGCACATAATTCCCATATCTGGCACACTGTTTCACTTTACCACCTCTTCCTGCATGGTAGGATGCCCAGTAGTCACATTGTTGGTAAGTGGAAATTTCTTTTTTTCTTTGTTATTTTTCTTTGAAATTTCTTTTTAAGTACATAGTTAATAATATGAAAGGTAATTGCTGTATATTAATCTGTATTTTCTTGCTTTGTTTTCCCTCCCCTTTCACTCTGTTTCCTTTTTGTTCTTTCTTTTCCATTTTTTAAAGGGGATGATAAATATCCACTGGAGCCATGGCTCATGACTCTGGGGAGAAATCCATCTGGAGCTGCAGAAGACAAATACAAAAAAAACATTGTCCCAAACCTTATTATGATTGACAGGCTGTTTGGCCTTCTGAAGGGCCATGTCAGATGCCTGGTTGAGTCTGGCGGTTTCTTTCAGTATGACCCAGCTACTTTGTGAAGGATGTTCATTGCCTGTTTCATTTTGCATAATATGATTTTGCACCAGTCTGGAGGTGAAGTGACCCATGCAGCTCCCAGTTCTAGTCCTAGTGTGACTAAGGGTCTATAACACCACATCAAATGGTGATAAGTTTGAATGCCCTTTGTTCGAACTGAAAAGTCCGAAAGCCCTAAACCACAAAGTTACGGAACATCGTTTTTTTTCCCAGGGAAAAATATCGGTGGGCAGTCTTTGGGGCTTTGCTATTCCTCCAATGTAGTACAATCTTGGATTTGGTATATTTAAGTAGGGGGTGTATGGGAGGCACAGCCACCCCATGTTGAGGTTGTGTGGGGGCAAAGCCCCACACTTGTTTGTTTTAAAGTTGTGACTTTTTTTTCCCCACGGAGCAGCAATTTTTTTTTTCCTGCTGTTCCGTGAGTTTGCTGTTTACAGTTTTTGGACTTTTAGGTTCAAACAAAGGGCATTTGAACTTATCACCATTTGATGTGGTGATATAGACCCTGTGACTAATGATGGCCAACCAGCCGCAGAAGTAATGGACCCCATGTGGCAGGCTCATGCATGGCATATGGCTGCACATGTTAAGAGGAGGCATCTAGTCTAGAACTATGGACCAGGACATTCAGCTTAATGTTTCCTTTTAAAAAAAAAATGCACATAGAGTATAATTGATGTATGCAGTGATACCTATGGGCTATGTTGTGTGTTGCATGGTCTACTGTCACTGTTCAACTGACATTCTCTTTCACCTTAAAATATTTTTTTATTACTAGCTGTTTGCTTAAGTGCTCACTGAATTCTGTGGAGTGATACTGAAAAGGCAGCAAGCCAGTAAATGAGTCAACAGTTCCATGGGCTGTAGTTAATAAATGTTTTTTTTTATTAATTATTTAGCATTCAGAATAAATGGGTACTGTCACCACTGAGAAATGTAACTTTCATTTTCAATTTTACATATAGTGTGTGGATGTTATATGTTTTTAAATGTTATATAGTTTTTTTAACAATGAGTAGAGTTGAATATTTTTGTCCAATTTATGAAGGATAGCCAGGCCATCCTGTTTAGTATACTGTTTAATTATCTAATTATTTTATCATTTCATTGACTAATTATTGTGTTGATTGGTTCATTTAACTAATGTATATAAGGTACTTAGTGAATGGTGATATTTGATTCTGATGAGGTCTTCAGTTTCTGGAGATGAAAGCGCTAAATCCATTTGTCAATAAAGACGGTTTGTGATACCTTTTGGAGTTTCTGGACGTGGTGTTGGTGTTGGTGTAAACGTTTAATTTTCAGGAAGACAGCCTTTATTGTAACTTGGACTACCGTGGATTTGTATTGTTTCACTTGTTAACGGTTCCTAGTCATTTTTTTCGGTGGTCCGGTTTCAAAGAGTCTCCGTTTTATTTTTGGATTTTGAACTGTTTTTCACCCACCTTGTGTTATTTCAATATGGACAGCAGTAGTTTACTGGCAGACCTTATTAAAGTCATTCAAAACTACTCGCAAACGGATTTCCCCCCCAGTGTCTAATTCAGGGGAAGAAATACCATGTGCGCATTGCAGTCCATCTGCTAGGGAGGAAGCGGAAGTGATACCAGATACTGGGGTAGATGCACGTACTACGAACAGGAGGACTATGTTGAAGGAGCCTGAATTGCGACCTAATCGCCAGGATGCCCGTACCGGGGTTTCCAGCCAACAAAATCAAGAAACAGTAGATCAAGTTAGTCCTAAAGACTTTTTTTCAAAAATATCAGGATATCGATACTGATAGGCCTGTACAGCACACGTGGAGGATGGGCTATCATATGAAGTGTAAGATGAGTTAGTGTGATGGTGTGATCTACAAGAGGAAAGCGATCTTCCTGTTAGTGACCTGACTGTGCTTCATGATCACCTTTGCACAGTTTATGCATTTATAAAAAAAAAAAAAATGGCATGATTACAGAATTTGTTTCGCACTTCCGTATTCAGTTTACCTACGTTACTCTGACCATATTTGCATACTGCATAGTGTTGTTGTTCACAGATGCACACTACACACCTGCACAGCCCTGGACTATGAACTTCACCTAATGGATTATTCTCCCTGATACATAATAATTTGTTTTTATTAATCTATTTTTCACTGTGATTTCTTTCTCAACACATTTACTGAATGGTGCTCTTGGTAATCTATAAGTGCAAAGTCTTCACTTTATTATTGTTGCTCTAACTTTGGCCTTAGCTTGTTGTTTTCATTATTTCTAATACATTTCTAACAATGCTTAGTTCTGTTTTTAATATACTATTGCTAGTTATGGCATTTATTTCTTGTTTGTACTTATATTGAACACACCCATTGCTTTCCTCTTTACTATGATCCTTTTTTAGTTATCTATCAACATTTTCTGTTTGTTCTGTTCTTTTAGTTGGTGTATTCTGTCTCTAAAAGTTGTGATCTGTGAACTGCTTCTCATCACATATAGTCTGTATCTGCATACTTTGGAAAAATGATTAATTTCCATATACGTTTTGCACACTTTTCCCAAGTCTAGGCACAGTGCTCTATGATGATAATCTTCATAACAATGTCTGTACTCCTTTTTATAACACAGTCTATTTTCTGTAACATTTAATCATGCTTCTTTCATATCTGCTTCTGCCTTACTTGTCCTCATTCCTGGTCTTTCATCTACACGTTAAACTTCTATATTGTTGCATCCTCTAATATTATTTGTGTGTACTTTTAAAATGTCAAAGGATCTGAAGAAATCTATCAACTTACTAGGTTCATTTCTGCCTCAGCCACATATTTTTTTTGTTACCCTTTCGAGACTATATTATTCGTTTCATTATTTCTCTATCAATATCAGTTAGCTGACAGTGACAGAAGGTTCCTCCAACGTAGTATAACATATTTATCTGAACTTATCTTCTTTAGGTCTTCCAGAGCTAAACTTACTTATTTTATTTTTCACATTCTTTTTGACTTCTGTGTTACTGTTCAGCTTACCTAATATATCTTAGAATCTGTCATCTGGTTCCTCTGTGGCTTTATGAATGTGACATACTTTCTATAATGTCATGTGTAGTAGCCTTGCATAGCTTTATATATGTGGCATACATTCTCTATTGTTTGCATATTAATAAAACACGTAATCTGCCATATATTTTTATACTTATTGCCTTTGTATACTTCTAAAATCTGGCTATCCACTTTTCTAAATGTGAGCATATATTTTGCATGTCATGATCTTTTTCAAATACTGATAAACTAGAAATCTCCTAGAGCATCTTCTATGCTTAAGCATTATGAGTGAAATTCATAAAAAAAATATTACATTGCTATGTAGGTCAAAACACTGCCAACAAAGCAGTACAATGCATTCCAAAGCTATTGAACTGTGCAACTGGGGAGGACACAACATGAAGGGGACAGAAAGACTAGAAAATATACTGACAGTTTGTGTTAAAATGTGTGCATGCATGCAGTATAATGCCTGTGATGATGTGCTTTCTCTTGCTCAATGAATGCTATAACATTATATTATATTTTAAATGAAAAGGACATATGGATATAGGAAGCCAGAAAGGGAGAAGAGCATTTAGATAAATACAGAGAAGGATAAGGAGAAAGGAAGAGCCATATATGATGTGAAGCAAGGATAAATATATAGTTTTGGAGAAAGATGCCAATTCTTCATTTTTTTTCAAGAAGGGTGGGGGGGAGTAGCCAGGAGAAGCATAGTGAAGAAGAAGGGTATCTAGAAGACATCAGGGCAGACAAACACAAAAGACAGAAACAGACCAACAGTGCATGTACCTTTTGAGCAGTAAGTGTATGTATGTATGTATGTATGTATGTATGTATGTATGTATGTATCTGCATGTGTGTGTGTGTGTGTGTGTGTGTGTGTATGTGGGGGGGGGGGGTGGTTGGCTGCAGTTTCTGCTCATCGTGTCTGCAGTGTCAAACACCCAAGAGTCTAAGTGGAAACCTGCCACAAGTGCAGTGATAAAAGCTATCTTAACCACATCATACTGCTCCGGAATGGCTAGAGTAGACAGCTTATAATGAGACTAAAAATGAGCCATATAGGAAAAGCAGATAAGTGTCTCCAAGGCAATGGTCACAGATGGATGAACCCATTTGCCATATTTGACTATAGTACTTAACAATCTCTATGAGGTATGACCAAGCAATGGGACTTTTGAGGCCTATTTGCTTCAGGACAAATAACACAGCAAGTTCCTTTGGGATGCATTGTTGAAAGAAGTGTCCATTCAGTGGCGTTTTATAGGAATGGTTAACTTTCTAATGCGCTGAAGGACTGGAAACTAATTTACTGCAAACAAGGATTCCTTAAAAGTCTCCAGTGGTTAAATAATCCCAAACTTCTCTCTTTTCTTCTTCTTATGCATTAAGACATTTTTTGGAGGAGAAAGTAGGAAAGAAGGTCACCATAATGTAGCAATTATCCTTAATGATGTTTAGCATAGTAACCCTCATTGTAAATCACAATCACAGCTGAGGAATCAAAAGAAAGCTTTCCAAAGTAGCAGTACTGGTTTAGGTCTTTTGTTTCTCCCATGCAAACTGCTGTAAGAATACTAGTGGAAATGCTCTTCAGACTCCAAGCAATACATCAGCTAAGCATGCATCTCTAAGGCATGCACTTGTGTTGGTACCTTGCTCAGATAAACCATTGCAGGGCCTATTGCCAACAATGGGTTCCTATCACATGATTGAAAATTGTAAACGGCGAACGCGTATTGAGCAAACCCGACTGGTTGAAACATCAAAGCATTGCACGTGTAACATGGAAATCGCCATAGGGAATATTTTCCCTTTACTTCAATGCAGTGTGATCTTGGAGTAGGAATATTTAAGTAGCGGGAGTGTGGGGGGTGCAGGTGTTTAGGTAAGTATAGTTTTTTATTTTTATTTTTTTATTATATTTTCGAAATTTCAAACATCACTCATATGGTGTTGACCATATGGTGTTGGATGTTTGAAACTTTCAAAAGTATAATATAGACCCGCCAACATTAATTCCAACTGTCAACAGCATGTTATTTAACATTTGCCTAGTCATCTTACATCACATACTGAAAAAGTTGCTGAAATCCATCATGGGAATATTGAAAGCAATGACCAAAATATGTTCATGGTAGGGTGTATAGAGCCATCCCAACTTTTACCAGTGAGTAGGTAAGAGCACAGGAGTGAAAAAAAAGGCATGAATGTTGGAGTTCATTCCCAAACACATTAAAAAGATTTGAGTGCCTACTCAATAATTGCTTTAGAGCAGTAGTTTATCTTTGTTTTAAGGGGACACAGCAAACAAACCTTGTCTGATCAACTTCACACCTGTATGTGGATTATTAATGTATGGATGTTAGAGCTGATGCTAATGTCACTGAATCTTAATTATATCTCAGTTTAAGCCATCCCTCTTGGTCTCATAACTTTTCCTTTTCCTTCTTCTGGCTGGAATTCTCTTGTCTCTTTGATGGTTTTCGCCCATCACTGATAAGAAAATGATATTAATGATAGCCTTGAGATAATGTCTTTAATGCCATCAAGACTTGTTCAAAAGTACTAGCAGTTGCAAAAGCTATTAGTATTATGTTTTAATCCACACAAAAAGGCAAGTCCTTGCATGATCTTGACTCATGATCTCGGAACTGCAGATACAAAAGGAACTGGGAATACTGGAACCACACACGCCCCTCTTAACCCCTGAGAAAGGATACCATATATGGACTAAATGGGTCTGTGTACCATGGGAGAGGAATCTTGAGATTTCAAGTAGCGATTGGGGAAGACAGTATAAACATAGCACCAAGTGATGTATGTACTGCAGGTGGACTATTAGAATAGGATTCCTTAGCTGTTCTCTTGTATTATTTTATGTATAAAGTGGGAAGCATAACTACTTGTTGTAATCATGTTGCAGTCATTTGCAATTTGAATTTACTGAGAGTGAAGGAGGTCATCACCTCAGAAGACAGCCTTGCGAAGGAGTTTTATATCCATGCAAATAAACGTATACACTCAGTCCGTCCAGGTCTGAGCATAATAGGAAATTTACACACTCAGTCCATCCAGGTCCAAGCATAATGGGAAATTTACACAAAAAACATCCTGTTATTCTTCCCGAATAAATAAAATATACATAAAAAGAAAAAATACAGGAGTATTTAGCAGATCAAGAAAACTCCAAGTCAAAGAAAATATTAGGAATTTGACTAAGAATATTAAAAAAAGTATTATGTCTACTAAGACAGCCAATTAACTCAGGTTGGTACCTGAAGTCAAATACAATTACAGGTCCTTCTTTAGTTATGTTAGAAAATTCAGAAACAATACTCAATGTTGTACAGAAATTACACTAAATGACAAAATCTACTCATACCCAATGGAAATTGTCAATATCCTAGCAAATTAATTTAGTATAAATTTTATTCCTGAGGGAGCAAATAAACTACATTAAATTTCACTCCTGAGACAATTATCCCAAGCCATATGATCCCCTTAGCTCTAAAACTGCCATAATCACTGAAGAACTTGTACTGAAAGTGCTTTCCAAGGGTAAGAACACTTCCTTCATGGGACCAGATCACAGACTTGGCTTTTGGTTAAGAAGTGCTATACATGCCCTGGTAGACCATTTACATAAGCTATTTAATCTAAGCCCGGCTACAGGCTCAGTCTGAGAAGTATGGTACTTCCGCATCATAAAGTTGGCCTTACTTCCATCCGTTTGTAAGACCATGGAACAAAGTATAACACATAATTAACATCAACATTACAATGTCCTCTGACAATTTGTTTTTGCAAATGGTAGATTACGTCAAATGAACCTGGTTACCATCTTTGTGAAAGTAACACACACTGTTGACAGAAGTCATACTATACACACAGCTTACCTTCATCTGGCCAAGCCAGTTAACATTATTCCCCATAATAGCATAATTAATAAAGTAAATGCCTTACAAGTAGATCCCTATGAGCTAAGATTGACTTCAAATTGGATAAAAGACTGAACTCACATGTGTAGGTGGCAGGGGCAGCATCAGAGTAAATAAAGGTGAATAGGAACTCTAATCCAATAAGCAGATGACTCCACTATCATCTGCATATCGCACACTAACTCATCTACAGCACATAATATAGCAAGCTTTCGCTTCCATAGAAACATGGCTCTCCAATGATGAACTCTTACTGAACCCCCCCCAAAAAAATAAAAAGCTCCTTCACTTCACCCACAAACCCCTTAGCTCCAACAAAACAAACTTCAAGATCTTTTCAGCCAACAATACTAAAAATTGAATTGGTTCAACATACCAAAATAGTAGGGGCCACAATTGACGATAATCTCAAGTTTGACCCACACATACAAAACAGCAGAAAAAGCATCAATGACATGCTATACAGGAATAAAAACTTCCTGACAGCAGCTACCAAAATTACCCTTGTCAAAACCTACCTCTTGCCCCCACTGTTATATGGGGTCCCAATTCTAACTAACTTATAGACCTCCTTACAAAAAAAAACTAGAAAGCTGCTTAATTCCAAATCCAATGAGATTAAAATAGACACTGACTTTTTGCGTATAAATAAGAATATTGTAGAACTATTTCTAGTATCGAGCAGCAACTTAATAATTCAAAGAGACTAAACATAAAAAATCGGAACGGGACAGATGAGAATATCTGAATGGAATGGCTTATCCTGCACCTCTGACTTCACAGACTTGGGGTACTAATCATGGCCAAGGAGATCTTTTTGAGGGGACGGATGGTTGATTACCGATAATACACAGAATAATGTGATGTACTCGAATGCTGGAGATGGCAATTCTAGAAATGAATCTATAGTAAGGAGAAGTGAATGAATTCAAGAACAGCATAATGGGAATGTGCAGGAACTGTAGCCTAACAATCAATCTAACTAACAGGATCTTACAACAACTCAGAGGAATAACCATTCAAACCAACAAGGAGCAGGGCACCATACACAATAGAAGCAGAACTGCCGTTGGTGATAGTGGATATGGACATGGAACCACAAGAAAAATTGGCTTTTGTTACTAATGGTGAAGGGGATTTTAAAATGTACAATATTTCATCCTTTTCCATTGATGTACAACTTGTGGAACTTTTGTCGAAAGGCTTGGGCTTTGTACCCACTATGAGGACTGATCTAGCAAGGACATTATTGGATTGCAAATTGTACTTAAGTAAGTTGAATCTTAATATTTTAATGGGTAATTCCTCTGCACTGCTCAATGAATGTAGAGTTGCTAGCTTATTTAATCCTCCATTGCACCCGCTCTTAAACATCTTTGAAAAAATATGTGAGATAGATATGAGGTCATTATTAAATAAATGTTGTTCTAATTATGGGAGATTCAACTTCTCCCTTGAAGATAGACAATTATTGTAATTGGTAAAAACTGAGAAAGTTAGAGTTATGAAACCGGATAAGGGTGGTGGGTTGTTTTTTTATGGACATCTGGGATTATAATGATAGAATGCTGAATATTTTAAATTTGGACACTTATGTTAGAGCTACCCTGAATTAAATTAATGGAGCTTACCAGCAAGTAAGATCGGATATCAATGACCTTTTTATCGAGGGAAGTATTGATATTGAAACATAGAATTATCTGAATATTATTTCACCCCTTGTACCAATTATATTTGGAGCCCCTAAAATACATAAAAACCTGGTTGACCCACCCATGAGACCAATAGTTGATTGGCATAATTCTATCACTTATGCCTGTGCCAAACCTATTGACAATAAACTTAAGAAATATCTGGTATCTGAGTCCCAAATCTGCAAGGATTCATGGAGTTTTTTAGAAGGCATTAATAATTTGGCCTTTGAGCTGGAATGTAATTTTCTAACTGTGAACATTCATGACCTTTATGCTGTTATCCCACAGGATGTAGGCATCAACTGGGTGGTTGAGTTCCTCATTTTAAAAGGAGCATACCAAAGTGAGATTAACTTAATGGAGAGGTTGTTGGACATTCTCCTTAGTAATAACTTTATCTTATTTAATAATGAATACTTTCTACAGAAAAGCAGGATAGCGATGGGCTCCCCATGTGGAGCCAGCTTTGCTAACATAGTCATGGCCTACTGGGAAAAGGAATTTTTTTCAAGATTAGGAATGTTATGAATAAGATATCCTGGTATACAAGGTACCAGGATGATATCTTTGTGATTTGGAAAGGCCAAACACAGACACCCGCATGTATGGATGTGCACGGACCAAACCAACTCAGGCAATAAATTAAATCTAAAAAGGTCCAGCACAGTGGGTAAAAAACTTGAAACTATTTATTTAAGTGGCTTGACAAAACAAATAGACTAGTTTTGGCAACAGCCTTCCTCAGTGCAATAACATTATTGCAACCCTGGACCCTATCAATAACAGTAAATTTAAATCTGGCTATTTTCTGGGCTAAGGTGCTTAAACAAAGTATTGGTAGCTCTCCTGTTCCTGATCTCACTGTGGTGTTTGGATATTCGAAGCCTCAGTATTCTAGACGTTTGTCCAACATAAAATGCCAAACAGGAACAGGTAGCCAAATAGTCAATCCATTCACTACTGCAATTAACAAATTACGACATTTTATGTTTTGGTAATTGCAGTAGGGTCCAGGGTTGTAATTTTTCTAAAGTTGGCTGGCACACTATATTAAACGATAAGGAATCAGGTTGGATCATCAGGCTAGGGAGTCTGTTTAAACCTGGTCTGAATGAATTGTCATAATGTTAATTCCAACCAATAATTTTTGTGAATGCTAATGATGTCATGTATTTAAGGATTAGATATTTTCATTTGTGTTAATGCACTGAGGAAGACTGTTGCCAAAACTGGTCTGCTATTGTTTTTTTCAAGCCACTAAAATAAATAATTTCAAGTTTTTTACCCACTGTGCTGGACCTTTTTGGGTATGCTTTGGAAAGGCAACAATGAATCTGCTTTTGAATTTGTTGGAAAAATTAATAAAACTACTTCATTTTTGGAGTTTACTTTCCAATCTGATACAGTTGTGATTACATTTTTAGATGTGAATTTGAAGAAAGATAGAACTAATAATAGGTACCTTGGGAGGATCTATAGAAAACCGACATATTCAAACACATTCCTATATTATGATAGCTCCCACCCATTTCACCAAAGAAAGGCCATTGTAAAAGGTCAGTTGGTGAGGGTGGCTAAGATTACTTCATTATTGGAAGATTTTGTGGCAGAATGTCAATTACTTAAGGGTATGTTTCTTAAGAGGGGGTACCCAATACTTCTGTTGAATGAACTTATTCTTGACGTCCATAATAAAAGAATTAGTGGGTGTTTTAAATTGATTTTGAGTAAAGGAGTACATGTTACTGACTTAGATGATGTATTACCAGAAAC
The DNA here is from genome assembly GCF_019279795.1 of Protopterus annectens. Lineage (NCBI taxonomy): Eukaryota > Metazoa > Chordata > Ceratodontiformes > Protopteridae > Protopterus > Protopterus annectens. The sequence continues at coordinate 746,656,765 of NC_056734.1, read as the reverse complement.
ATCTAATAACAGGGAGAAAATATTTTCAATATAGGACTAGTTTTATTACTATGTACTCTGTTAATTCACAGCTTATAAGATACATCCTAAATAAAAATTGGAATCTATTTAAGGAAGACGCCACTCTCATTACTAAGATCGTGAATACCCCAAGAATTATCTTTAGGAGGGGATTAAATATGAAAATGCTTTTAGAAAATACTGGTAGGCATGTTTTAATGAATCATGGTATGAGGAAATGTGGGAGATGTCCACATTGTAAACATAGACAATACTAATACTTTTACAAGTAATGATATTATATATAAAATTAGGGGTAAATACTCTTGTGAGACTAAGGGGGTTGTTTACCTAGCTAGGTGTCAACCGTGTCCTGTATGTTTTATACAGGCAAAATGGAGAGGTGTTTTAAACAATGGATATATGAGCACCAGTATAACAGTGGTAAGAGCAATGTTAATAATGCCCTGGCTAAACATATTTTTGTATAATCAAGACCATTCTTTTCATATATAATCATTGATCATGTGAAGAAAAATATAAGGGTTGGGCCATGGGCTTTAAGACTTGACGAAAGAGAACTATTATAGCAGCTTAGATAAATGCATTTGCCTATCCAGGATGTAATGAGAGTTGCACATTAGCTTGAATTCTTAAGCTTAAAGCCCTAGCTAGATAGGTTTTTGCCCTTATTGAATTATCAATGTTCTTATATTTGTATATATATTATATAAAAATATATTTATGATGAGTATATTTTTTAACATCATAGATTATTACTGGGTAGTTAGATTGAGTAGGCTGTACCAGCAATTACTTTAGGGCTGTTTTGTTTACATTTGGATTATATCTTTTGATTATATGGCTTTATTTTGGTGAATTGTTATTGTGACTTCTTTCTTTAAGAATGGTATTCTGTGACGTCAATATTGTGTTCTGGCAGGTAGTTTAAAAGTGAATAGTTTGTTATTGAAATGTATCTGAAGAAGGTCATTGTTAATATTGATGGACAAAAGTACTAATACATTTTAGAAGAATTGGCTGCTGTGGTTTTTCATATAGTGGTTTTAGGAGGGCATGTTCCACATTTTAGTTTTAAGCTGTTGAAAGATTTATTACAGAAATAACAAATTTGAAACTCTTTTAACTGCTTTTTCCTGTCAAGAAGACTAGAAAGAACTAATTGTCTCAGAATGAGCCACTCTAAGCCCGGTGTACAGGACAGTTCTATGAAGAAAAGACATACGGGCTATACTAAGTAGCATTAGTGAGTTATCTATAAAGATAGATAAATTAGAAAGCAAAATGCACAATTTTAAAGAGAAATGTAAAAAACAAGTTAAAGTGCTGAGTGACTCTCTTAAACAGCAGTCATCACAAATCTCAAGTTTAGAAGAGGCAATGTTGGATTTTGCTGGAAGATTACTAGAAAATGAGAATAACATTGAATTTCTTCTGAAAGAAAACAACTATTTACAGGATAAAATAGAGCACTCAGAGAACATATCTAGAATGAACAACATCAGGATTTATAGGATTCCTGGAAAAGAAGAGAGAGACATTATGATTCAATACCTTAATACCAGACTGCCTAACACTTTGAACCTGCCTGAATCTTTTTCTTTTGATAATGAAAGGACACATAGCTCACTTTCTAATTCATCTTAAAAAAAAAAAAAAAAAACACCTTTGCCAAAGTCAGTAATTGTAACATTTTTCTAAAGTCAAGATAAGGATTTACTCTTAAAAGCTGCATGGTCTAATTATCCAGTTAAATTGAAAGAAAATGCAATCAGATTTGCCAATGACTATTCATCATTAGTGATGTCAAAGAGAAAGGTATGTGTGCCACTTATTAAAAACAAGAAAAACAATATTAAAGCGCAAATATTGTTTCCAGCAAAAATAAGGATTCACCTTCCTGAATGAAAGAAGACTTTACAACCTTGGAAGATGCAGTGAGCTTTATAGAGAAAAATAAAATCTTAGAAAAAAAAACAGAAGAAGTTCACTGGAATCTATCAACTTCTTTGAAGAGAAATGCAACAAGAGATGGTTAATAAAAGACAACAATTTAAAAACTGAAGAACAAATGAAAATCAGCATAGTTCATATCTATAAACTCATACTAATTTAAAGAAGTGCATCTATACTTATGAATAGATGCTAAATATTACTTTTTAAAAGGTAAATCATTTCTTTCTTTTTCTTACTTCAAATGGTTACCAGTACCATCTTAAAATATTAGAGTTTGATTATTTTAGCTATATATGAAATTAAAGTCACTTATTTTCATTTACAGTTTAAACATTTAAACTATTAATTTTATTAAACTTTGTTTATTATTATGATGAAACTTATGTTCAGTGGCACACTTTCTGACATTTTGGCATAGTTGAGATATATATACTATTAAATATAATACAAAATGCAACAAATGACACTAAAGAGTCATGTTAAGTTACATTCTGGGTTCTTAAAATGGTCTAGTAGTGTGCTTGTCTTGGCATGCAGTGACGCCCAGGAAAGACATGCTATGTTATAAACAAAGAATAAAAATATAGATTTCTACATATATAAAAATACTATTGGAATGATATCAAATAATAACAGTAACATTCATAATTTTACAAGTTAATCTTGGATCACACAAAGCTATCACTCTTTTAATGCAAGTTTATATGTTATGTCCCCCTTTAAAAAATGACCATCTGCTTTAGATTAAACATCTCATACAAATGGTACTTGCTGATTCATTAAATGTTATCTCTGTGAGTACAATGGCTTTTTTGGTGGTTGCGATACTTTGGGATGTTTTTGTTTGGTCGTTTGGAAGGTTTGAGGGATTGATGTGTGGTTGTGTGGTGTGGTGTATTGTGTGGATGGCTTGATTCTCTTGCAAGTTTTTTTGTGCAAATTGTAACTGAAGGACTGTTCATTTTCAAGCCCTTATCATCAAAACAAGCTTGAAACAACTTAGAGCCATGGGAAGTTTTGTGTGATGCTGCAAGAGTTCTGAAAATTCTAAGAAATGTCCAGATTATTTCTTCCTCTCTAAAAGTAAATAATCATAATATTTGAATCATATGCTAAGATGTCAATGAATACAAATTATGTAATAACCAAAAGACAGTGAATTGCATTCTAAACCACTGCCAGTTATTAAATAGTTCTGAATGCTTGCAGTACACCAAAAGGATAGTTAATATACTAATCTATGGAATGATACTTCTCATAAAAAATTAGGATTGTGTTTCTCTGTTATTGTCTCTTTTTAATGATAGCAAAACTTAATATCTCAGAACCATTAATTATGAAAAGTTTGAATCTTAAAAGGGAAGATTTTTTTCAGATATTTGCCCACTTAATATTAGTCATAACATTTAAGGAAAAAGTATGACTAATTCTAACAGTAGTAGATTAAAGAGTATCAAATATATAAGGGTACATATAAATGTTCTATTATATGATACTTTGCACTAGGATTATAGCTCAAATATAAAATCAAAGAATATAGTAATAGTACAAGACATAGTATACAAACTGAAATAGAAAGAGATCAGAATAACTAAATGTGCATATAGTTAAAAAATATAAATATGTCTCCAAGAGTGGGAGGATGGCATAGTGGTTTAGTTGTTCATCTTATAGACATTAGGTGAAGGGTTTGATCCCCACATGGGGTAATTGGCTGAGCTTGAAATGGTCTACAAGGACAGTTAGCCTGTTACTAACGTATGATCTTTTCAATAACTTTGTACAAATTAAACAAAATAGTGCAAATATAAAATCATCTGACCTATAAATTAATAAATATGAAATTGACAACTGATTTTCTCCCTATAATAGAACAGGGAGATAATGTGAGGCACAGGGAAAGAGGACTGTAGAGATATTCAATTTTGTCAACTTATAATAATAATTCTGAACACGTGTTTAGCTTTTTTTATTCATAATAAGTCACCAATGGGCTTTTTTAAGATGATCCATACTAAAATATGGGACACATTAATTTGAATCAGAAGCACGACCTAAGTATTGTTGGCCTAATGGAAAGTTTGAGAGGCAGTTTATTTTTTTTAACAGACTAGGAATACATTATTCCATGGTAGAATGTTTTAAGGTTAATTCATTAGGTATTTTTTATTTGTTTCAGAAATTTTGTCCATAGCTGAAGATTTCATATTGTTATATATAAAGCACATAATAAGTTCTGTACATAAATGTAATTTCATCAGACATGTTTTTCCTCTCTTATATAAACATCTGATTTTTAAATGTATATCTATTAATATTAATGGATTGACTAATCCAGCAAAGAGGAGTCTGTTCAAATACTTGCAATTACATAATGCACAAATAGCATTTCTATAAGAAACAAGTTTACTTAATAACAATGCAAATAAACTTTCTTTAAAGAATTATTTGGTTTTAGCAGGTTCTTTTATTTTTACTCAAAGAAAATGTTATTTTTGGAACAGGATAATGAATTGATATATTATAATAATATAATAAATAGTATAAACGATTTAAACAAAATGCAAACTATATACAATATATACATATGCCTATAGTAAACTTAAATATCATATTCCTGGATAAGTAATAAAAGAAAATATATAAACATCTACAATTTTTAAATTAAGAGATTCTGGGTCCAGTAGAAAATTGTCAATCAGAAATATCACTTTCTTCCAAGGATTGTTGACAAAAGGCTTAAGAAAGATCCTGTGTTCTTTATCTTTGGTTTCCTTATGAGCTGTTTCTTTTAGAAAAAAAATCTTCAAAATATGGTGCAGCAGTAGATTTCCATTTTCTAGTTAGACTTTTTCTTGCAACTGCAAGTATAGTCCAATGTACAGATGAGACCATTGATATGAGATAAAATGGAAGGCATTGATAAAAATGAGTCAGAAAACAAAGCTTTAAGAAAATCTTCTAAGTCACTAAAAAGGATAGATACCTACAGTGATAAAAATGGTATGTTAAGCATTGTCATAATTCAGTGGAGCAAAAAGATATATACGTTGGTGAACTGTTACTGGATTCCAGGCTTTAGAGCTAAAGATGCAAATAATTACTTAGATACTATAGCCTATTACATGAAAGTTCATAATGCTTAATAATTTTAATTGTATTTTATCAGACAAAGATACTACTACAGATAAAAAGCTAAGAATCACATCTTCAGCCAAACTGTTAACAAATTTTGTAAAGCTAATGCATTTGTAAATTTAATGGATTTAAAGTATGTATATATATATATATATATATATATATATATATATATATATATATATATATACACACACACATATATACACACACATATATATATATATATGTGTGTGTGTGTGTGTGTGTGTGTGTGTGTGTGTGTGTGTGTATATATATATATATATTAGGTTCTACCTGACTTCGTCGACAGCGCAGAAGACCGACATCGGAATCCGGAGCTCCAGAAGATCGAAAGTGAAGAAGACCGACGCCAATCGCGAGTGGCAGAACATCGACAATGCAGAAGACCGACACGACGGATGACAACACCAACGCCGAGGATGCCGACATGGGGAAAGGCTGTGTGAGTATGCGGTAGTGACGGACGTTAGGGTGCGAGGCAGGTAAGTGTGGAGATTGACGGTCTGTGGGGATAGGGGTGGGTTAAGTGAGTTAGGGTTAGGGAGCGATAGGGGTGGGTTAAGTGAGTTAGGGTTAGGGAGCGATAGGGGTGGGTTAAGTGAGTTAGGGTTAGGGAGCGATAGGGGTGGGTTAAGTGAGTTAGGGTTAGGGCGCTTCGCCGGGTTAAGTGAGTTAGGGTTAGGGAGCGGGTAGGTAAGTGTGCGATAGTGACGGACCTTAGGGTTAGGGTAAGGTTTAGTGTGGGCTTGTAAGGATTTTGGTGTGCTTGTGTTGTGTGTGTGGTTTGTGGAATGGGGATGTGTTTTGTTTTTAATAATTGTTATTGTGGTGTGTGCAGTGTATGGGGTTTCGTGTTTGTGTACCGTCGGTTATTTCGTTGTCGGTTATGTGTGGTTTCGTGTTTATGGACTGTCGAATATGTGGTGTCGGTGATGTGGTTGTCGGTGTTGTGTGGTTTCGGCTATGTCAGGTAGAACCATATATATATATATATATATATATATATGTATATATACATATATATACACACACACATATATATATATATATATATGTGTGTGTGTGTGTGTGTGTGTTTATCTGTATATATATATATATATATATATATATATATATATGTTTGTGTCTTTTGGCTTTTTCCCAGTTAGGGGTCGCCACAGCGGAACTCCGGTCCGCTAATGATTGGCAGTAGAGTTTTACATGCTGGCTTGCTGGGCCTAATGCACAACCTTCAATGAAGGAATGCCCGTTCACGCATGTCGCCACACAGAAGACGCTTTAACTGAAGATCGAACGGGCAATGTCTAAATGTGAGGCGACAATGCTCTATATATATATATATATATATATATATATATATATATATATATATATTTATATATATGCTAAGGAAAACACACTTACTTCAATATAGATATGGAACACAGATATTGATAAATGCTTTATCTAAAACAATCTGACAATTTAGTACATCCCAAGAGATAACCAGCATGCGTTATTAAAATAAAAGGATTAAAGGACTGGTATGTTAAAAAGATCAATAATAAACATGAATGGTGAAGTATCTGACATTGTCCTGCTGAATTCACTAAAGTCTTACTTAAATGGAAAAGATACAAGCTGGTATATTAGTAAAGCAAGAGAATGGGACAACAAATTGAATAGGCCAAAATAGACACACTAAAGTTAAATCTAAAACCAAATAACACTATCTGTCAGTCTGAACTTAAAAAACTTAAATACAAAACATACTAACATTTTAAATCATAAAGTTTCAATAAATCTGGAAAAACTTAAACTTCGGGCCTAGTCAGCAAACCCTTTAATCTTGCATAAACTTGCTCTTAGATCAAAGAAATTAATAAACTAAATCATATAAAAGAAATTATAACACATATAAATAATGAAAAAGAAAGAAGAATATATATTAACGGTATTCGTGAACACTTTAAAATATTTTATAAAAATATAAACAATAATACAAATAACAGATGATGTAGTTGAAACTCTTCTAAGGGAAAATATAAATTATAAACTAACAAGTAAACAAATAAAAAAATTGATAGACCATACACTTTAACAAAAACAAATCAAAGAAAAAAGTAAAAAATAATAAGGTGCCTAGTTTAGATGGTCTTATAAGAGAACTGTATAAATACTACCAGATGATGCAGGTAAAATATTAGATAAGGGATATAGAGAAATAGAAACAACGATGAAGTCCTCCCATCAGGGAAATATTACCTTATATCACTCATTTTAAAATGAGATAAAGATCATACAAAGTGTTCACCATACAGGTCCATTTCACTTTTAAATGTGGACTATAAGATTTTTATATCCATTTTAGATAACAGCATTAATCTACTTATACCTATTCTAATTAACAATGATCAAACTGGTTTTATTTTAAATAGACAAGTACAGGATAACATAATAAGAATACATACTTTAACAGACTATGCAAATAAAAAAAAAATAACTTTCTGTCACTAGCATACCTCTCAACAGTCCAGAGTTTCACATAATGTCAAGAGTTTTGCCTCAAAATTTTAGTCAATTCCTCCTAAAATTTATTGTTCTAATCCACACAGACCACGAAGACATTTAAGATGGCATTGTTAAATATAGTACACTGGCACTTAAAATGACTAATGATATGTTATTCAAAAGTTATGATGATAGGTTAGTAAAAAGTATTTAAACAGGAATGGAATGGTATTGAATTGTTCTGAAGAAGTCTAATGATTTTAGATGAAAGCGCTAAACGTTGTATGTATTGAATAAAAGTGAATTTGGAGACTACAAGTGCCGGTGTCTTCGTGGTCTGTGTGGAGTAGAACTAAGCGGGATATCCGTGGTTGGTGTATGTTATACAGTTGACTGGTTCTACATTTCGTGATTTACTAAAATTTATTGTTTTCTGACAAATCACTGGAATGATCTGAGTACTGAAGTCACTAAATAATGTCTCCATTTTAGTTGCAGCCTTCTTCAAATTCTTCAGAAAATGTATGTTAATGCAAACTCTGTTACTCTAGCCTCCTTCTAAATTTATAAGAGCAATATTTAAAATCGTTCCCTATTTCTAGGCCTCTGACTCCCTATTTTGACAGGCTTTGTCCAGATTATTTGCTGTAAGAGTTTGAGAGGTATGATCATTAGTCTTGATTTAGATAAGGTTTTTGACTCAGTTAATTGGTCATACCCCTTTAAAATACTTAAAGTGTATAATTTCTCTTTTGAGCTAATTGAATTAATGTCTATGTTATACAATAACTCTTGTGCTTATGTTAAAATAGGTTATTTTCTTTCTAATTCCTTTAAATTTCAAAAGGCACAAAACAAGGCTGTCCATTATCACATTTACTTTTTGCATTATCTATAGAACCCTTTGCTAATAGTATTAGATCCAATAAGAAGAGTAATGGTATCAAAATAATAAAAAAAAGATTCAACTCTTTTGCTGATGATATTTTACTAACAATAAGAAATACAGAAAATTCTTTAGAGCATATAATAAGTTCTACAAGTCAATTTGATAAAATCTTAAACTTAAGATTCAATCATAATAAAACAATAAAAATATAAAAAATCATACAAAATATTCTAACTTTAACTGGAATAAAAATCAAATGAAATACATTGGTTTTTCCATTATATCTAATAGTAAAGGAATGATACAAACAAATTTTCAACAGGTTTTTGATAAAATTTTATGTTTAGTCACAAATTGCAACAAATTCTTCTTTACCATGGAAGGACAATTAGTGCTTATTAAGATGGTAATTTTCCCTAAAATTGTTTGTGTCACAATCTTTAGTATTATCTACAACAAAAATTGAAGAAGATAAATAATATTCTATTTAAAATTTTTGGCATCCTAATTAACCAAGAGTTTTCTTTGATTGGCACAGAAAAAGGTTAGGATAATGGTGGAATAGGATTCCCTGATATTCAATTGTATGTTATTTCAACAAATGTAAAAGTAAAAGCATTGTGGATAAATTCATCTTATGATTCAAAATGAAACAAATACATCAAATAATGTTATTAGTAAATAATAAATATATCATAACTGGTCATAAACAATTTTTCCATACTAGTTTTATCTGGTTATTTAAAGATTGTTATGTAAATGGAATTAAACCCTCTTCTCAAATAACAGGATTTCCTCTTTTCATTCCAAAAGTTCAAATATTCTAACAATTGTATTAAAGACTTAATATGTTCTATGTTTCTAATTGCATATACAAAGGAATGCATAGAAACTCATAAATTCAACAAAATGCTAACATTGAAACATTGAAACAACAAAGTAACTTAATTTATTGGCACCAATTCTTAAATGGTACTGATATATACTGTATATATATATATATATATATATATATATATATATATATATATATATATATATAGTTATATATATAGTTATATATACATATATACATTATATATATATATATATATATATATATATATATATATATATATATATATATACTGTTGAAGATTTAAGGTCCAAATACAATCAAGATTATGACAATTGGTTAATTTTACAAATATTTAGGGACTTTGTGAACACAGAAATGATTAAAATATTTAACCTAGATAAGAATTTGTTCCCCAAATTATTGGAATTCCTAATAATTATCAATAATAATGCCTTGAAAAATAAATTATATTTGTCACAAATGGATAAATTATTAAGTTAGATTTCATATATTTAGACAATTCTTATTGGAATTATTCCTCTACAATTAATAATGAAGACTTCTCCAAATAATAGAAGAAAATAATATTAAAATCTACAGATAAAAACATGATTTCATTATGTTGGAAAATTATTAATTCTTACACAGAGCTTTTGTCACTCCTAACAAAATTACAATTATGTATCAGTCAGATAGAATGAAATGTTGGAGATGTGATTCCAAAATAATAGCTGATTGGACATCAATAGTACATGAATGTGAATTCATCTCCCCTTTTTGGGAAGAAATTAATAACTTAATTCAAGCTCAGTAACATTTCTAAATCTGTAGTTTTATTTAATGCTCCTATCCCTGAGATAATTTCAAAAACCCAAATGACTCTTCTCTGGTCAGTTCATGCTATAGCCAGAAAAGTAATTAATAAAAATTGTAAAAGTAAATTTACTCCTCTAATGTTGGATTCATTAGTAAGGCCAAATTTGTTTGTAGTAGTGAATTGCATACTATAAAGATGAGAACTTCTAATATTACACATTCATATAAATCTTGGCATAAACATAAAGATTTGCTTGAAAAATATTAATTGTTCTTGATATGTATAACTTTAATATATTGATCATCTCTAGGCCTATGTATATAGTTATGTTTTTTTTTTATAATTGATTTGTTTATCTGTTGTTTTTTAAACCAAATTAAAACAAATAAAAAAGTAGGCATCATACTGAATGACAGATCTGATGAATGCTGATTACTGTGAAACAGTGGCCTCATTGGACCTAGATGCCATACCTTTGTTTAGAAGTTGCACAACACAGAATTACTTCCTCACTACTGTAGACATGTGATGGTCAAAGGCTAGATTCTGATCTGTATGTTCCCAAGTCCCTGACAAGTGGGTCAGCTCTAAGGGGTATGTTGTCAATATGATAGTTACCAAGAGTGGATGACTTCTCAAAGGATAGTATTATGCATTTCTTAGCATTTAGGTTTTAGTCCATGGATGTGACACGTTATGTATCTGTATCAGCCCTTCCTGAAGAACATTAGAGTTGGTGTGGGATTTTGTGACTGCTCCTAATTTGCAATAATCTAGAAATTTGATCAGCCAGAGGCTGTTGATATTTGTCTTAACGTCAGAGAAGCAAATACCAAAAAGGAAGTATTCCAGGAATGATCCATGGGGGACTCTGGTGGCCTCTTTATAGATGTTGACTGCCAATTCTAACTTCCTGGGTCCTGTCTGTGGGCCATATGGTTATTTACAGGGTGACATAAGGATTTATACCTAAACTCTTGAGTTTATCAGCAATGCCTGCATGGGGGTATTGTGGCAACTGCCTTGGTCAGCGCAAGGTAGGAAGTGTAAACTATTTTGCTCTCATCCATCGCTTTGTTGATTTTCACAAAGAAGTCTACCAGGTTTTGTAGGCATGACTTGCCCTTGACAAAATCAAATTGGATTGGGTCCAGTGTTTGGAGGCTTCCTATGTCATTATCGATCATTTCCATGATAGTTCTTTCCATGGCATTGCATATGAGACTAGTGAGAATTATGGGTCTGTAGTTTCCTTTAAATGCCCCACCTTTTTGCTGAGGGATGACTATTGCTGTTTCATTCATGAAGAGTGAAGCCTTTTTTGAGGCTATGGTTAAATAGCAGTTCCAGACAGCCTGATAGGCTCATTTCATGTTATTGAGAAGGTATCCTGGGATATTGTCTGGGCCCATCAATGCAGTGTTCTTGGTGTTAGAGGGAACATTAAAGACCTACTTCCTAATGATAGTAGGTGGTTATATTTGATTAGAAAGAACAACAATCTTGGTGAAAAAACTCAACAACCAAGCAGTATTGAAATGATCAAAAAGATAATTGTTTTCATCCATAAATACGGGAATTCACCAGAACTAAAATAACACATAACATTCACCATAAATACATCATAAAGTGGGTTAATCATCCAATCAAAACACATCAATAAATCAATAAGTTACAGCATGACCATTCATGTGCAAATAAATACATGGAGAGACTGCAAGCTACAAAAATTCAAACAGAGTGCTTCAGAATGTTTCTAACTCCAAATAATTATCTCTGTCAAGTTCCCAAGTGAAAAGTTTTGATATATATATATATATATATATATATATATATATATATATATATATATATATATATATTTGTATCGGTATAAAAATGCATCCATAAAGTTTTCATAAATAAATTGCCATATTTCAAACCTGTTGAAAATCAGACTTTAAAGAAGCAATACTTAACAAAATATCTTTCAAAAAACTGACCACACTAAGACATACACATGTATGTCATTCCAATAATATAACAATATTGAATACTTGGAATAAAATGGAGAGGAAAAAGCTTTTGCAGCTTAGCTGCCCTTAGCTTTGATGTGCTGACAATGGAAACTGCATCATTTAACACAGGCTTCCCACTATCATTCAAGCATATCTGCCATAGCAGCTCCTTATATTCTATATTATACTCCCACTGGCCACCCCTAGGTTCCAAGTCACCTGTTCCAAGACAAACAGGTGAATGTTTTTGTTCTCTCCAAAGGATGGCTTATGTCTGTATAAAGCATTATTCTTCTCTTTCTTGCTGACATCATAGAGATGCTGATAAATTCTCTTTTCCAAAGAATGCTCAGTCTTTCTGACATAAATAGAGGAACAAAAATCACAGAAAGCCAGGTACACTACTCCTATACTTTTACAACTGAAACTCTGCCTGAATAGGAAGGTGTAATTTAAATTAGGTAACCTAACCACTTCACCGTCATAAGTGAAACTACATTGTCTGCAAGCTCCACATTTTCTGATGCACTTAATAGGTCCCACATTAAAGCTTAAACCAGGAGCTTCAGCTTTTTCTATTTTCTCTTTTAAATTAATACATTTCTTGTATGTAAAGGGGGGGGGGATTCCCAAACTTTTCTCTTAACTGATGATCACTTTCAAAAATGTTCAAATTTACTTTATCTAAATTCTTAATTATATTTCTTTCCTGAGCATATTTAAGCACAAATCTGTTGTGAAAGAAGAGTAGCTGAGTACTATTGCCTTTCACTGTACAGTTCAACCTTTTCTGGTTAACAGATAATCCATGCCTCAAAGTGGAAGGAACATGGATTTTCTTCCCCTGTTGATTTCAAATGTACCTTATCAAGTAAAGCTTCTGGATAACCTCTTTCCAGAAGAAGTAGCTTCAGAAGCCTATTTCCTCCTGAAGTGCTCCATCCTTAGAATTAATTATGGTCAATCACACCATGCGGCCCTTCACCAAACTACATTTCTGCTTATAGGGGTGACAGCTATGAAAATGCAAACAACTATTAGAAAACATGGGCTTCCTGTACAGTTTAGATTTAAACTTGCATGAACTAAATTCTTTTTCCAAAAGAGCATCCAAATAATTAATACTGCTGGCTGAAAAGCTGTAAGTGAATTTCAAATTTATAGTAGAATTATTTAAATAATCTATAAAATCCTTTAGCCCAACCTCATCGCCTTTCCAGATGAAAAAAAATGTCATCTAAAAATCAGTTTAAAATAGGCAATAAAATACTACTTAAACAAAGAGGGTAACACAAACATTTGCTCCCATTACCACATGATAATGTATGCATATAAAGGCATGCATGCAGTGCCCTTTGCACCACCACTGGCCAGTTTGAAATTCTTACCTTCAAAAAAACACAAACTTATTACTTAAAATTATTTCCATAAACCTAGTTATTATGTTAACATCACCATTGTCAAAATTACTATGAGTGCTCACAAACACTGAAGACCAGTGAAGCCCCACCTCATGTGGGATACAGGAAAATAGATCTTTAATATCTGTAGATCAGAGTGTGTGATATATCTTTAAGAAGCATTCCAGTCAGTGGGCACATGCATATAAGTAGTGAGCATGTGCAAGCAAGAGTTCCATTTTGAGTGAGCAGCCAGAGTGAGAGCATGCAAGTATGTAGTCAGTCAGTTAGTTAGTTTGTTAAAGTTTAATGTTCTTGCCACCCATCCAGCTGCATTTGTATACAATAAACTACTTAAAAAAATACCCAAGCCTCATCGTCTTCTTAATGTACATAAGATGAGTTACATGGTGTCAGAATGGGATTTAGAGTTATAGCCATGAGGCAACCGGTTAAAGTTGGAGGAATATATAGGAGTGGATCATCCCTACTGCTCAAAAGACTTACAAAACAGGTCAGAAATTGATTCCAGATGCTAAACCTCATTTAAATGATTTCCTTCACTACAAATATAAAACAAAACACTCAGAATGCTCAAAACAAATTTCTTATTAAACAAAATGTCCAGAACTGTGACATATTGATAAAAATATTCAAAATAATTACAAAAATGTTTGAAACAATATCCGAGTCACACAAAATGTATAAAACAAGGAAAGCGACCCTATTTTTTCACTATGTTCTAGTTTTTCATATTAACTAAAGCTATTAAAAAGATCTGGTGTGCAAAGTGTTTGCAAATGTGTGTAGTATTACAGTGCAGTTATTTCTCAAAGTACAGTTATTTCAAAGCATATTTCACAAAGTATAGTTATTTAAAGGAGAACTGCACCCACAAACTCAAAAAAACATGTTTATTTCATCATGATTTGGTATTTTCTAGATGTTAGCACCACCCTGGGACTATTTACAGGTTTTTATATATTTTTATATGCAATTTCTGAGTCTGACCTCGTGGGGTCTGGCATCTTGAAGTAATTCTGATTGTTTAGTCTGCCTTTAGGTATCCCACAATGCAGTGCCTGTCTGTAAAAATTACATAGCACAGGCCTCTTTCTTCCTAAAGCTCCTGTCACTGCACTGATTTTACATGCATGCACTGCTCTTTTTCAGTCAGTTAGTTTTAAGTAACATTTCGTGCCATTCAATGACTACTTAAAACACAAACAGTGCAAATGCCACAGAGCAGACTTCCAAAGTGCTTTTTACTGCTACTTCTTTTTAGAATGGCTACACTGCAGTCTTTTGTGAAGCCTGAATTTATATTACTTTGACTCATCTCCCACCCCCTTCACATCTAACTTCCCTAGCTGTCATGGTGCTAAGGTTAATTTGAGCTGTTACCTACTGTGATTGACAGCTCACAACAGGAAACTTGACTCATGTACTGTTTTCTTGTTCTAGCCTTTACTTTCTGTATGGATAGGGGAAGGACCAGGGAGCTGTGACATCACTGCATGGGACGGTTTTTAGGATGGTAGTGGTGATGTCAGTTTGGGGAAGAAAATGGCCAGAACACTACCTGTATTCAGTGGCTTTGATGACATCAGTGAATTGGAGTGTTTCCCAGGGTGGGATAAAAGTTTTTGAAAGTGAAATCAACACAGTACACTAGGGTATTGTTCTAGTGGAGAGAAACAGTCAATTTAAAATATTTTAAATGCTGCATTGTTGTTTATTCATAGCAGGGCAGTAAATAGGGAGAAAAAAACAGAGAAGTTGAGCATTTAATAATAGAATCTCGTTGTCCTTTAAAAGAATATTTTGCAGAGTACAGTCTTTCAAAGAACTTATTGTGCATTTGAATATTATTACACGTACCTGGTGTGTGTGCATGTTCATACATAATTACAATGGCCAAGACTGCATTGTGTTTTACTATATTCTGTGGGCATGGCAGAAGGATTTCACAGACCCGCAATGCTTGTGTTTGATAATAATATTGCAGAACATTGGAGAGTGTTTTGAGTAGGAATACAATATTTTCATACAGGCTGCTTTTTCTGACAAAGACACTTGTTCAAAGGCATTTATTCTGCTTAATTTAGCTGGGTCAGTAGCCATTGAAATGTACCATTCATTTGTGTATGCACCTACTGTGTTTGCTGGGGAGGGGGAGAACCACCATATTGTGGCACAGGCTGAAATGTGGGAAAACCCTATGTGCTTAAAATGTAAATTTAGAAAAATGTGTAACCCCCAAATGAATATTACAATGGAAAGGCACTTATTTTACACAAGGGATCAAAAGCCTAGTGAAATGTTTGCAGCACATATAACTGACTTGAGAAATAACGCTAAAATGTGCAGATCTGGTGATTTGAGAGATGAATTGAAAAAGGACAGGCTTGCATGTGGTATTAATAATGACACGGTGAGAAAGATTTTAATTTGAGACAGTAATTTGTCAAAAATAAGGTACTGAGATTTGTCAGATATATGAGCTTACAGAAAAGCACACAAGTAGGCTTACAAATGAGAATAACAGTGAAAGGGACAGTGACAAAGCTCTTGGTGATAGTATGCAGCACATGGTTAAAAGAAACAGGCCCTAGCACATGGCAGTTGCTGCAGGTCCTGTAACAGTCCCTGGGAAACCCAGAGTCTTTCCAACGTATTCCAGAGCATGCTCAGTGAAGTATAAACTTGAGTCAGCTAAGTCAAAACATGTGCCCCCACCCAGCTTCTTAGTCAATTGTTGTAATTGTGGTGGAAATCATGAGTCCAAAAGAGAAAAGTGCTTAGCTTTTGGTCAGCACTGCCATAAATGCAATAAGTGGAATCATTTCAAAAGTTTTTGTAAGTCAAACAGGGTGGATTTTTTTATTAACAGAGGGCATTCCAAGAGGCAAGTTGATGAATTAGAAAGCTGTGACCCTGCTTTTATGTTGATAGTGTGGCTGTGCTTGGTGAAACAGTCAATGCAATGGATCTGTGGAAAAAAAACAAAATATTTTGTACTGTTTGGATTAATGGGAGTCCTGTAGAGCTCAAGGCAGAAACTGGCTCAAAGTGCAATGTTATGTCAGCAGAAACATTTGCTAGAGTAAAAGCTGCAGAACGGCTAGATTTAACAAAGTGTGTGAAGCTTGTTGTTTGTGGTGGTGAAGAGATTCAAACTGAAGAGTCAGTAGTGCTTTCATGTTATTCTGCTGAGAACAGCTATGACTTGCAGTTTTCCATAGTTAAGAGATACATGCAGTCATTATTAAGCCTCAGAGACAGCATGAAATGGGACTGATTTCACTTAATAAAGAAGTCCACCATGGAAGTCTGAATGACAACAGCTAAAATTTTGCCCAAACTATTTTTTCTGAGTATGCTGATACAAACTAGGCAAACTACTAGTTGTGTACTCCATGAAGTTAGACCCAGAGGTCAGCTCTGTTACCAGACCAGCACAGAAAGTTCCAGTAGCTATGCAGAACAGAGTCAAAACTGAGTTAGACAAAATGGTGTAGCTAGGAATAATTTGTTCAGTAGAAGAACCTACTGAATGGGTATCTTCCATGGTAGGAGCTCATAAGAAAAGCTCAGATGATATCAGAATATATATTGATCCAAGAGATTTGAATAAAGCATTAAAAGACCCTCATCATCTAATGCACATGGTCAAAGAGGTTGCTTCTGTCATGCCAAATGCCACTGCTTTTTCTGTCTTTGATGCAAAGAGTTAATTTTGGCAAATTTTGCTTTACCGAAAATCTTCATTGCTAACCATATTTGGTATATCATTTGGAAGATACAGATTTCTGAGAATGCCATTTGGAATAAATTCTGCCAGTGAAATCTTTCAGCGTGCGAGGGAGCACATTTTTTTGGGCTATCCATAGGTTCATAGGTTCATAGGTAGGTACTAGGCTATTGGCCCTGGGGCCTATACAAGCCTAGCCAAAAAGGTACCCTGGCTTTTGCCACCCAAGAAAATTATTTTCTTGTGCCCCTGTCGAGCAGAGCCACAGAGATGATCCCCAGGGTGAATTTCCTATTTCCCATTCCATCATCAAGATTTTTCTTGAAGAGTGCTAATGAGGAGCTTTGTTTGATATAGATAGGTAGGTTATTCCAGAGTATGGGAAGTCTCTGGGACAGGAATCTATCCCTCCGGCATGTTCTGTTTATTGTGGTGACAAGGTTTAGGTCCCTAGAGCGTGTAGCAAAGAGGGACTGGGATTTCTTTAAGTGGAGCATGTTCAACAGCTCTGGGTTTGACATAGCTTTGTATGTTAGGCAGAGATCACCTCTGAGTAGGCGATATGCGACGAAGTAAGGCTGGAGTTTTTGAGACGATCTGCATAGGGCATCTGTTTGAGGCCAGTAATCCTTTTTGTGAGGTATTTCTGCGGCCTTTCCAGTTGTTGAAGATGTCTTGTGAGGTACATACCAAAAAGGGCATTGTGCTCTATAATGGGTCTAATGAGTGATGAGTAGAGGGGAACAATTACCTCTTTTTTTCTGGATGAGAAACCTTTTGTGATGAGGTGTGCCATGTAGAAGGATTTCCTGACTACTGTGGCGATGTGATTATCAAAGGAGAGACTACTGTCCACCTGTGTCCCAAGGTTTCTTATCACACTTTCGGTGTTAAGTATACTACCGCCTATGTTGTAGTTCATGGGTACAGAGTTTTTACCAAAGGGGATGACAGAGCACTTTTTGGCGTTGAACTTGAGGCCATGGCTTTGACACCAGGCATCTGTCTCAGTGAGGCCCTTTTGTAGGATGTCCACATCGTTAGAAGTTTCGATTATGGCTCCTAGTTTGCAGTCATCTGCGAACTTGGTTAGCCAAAGTCCTTCTGTGTTAGCGTGTACTTCAGAGAAGTAGATACCAAACAGACGAGTACCCAGGATGAACCCTGTGGTACTCCACTTGTCACTGGTCTGAAGTCGGATTTGGAGTCTGCTACTTTCACAGTGTGGGTTCTGTCAGTGAGCAAGTTGACAACCCATCTTGTAACATAGGGATTTATTCCTAGTTTAGTGAGTTTATCTATAATTCCAGAGTGGGGGATGGTGTCAAAAGCCTTGGCAAGATCTAGATAGGATGTGTGAACCAACTTACCCTTGTCTATGGCTTTGGTGACTGCTTCAAATAAGTCTATCAGGTTTAGGAGACATGATCTGCCTTTTACAAACCCAACTGGGTGAGGTCCAGCATTTGGAAATTGACAATGTCTTTGTTTATAAGTTCCATGATGATACATTCCAAGGCCTTGCAGACCAGGCTCATCAGGCTAATGGGGCGGTAGTTCCCGGGGTCCATGGTGGCTCCCCCCTTGTGGAGTGGGATAACCATCGCTGTGTGCCATTCA
This sequence comes from Protopterus annectens, assembly GCF_019279795.1. Classification (NCBI taxonomy): domain Eukaryota; kingdom Metazoa; phylum Chordata; order Ceratodontiformes; family Protopteridae; genus Protopterus; species Protopterus annectens. Next base: position 746,637,821 of record NC_056734.1, on the reverse strand, counting down.
GCAGGCACAAAGCCTGAGGTGAGGCTATGATTGAACATGGTACTTAGGTGGGGTTCCAGTTTGTTATGTAGTTCATGTAGAACGCAGCCTGGGATGCTGTCTGGTCCCATTGATGCTGTGTTCTTGGCTTTGGTGAGTGTGGTTTTTACCTGTGCAGCCATGATTACAGGAACTTTGCATTCTTAGGGGGTAAAGTTAGCACTGAACGTATCTGCCAGGATGTTGGCAATATCAGTTGGGTCTGTATACTTAGTGCCATTGTACTGTAACTCAGAGCAGATCTTAGTGTTGCCACTGAGATTCTTGACATAGCTATAGAATGCTTTGTGGTTGTCTTTAGAATCAGTGGTGATTTTGTTTTCATAACTAGCTTTGAAGGATTTTATCAGGGATCACAGCTTCTTACTGAGGCTGACCAGGGAGCAAGGAGAAAAGAGGAGTGGGAATTCTGGGGCATGGTGGGTGATCTGTAGCAAGCTACAATTTGGATTGCAGTTTTGCCCAGAGTTAGTTGCACTTGGATAACCTCGGCTCCATTATGCTGAGCAACTAGCCTGGAGGTGTGGATTCCCTTAATGAATATGGGCACACCTCCGCCTTTGATGTTCCGGTCCAGGTTACATGGCCAAAAAGTGTGATATGAGTTATAGCCTGGTAGTGCAGGGGTGCTGTCTGGAGCCTTGAACCAGGTCTCAGTCAATGCAAAGATATCGATGTTCTCCATTTTAAGGAGTGCCTCGAGTGAGTGCATTTTGCGATTTAGACTTCTAGCATTGAGTAGCATCACTCTCAGTTTTTGCTTGCCTGTTCCTGTTAAGGTGGTGAATTTGTAATTTGAACCTTGCCTAAAAAAGGCACTATAGGGGCGGCAAGAACCTTAGCCAGTATCCGGAATCCCAAGGGTGACAGGTGCAAGCCATCTCTGGCAAAGCATGGCACCAGAAGCTTAGCCAATTGTTGAAGTCACTCATTTTGTCCTTGTACTGTGGCATCCTTCTGGGTGATGGCAGAATGCTACTCAGGGCTAGAGTCATACCTGCCTGGGCTACAAGATCAGAGAGCTCTTCCATGTCTCTTTTCATGTAGTCCAGGGAGGTACGTCATAGGTCGTTCACACCAATATGGACAATGGCAGAGTCATATTTGTACTTGATGTGGAGTGACCTGAGTAAATGGGTTATGTGGCAGATCCTGGCACCTGAAAGGCCCAGCTGACAGTAACCTTCTTCTTGTTTAGCCTGGTGAGTGGGACATAAGTGTGCCTGAATATAGAGTCACCTATGACTAGTGTGTTGGGTACGTTGTTTTGCCTTATTGGCTGTGGTTGAGTGGTACACTGAGTCTGCAGGCCATGTGTCATTTGGGTTGTGTTGGGGGGTGGAGGTTGCTTGAATTTCTGCTTTGGAGGTCTTTGTTGCTTGAGCAGATTATTATTGAGAGCCTCTGCAAATGTTTTTGTGTTTCTATGTGTGGATTTTGGTGGTGTAGTTTTAGTGAGACTATGTGATGAGTGTGGTGTGGTGCAAGTGTTTACCTTCTCCTCTTGACTGTCAAGTTCAGTCTTGATTGGAGAGAGCTTTACCTCCAGTTTGGCTAGATAAGTGCATCTCTTACAGGTTGTAGTGTTGGGTGGTAGGAGGAGAGGGTTGTCTGTGTACATGAGGCAATTTATACATTGCCCCAAGATGCCCAGATTCATCAAATAGACAGGAGAGAACACTGGGATCTGACCATTGCACATGCCTGAATAAAAAACTATTTTCCTCTAGATAAGTGAGGAAAGTGAGTACAAGAGCTGTTCTTTAAGCAAGTGAGGAAATTAAGTACCAAAACTGTTTTCCTCTAGGTAATGAGGAAGGTTGAGTGCTGTAGTAATTAATAGATTATTTAGTGCTTACAAGTTCTGAACAAGTGCTGATCACGAATAAGTAAATTCAAGTGATAAAACTAAGAATCTATCTGAATGTACTATTATAGTAGATGTTATTCTAGTAGGAGGCAATGGTGAAATCAAACATGATGGAAACCTCAAGAAATTTCTGGAAGGAGCACATGAAGTGAATCTTAAGCTGAATCCTCAGAAGTACAAATTCAGGCTATGAGAAGCGACTTATGTTGGTCACTTGTTTACAAGTCAGGTTTATGACCAAGCAAACAGCAAGCAAGCAAACAGCAATTCTCAAAATGCCAGCTTCAGACAATGTCCAAGCCCTCCAGCGTTTTCTTGGCATGGTCAACTATCTAGGCAAGTTCATTCCAGATTTAAGCCAGCTTTCAGCACCATTACAGGAGCTGACATGCAAAGAAGTTATTTGGTCATGGTCAGTGCAGTACCAAATAGTATTTGATGTCCAGAAAGAAACAGAAAACTGCCAACATACCAACTCTCAACTACTATGATATTCACAAACCAGTGACTCTTTCCTGTGATGCTTCTAAGTTTGGTCTACGTGCAATCATTCTTCAAGAGGGTAGAGCAGTAGCCTATGCATCAATAACTCTTACCCAGACTGAGAAGCAAAATGCCCAGATTGAGAAAGAGCTTTTGGTGATAGTGTTTGCATGTTCAAAGTTTCATGATTATATTTATGGTCAACCTATCCAGATCAAAACTGATCACCGACCTTTAGTCACTATTTTGAGAAAGCCTATGCATTCAGCTCCTGCTAGATTGCAACATATGATGCTCAAAATGCAGAAGTACAATTTCAGTCTTGTTTACACAAAAAGCAAACTTCTTTATCTTGCTGATATTTTATCCAGATCACCCAGAAAAATACAGAACAGCATAACAATGAACAACTTGATTTTGAGGTCATGGAAGCCAGAAATGTTTGTTACAAGTGTTTTGATGAGCTCAGAACTCACCCAGCTTCAGATTCAATTCTCCAGAACTCAACCTCTTTATCAGTCAAGGATGGTCTTCCAAGCAATTTTCTCTACTAGTGGAAGTGCAGCAGTATTTTCCATACAGAGATGAGATTTTGTCAGACAATGGTATCATCATGAAAGGTCCTAAAGTGATTGTTCCAAAGTCCTTGCAACAAGAGTACATTCAGATCTTACATCGTGGCCACCCAGGAACTGATTCTACCAAAAGAAGGGTGAGAGGTCTAGTATTGTGGCCTTCTATGTGAAGAGATATCTGGAAAATACTTTCCTCTTGTTCAGTCTGTAATATTACAAAGCTGCATCAACAAAAAGACCCAGTTCAGATTGTTGAACTACCTTGGTAGACATTAGCCACAGATATCTTTGAGTGGAATGGTCAACATTACTTGGTGTTAGACTCTTATTCAAATTGGTTCGAGACTGACCTACTTCCCAACTTAACCTCCAATACTGTCATTACTAAGCTGAAGTGACATTTTCTGTCCATGGTAGTCCACAGAGTTATTTCTGACAATGGTGCGCAGTTTACAAGTCAGCAGTTCAAGAAATCTGCAGAAGTATGGGACTTTGTTCATATTATAAGTAGTACTGAATACCAAATAACAAAAATATAAATGTATGAAAAAAACAACAAAACCAGTGATTCCAAAAAATCCAGGAATTTAATATAAAAAACTCAACATTCTAGCCCCTCAGTTGTTATACCTTTAACAGAGATTAATACACAACATCATAAAGACACACTTATATATAAAAACAGAGCAATTTATTTATTTAATTAAACAATAATTCAATTAAATTAACAATTTCCAATTAAGATCACTGTTTAGTCCCTTAGGGAACTAAAGTATCATACTTCAGTATAAAAAACTGCCTCCTTATAAAGCAATCGATTTTTCATGGACATACCCAAATTAGTTTTAACTTTAAAGGATACTACCTCTATGCAGCTATTAACATGCTTGTATAGGGTTTCTATGAACCGTTCGATGTAGGCAGCAGTGTTCACAGGGTTTATGGGGGCTTGAAATTTTGCCAGGTTATCACTTAACAGGAGAAAATTAAGGAAACAAAGTTTTCCTTTACCTATGCATGATTGTATAGTAACACCTTTCTAAACAGAGACCACCTATAATTTTCTGATCTTACTCTTACTTCACTTTTACTTTCAGATATGAGTTGTCAGTCTGTGTTTTAACAGCATCAACCATGTACAAATTAGAAAGCGCAGCATCAAAAGCAGTGTCAGCAGATAAAAAATCCATTTCTTATATAGCCAGTTTGTCAAACAACATAAATTAATATTAGCAGTAAACCATATCTTCTCATATAACAGTTTGCCCAGTTTGCAAAATATAATGCTCTTTTTTTTTAATCAGATCCCTCACTCAGTCTGCAGTGAGCCATGCTCAGTTGGAATGAGGAAAGCTACCCGTAGGGGGGAGCCAATATGCTGTTTTGACTGCATTATTTGTTCCAAGGGGGAGATCTCTAATGTGACAGGTAAGTGATGTACTACAAATAAATAATGCAGTAAATATTTATTGTTATAGTCAAGCAGGATTATGTGAAAGGTTTGGATAATTATAAAATTATGTAACATAAGCTGCTGAATTATGCATGAATAATTTTTCATTTTTACTTCAGTTTGTAACTCAGAAGTGTATTTATTTTCCAGTGCCTGTAGCAAGGTAAAGCAAACATTATTAAAATCACTTCTGCTGCATGGTCTTACTCTTACATAGCCAGAGTGGGTTAGCTGAGTTAAACAATACAAGCAAAATTGTATTGTGAATATTTCGCTCATGGGCACCTTCCTTTCTTATTTTACAGTTTTGTTGTTAGAATATACATGCTGATCTGGTCTTAACAGATGTCACAGTTCATTGTTTCATAAATAGCAAAAGGAATGTCTTTTCATTAAAAAACAGCTCTTAATCCTTTGTAAACTTTTCAGCATCTGTCTTAATTAAATTTAGTGAGTAGCTAAAATGTTTAGCTTAAATGAATAAACTGAAAGCAGTGCCTTTGCACAAGAAGTGTGCATTGATTCTTCACTTTTCCAAGTACGAGGGGGTCCTGGCAAAGAAGGGAATGATGTTGAGCCATGAAACTTACAAGTTATTCAACATATTTTCCCAGAAGGTCAACACTCTTGACACATCATGTCTGAAGTTTCTGTAACCCTACCAAAAACGTCTGTAGTCTGGTCACTGAAATACTGTTCTGCTGCTGCAGTAACCTCCGAATCACCGAAAACTGCACCCCTTCAAACTCTTTTTAAGGTTTGGAAATAGATGGAGCAAGATCTGGTGAGTAGGGTGGATGGTCTATGCACTCAAACCCCTATTTCATCAAAACATCAACCGTTGTTTTGTCTCAGGATCATAGTGGTATAACCATATTTTATCAACAGTAACTAGTCATTCCAAAGGGTTGGCACCAGCTCAATGAAAATGCTGCAAAATCAACTTGGAAGTGTCCACTTGACATCTTTCTTGTCAGCATTATTCTTATTTTTCATATATTTTTATTTAGTGTAAGATTATAAAAAGATTGAGATGAGCTTATGCTAGCCCAGCAACTGATACTAGGTTGCTGCCCTTGGTTGCCATTGTATTACCCCCCCCCCGAGTTGGGTGGAGTGTTTTTGGCAGAGGACTGTCATCACAGTCATTGCCCTGAACAGTAACAGCACACACAGGCATCCCAATGCTGTTTAAAAACATTTATAAAATGAATATAAATATGTACTGAGAGCCTCTACCAAGGGATGGAAAAACAGACTTGACATCAAACCAATGCAGTATACAGTACATGTGTAGGGACATGGATTGAAATTTTCTCTAGAAACTCAGCTAAGAGATACATTGTGAAATGCTGCTGTGTAATAAATGTCCTTGGAGAAACTATTCAAGCTGTATCTTGAGAAAATTTTCTTTGACTGAAGTTAGCACAACAAGTATTATGGAATTCATATAGCTTGCACTTGGGATAGAGACAGACTTCAGCTGGAGGGGAACATGATGGATAGTAAACTGACTGAAATACAAAACCACACAGTGCATGTTGCAGGCACCTCATTGAAAAGTGGTGTCTTTCTGGGGTCTGTGCTGGAAAATTCTCCTTTTTGGCCTTTTCTCCTCAGATCTTCAACAACAAAAAGCCAAGACGTCTAACCCCTGAATGCAGCTGAGTGTAAATTGGGCATTGTTAAGTCACTCTCTGACATCACCCCAACAAACTCTGCCCAATAAACTGGGGTACTCAAAAATGGGTTCAAACTAAATTCCAAAATGTATAATACCATCACTTATGGTAGACAACCCTCCTCTCATCGTACAGTATAGACAGCACATCACTACTGACAAAAATTTAGTCAAGAACCTAGGAACATGGGTTGATTGTTGCCTCTCTTTTGACCATAATGTGTCGATGTTTGTCAGAAAATTATTTTATTTAGCACAACTAACTTCAAAAGAAATATCATCATGGTCTAAAGAGGTTATCACTTTCTTTTACTCAGCATTGAAATATAGCTCAGTAAACATATCAATTAGAAAACTCTGAAGTTTTTTTTACCAAAGAGATCATAGGCTTAACTTTCCTCTGCAGTCAGGATATGCTGGAAGCTCTGTCCTTTCACGCAGTATGTTATAGACTACACAGTGGATGTATCTACCTTGTTTATTCTGCCATTAGAGACCCGGTTAACCTGGACCTTCTGTAGTTCTGTAAATGCAAAGAATCAGGGATAAACATTTTCAGTAAACCACCATAACCTCTGGAATAAACCTCCCCTACAAGTTAAGCAATGAGACTCTCTATCTTCCTTTAAGCATAACCTAGATGGTTGGATGGGTTTTCACAAACTTACTTTGGAATTGACTGGTGTGGCCTTCCTGGAGAAGGGTGGTACAACCCAAGGAAAGATACTGTCAAGGTATCAATGTTCATAAGACTTAATTCCCTTGGAATATCTATGAATCTAAAGATTGATTTAAATAAACTAACAGTCAAACAGACCAAATTCTTTATGATTAAGACTCACAGTTTCTGGAATGAGGTATTGCTGTTTTGGTACTTTGGATTTTGAATCCAGTTAAGACGAAATATTATAAGACTAAGGGTGGAATGAGCTCTATCACTTCTAATCAATCATGTCATCCTAATTTGATTAATTTAGTTAGCTCTACCAAGTAGATATAGTAACAGAGATAAAACAACTGGAGTTGGGATCTTTAGAAAATGGTAGGAGCAAACTACATAGGAAAAATGGGAATTGTGGGAACAATTCATGCAGGGGAGGAATGAGGTTTAAAAGGTGGCAGGATTTAAATGAGCTATGCAATGCTTTACTGAAAAGATTGGGTAGATTATAAGTGATGCATAATGTTTGCATTTGGGATTGTGTCAGTATGGTTTGTGATATAAAATGTTTGCAACTAGGATTGTATCGGTGTGGTTTGTTTTTATTTATATAAAAGTATGATTGCCTATGTCGTACGTGATGGCTTAATAAAGATGTTTCTTGTTTAGGAATAAAGGGCAGGAATTGAATAATTCATGTAATGTTGTTTAGGTTATATGATATATAGCAATATATGTGAAGTATAATGTTTGTAAATGTGAACTTCTTAATGCAGTTTGATTACTTTTATATCAATGTACATTTGCATATGTCACAAGTGATAAATAAAGGTGTTTAAAAAAGTCTTAGGAAAATGAAACTGTATGTTTGCATTATAAATCAATTTTGCAGATTACATGTATTTTAATTAAAAATTGCCCCTTTACTATAATGTCTCAGTTTTTATATTTTTAACTGTGTTATAAAGGCTTGCAGTTGTTTGTGGTGCAGCGGTTAGCGTTGTCACCTCACAGCAAGAGGTTCTCCCATTCAATTCTTGGCTGGAGTGCCTTCTGTGTGAATTCTGCATGTCCTCCCTATGGTCAAGTGAAGTTAAAGACATGCAGGTAAGTGCGAGCATGAATAGGAGTGCCTTCATTGAAGATTGGCCATCTGTCGGGCAATTCGGCACCTTAAAATCCACTGTCAATCATGAGCAGAACAGAGTTCCGCTGTGGCGACCCCTAACCGGGAAAAGCCGAAAGACTTTAATGTGTGTATCCTTGTTTGTGTTTGATTGTCTATTTTGTCTAATCATATAATGATGTTGTTTTCCCATCTTAATTTGTAAAGTGCTTTTTATTTATTTATTTGTTATAAAGCTATCAATGAAATGTATAATAAAGATTCCTGTGCCTACATATGCACAAATGTTTGAAGAAAAAAAAAAGTATATAAGGCTATTCTCATACCTCTCAACAGCGAAGACTTTCACAGAATAACCAGATTTTACTTTTAGTCTACTCCTCACAAAATATGTGATTTTCTGGTAAATTCTTGTGAACTGGAGCTAAGAAATAAGGATAGGCATTTGACTTTTAGACTTCATATCCTTTAGAAAATGCATGCTAATGCAAAACTTATTATTGTATCACCTTTCAAAGAGCAATAATTCAAATCTGTCTCATCACCTGCACAATTGTTGGCTTAGTTCAGAATGATTGCACTAAGAGACTAAGAGGTATTATTTGCAGCTTGCATTGCATACTTGCCAAACATAAGAGTAAGACTGGAACAGTAACACATGAAAATACACATTTCCCTATATATGTTTAACCAATAAAACTATATAGACATCTCATAGCACAGATGTACTTAATGAAATGACCCACTGTCAATAGTAACTTTTGATTTGACTGCTAATGTCTTATGACTTTTCTGGTCAGTTGTTGAATGACATACTGTACCATTAAAATAAAGAGAATAAGTGATAGTCCCTCCCCCTCCTATAATGCCTGGTAGTATATTGGCTAACTTCAGTAGCCAGTCCACGCCTATATTTTATATATATATATATATATATATATATATATATATACTTGGATAAAATAAATAAATAAATAAATGCATACACACAAAAACAAATAATAGGTGATATGTAATTTCCAAATAACCATCTCCAGTTGTAGCACTCTTGTAGATGCTGTTACTTTGCTCTGTCTTTACTGGGACTGTTTCTTGTATATAAGCATGGTGTGTCATATATAGTTCCTTTATTATATTCTTACTTATCAAAATCTGTCACTCAGATTTTTATTACTTGCATTGCCTTTCACTGTATATTATTGACTTTGGTGTTTAAATGGAAATGTATCTTTAATGCTTTTTTTTTTCTTTCATTTACTAACTTTTTTCATATCATATAATCAAAATTAGTTCCCTAAATTTAACAGCGTGTGGGTAAACCTCCCAGGAGGTGTGTAAAAGGAAAGTACCCATCATTGCCTTTGGGATTGTAAAGGGAAGCAAATTTCCTTATAATGTTCTCTTTTTGAGTTTGCAGTAATCAGCTTTAATAACTATTACTTTTCTCTCTAGGCCATGCAGTTATAGAATCTTACGCATTGAGTTGCTCTGTTTTGTATCTGATTATTCTCAGTTTTTATTTAAGAGTATTTAACTGTTTCTTTTTCATTATTTGAATTGTAATATAAAGCAGTGCATAGTTCTGATATGGATGATTTTTATACATCATGGGACAGAATGAATGATAATAAAGAACTTTTACCTTTACTAACTCCTACACTTACAAAAAATGTGCAATATTAAATGTATCAATGATTTATTATGGAAATCAATAAGTTATATAAGTCCTATTACCCTGCAAGCAGGAGACTGTTGGTAAATACTGAAGAACAGAATGGTACAATGCAACAGTGATCCTGTACCTATGAACATTTAAAGGCCCCATAACTCTAAAAAGAAGGTAGTTTAAAGCGTGTTTTATTTTATTTTATTAATTTCTTAATCTGGGTAAACCTGCTTGTCATAAATGATTTTTTTATGAAGGACCTAGGAGCACTGTGTGGCAAAGTGCCCTTATTGCAATAGTTCCATGTTAAACAAAAACATCTTTTTTTTTTGTAAATTCCTAATTAAAACCTGAAGTGTTTGTCACCATGTCTTCCTAAAGGCGCACAAGACTCTCCATATTATTAAGGTCATAGTGAATAGGCCTCAGAATGTCTAGTTGAATACATAAAAAACATTGTTTTATTGCAGCTGTAAGGTATGTGAGAGCAATTAAACTGGAATGGTCATGGGGAGGTAGTATAATCTGCAGATATGCAAAACTTCAGTTATTCACCCACAGAAGGAAACATTCCAGTAAAAGCCAAGAGAAGGATTGGGATGGCTTTGCTACAGTTAGTCAATGTGAAATTCCTTGAGCTTCATTTGCTAGCAGGAAAAAGCCTTCAGAATCAGAACACTGACTGCTGTTTTCCATGGGAAATCTTTGCTGATGCATTTCCTAAGTGCACTACAGTGTTTTTTGGAGACTTCTCCCTTCTTTGAGCTGGTGCAGCCATGGAGTTGGTATACCCAAGATCCACATCAGAGGATACAGGGAGGGCCTGCCTCCTGCTAAAAACACTTGAAGTTAATTTTTTCACCCTTTCGTTTTTCAGCTATTATTTTTGGCATTTTAGAAGGACAGAGTTGCGCCTTTAAATTTCATAGCACAACAGACTGAGGCATATACCCTGTTTAATATCTCCTTACAAGAATGCCTAAGTAAAATTACCATGTACCTGTAAGCTCAAGCAAAAAATAGAAAACACACATATGTGTACCTCTTAGCCATGTAATACTAGTATTTTTACTAAAAATGATCAGTGACAAAGGCAGTTACATATTAACAATGACAGCTGGTAATTACAGCAGAGAATACATAGCATTGTGATTGACCTCTGACTGTGGCATTTACCCATTTTTTTCTTTCAGATGCCAGCAATTGCTTTACTTGTTCAGAAGACCAGTGGCCAAATGAGAAGCAGAGTGTTTGTATCCCGAAATCTGTGGACTTCCTTTCTTTTGAAGAGGTTTTGGGTTTTGTTTTGACTGTATTTACAGTGTGTTTGTCTGTAATTACTGCTCTCATCTTATGTATATTCATTAAGTATAAAGACACTCCAATTGTGAAATCCAACAACCGTGAACTCAGCTACCTTATCCTTACATCTCTGTTTCTTTGTTTTCTATGTCCATTAATATTCATTGGGCAACCAAAAATGATTGCATGTCTGTTGCGACAAATTGGCTTTGGTATTATATTCTCCCTGTGTGTTTCTGGGATCCTGGCCAAAACTATTACTGTAGTTATTGCCTTCAAAGCAACAAAGCCTGACAGTAACTTAAGGAATTATGTGGGACCAAGGACACCCTATTATATTGTCATTGTTAGCTTAATAGGTCAAGTCTGTATATGCATTGTGTGGTTGACAAAATATCCTTCTTTTCCTGAGCAGGATATGAAAATGGTCGAAGGGAAAATTATCCTTATATGTAATGAAGGCTCTAAGATATTGTTCTACTGCATGCTGGGATATTTGAGCATCCTGGCATGTGTTAGCTTTGTTGTTGCCTTTCTAGCCAGGACATTGCCGGATAGTTTTAATGAAGCTAAATTTATTAGTTTCAGTATGATTGTGTTTCTCAGTGTCTGGCTGTCTTTCATCCCAGCATACCTCAGCACAACAGGGAAATATATGGTAGCTGTGGAGATATTTGCCATCATTACTTCAGGTGTAGGAATCATTATTTGCATATTTTTACCAAAATGTTACATTATTCTTCTAAAGCCACATTTAAATACAAGGGAACGATTAATTGCAAATAAAAGCTCATCTAAGAAAATATAGGCTTTACAGCAGAAGCAAGAATTTGGATTGGGTTAGACAAAAGGGCATGCGTGTTATGTCTTGGATTCTTCTGGGGCAGAATATGGGATATAATTAGACTGTAAGTACTATAGATATATTTTTTGAATGTACTAAATGCAGCTTGGTTAGGTATGCCAGTAAAGCAGTGGCCCCTACTGTGTTTACACATTTTCATTTCTTAATCTGTCATTAGTTTGCTGATCTTCCTGCATAATATTACATGTGTAATGATACAGTGGAATGTATCAAAGTGATTGTTCAATAACATTTCAATAAGCAAGAATAAATGAATGCATCATGTGTGAAGCAATGCATATGTGAATTTGGAGTGTAACTTGTGTTATGCATCAAATATAAGAAATGTGATTATTTTACTTTACTTGCTAGAAGTGAGAGGACTAAAAAACATTTATCAAATGTCCTCTACACACATGCATACAAGAATGCATGCACATACATTTGTGTACACAGAGACATGCATGCGCACAATCTGACACAGATATACTAGCACATGTGCATGCAAAAATACTCATATTTCATATGAGTCATTTTTTATAGGTTTATAAATTAGCACTAGACTAACTGTCCTTGTGGGCCATTTTAAGCCTAGCCTATTAGCCCATGTGAGAATCAAACACTGCAACTTGTGTTTGTAAGGTAAATACCTTAACCATCATGCCAACATTCTATATAATAAACAGTTTTATGACACAGTGCAGAATATTCAGTTAACTGGAAGAACTCAAGCTTTAGAGAATGGGCGACCTGTACATCTCCACTCTGATTGGAGAAAGGACAATCTCCAGTAGATTCATTTTTCAGTGGACATTACCTGTATAATGTGCAAGTAATGTCCACTGAAAAAAGAGTCCACTGCTTTATGGCAGCATATCAGTTACACAATAACCCACACCCATGTTGGACACCATTGCTTCCATCGCACAGCTTCAGATATTTATTTTATGTGCAGCCATAACATCTGTGTTGCAAGACCTTAAAATCCATATCAGCTGAGTACAAAGCAATGCCTTCTAGCCATGAATTAATAACAGGTTGATACCAGTTTTAAACTATTGTCAGATGAGCTGAATCCTTTGGCAAATTAGTTATAAAAATGTAATGCATATCCTTTATTGGAATAAAAAATAAAAGTTATGACTCCCTGCACCTAAAGTAATTTATTGCAGGTTTTTTTTTTTTTTTTTGGTTATTTCCTATTTTCTAAGTAAAATACAAACTGGTACCATACCATGCAACTATAAATTTGAATATAATTTGTGTAGCTAACTGGCAATTTATATTTGCTTCTGTATAACTGGGAACTTAACGTAGGGCTAATTTGATATGTGTCTGTGAGTAATTTCTTTTGTGTTTCATTTTGAAATGGGAAATCTTGAAATTAAAGTCGATAATCCATATTACTCTTTAAAAGCATATAAATCTGACAGCATTTTAATATTTTGCTTACATTACAGAATACAGTATTGTATTAAAATAAAAAAAGCAATTGTAGTAATCAATAAAAAATAAATTACACTATATCTCTGTATTTGTTTATGTGTGAAGATCATTCTGTTTTGATTCATAGAAAGTTGATTCATCACTTTATGATGTGTGTTATTTTAGAGCTGGTAACAGGAAAACTTAAAAAGAAAATTGTAATTTTTGAAAAAAAAGGTTAAAATATTCATAAGCATGAGCAAAGCCTCCAACTTTGAGCTCTTCTAACTAAATATTGTAATGCCAGGTCCATAGCGAATTGAGGTTGGCCATTTCCTAGATCTCAGCTTTCATTAATTCAGTTTAAATACAACAGTATTTTAGCAATAAACTCTGTAAAGTCTGTTTGACAAGGTGCTAAGAGAACTTTGTGGCTTATTAAGGAACTTTGGGAACATTTGGCCTCTTTTTTGTTGTTTTCCTGCATAAAACAAAAATTACCTATATAAAATGCATTGCAAAATGTATTTAACATATGGGCTTCCTTCCAGACATGCAAGACTAAAGCTGTGCATCCCTGTAATGGAAAAATCTAAAGCACAGTGGTCATTTAAAACAAGAAATCTCAAAACGCACTTTAATGATATTTTCATGGGGGAGGGTCACCCCTTGTCTTCCCCACATTCATGCCACTTATACATACATACTCCAGTAACATTATACTACAGAAAAATGGAAAATATTAATGTTTTTGCTAAGTACATATGTAATTATTTTCACATTTTCCACCTCACTGCTCTAAGGACTGATCTTTGCACTTTGAATAGGAATCCAATCAATGTCTGCTTTCATAGTACAATCTGAAAAACAACTCAAGTTTATCCACATGATGCACAAGCACCAAAATGAAACACTCATTCAAACAACACCTTCAGTAATATGTCTTAGTATGCACACACACCAAAATGAAATGTTCACCCAAGCAACACCTTCAGTAATATGTCCTGGTATGCACACACACCAAAATGAAATGTTCACCCAAGCAACACCTTCAGTAATATGTCCTAGTATGCACACACACCAAAATGAAATGTTCCCAAGCAACACCTTCAGTAACATGTCCTAATATGCACACGCACCAAAATTAAACATTTCCCCAAGCGACCCCTTCGGTAAAATGTTTAGGTATGCAAAAGCACCAAAAATTCTCCCCCTTGCATCTATATTCTTCTGGAAGACTGCTGCTTACTTGTATAATTTCAGGTTTATTTATATGCTTACTATGCAGATTAGCTCATTATAGATTCCTGTCTATGAGTTGTACTCATATGCATACATATAAAGCCCATTAACAGCATAGTAGCTGTCCCCCTATCTCTTATGGGTTAAGTATGTTACACTTTTGGAATGGCAGGGTACATATTTACAACTCCTTCGCATGTAGGTATGCATACTGAAAGCACAGAATTTGCATAGTCACATAGTGCTAGTCTTTGTGGATCACTGTTACAAAAATTCTCAACCACTGCCTATGAAAACAACCTAATATTTTTACACGAGTGACTTAAGTCTGCACTTATAAATTGTTTGAGGATATTTTATCTATCTGTCTTGCCTACTTATTTCAATAGACAGGTTCATAGCGATTAATTTTAAGCCCAAACATTTTTACATCATGATTTGAATAAGAGAAATGTACAATAACATGTTGGCGGTGAAAACCTTGGCTCCAAGTGATTGTCACTGTGAAGTGACACCTCAACCCCATGTGCAAAAATGAGAAAAGGGGTTGTAGATGGATGGATGGGTGGATGGATGGATGAAACTGAAACATGAGGTATTGATATAGTATAGAAGTAGCATAACACGTTAATAATAGAAAATTTGAATATTATATATATCGTGTGGGGATATGTATATATATATATATATATATATATATATATATATATATATATATATATATATATATATATATATATATATATATATATATATATATATATACACATATACATATACATGCACACACACACACATACATACACACACACACACACACACACACACACACACACACATATATATATATATATATATAGAGAGAGAGAGAGAGAGATTTTGATATAAATATAGATACAGATAAAAAAACAAGTCTTAGCAGAGAACAAATTAACAATTGGGATATCAAATATGCCATTAATTAGATAGGTTAGATAAGATTGCTGTTATTAGCAAATGTACAATAGGAGATGTAAACGTAATACCTGCTGTTATTATGATTACTGGTATTACCTAAGTAGTTCTAGCGGTGATCTGCCAAGGATAATTTATAGACAGGAATATCAATAGTCACAATATGATCATATTAGTATACTTTGCTCAGATCAGTGTGTAAAAATATTATGTGGTTCTATAGTTTTTAATGCACACCTGAAGTAAGTTCAGTAGGTTGTCGCCTGCAAATGTCATTTTATAGTTATTTTAAATGAAGTCAACAAGTTTTCTTCTTGTAAACAGTGCTGGAAGGAGTTCAAAAGTTTGGGGTTTATAAGTGAGTAGGCAATGCATATTACTGAAGTAAAATTTTTGAAGGCATTGCCAGGCAGGACTGCAAATTGGTAGCATGCTGTACTTGACTATCAGTTATTTGTTCAAGTTTGTCTGTTAAAGTTTAGAAATCATTTGTATGAATGACTACAAAATTGTTGATATATGTAGTATCTGGGATTGAGTTTTCTGTTAATAATTGCCTGATAGAAGTTAGAGGTGATTAAGATGTCATCATTTGAAAAATGATGGCAAAAATGTATTCCATCTGAATGTTGATTGTTTCTGCATTGGCTTTAGATAGGGTGATGTAATGGTGTTCTATGTGTGGGACATGAGCACATAGATCTAGAGACTTGACTAACTCATTTCCAATTTAAGAATATTTTGTCATAATTGACAATTATGGATAGGGTACATTCTTAGAACTGATCTATTGGTAAATGATGCTGAACTAGCAGCAGTAACTTTATTTTGCTCAGTTGATTTTATGGACATGAATTTTAAAGGACTGTGATAGGTCTATGCTGAGCCCAAGATACTTCACATTCAGTAGCGTGCAGGTCATAGAAGATATTCAGAAAAAAGTCAGTTTGTGCAGTAAGATAGCCAAGATAACTAGGAAAATTAATTTAGACTTTGGGAAGGTAACCATGAGTCTAACAGATGGTATCCATTTGTGCAGGTTACATGTCAAGTGAGAGCTCTGAGAAGTGTAGTTATACGGCATTCCCATAATGAAGGTTATATGAACTAAGTTTTTTGTGATGTTATTAATGAAGAGAGATAAAATGAATCATGCACTGCTCCTTGTGAAATATCTCAGATACGGGCAAAAAAATGATTCTTGATATGGTCTTCTATGGAAATCTGTTGAGGAAATAGTTCTGCCAATATTACAGTCACAGTTCTCATAACTAGTAAATTGCAATGAAGGAAGTACTGACTCCAAAAAACTGAACACTCCATTTCACAGTAAAAAAAAAACAAAAACAAACAAGCACTTGCATATCTTAAACAAGTACATGAGACTTCATCAGATTCAACAGTCAATTAAAAATCCACGTTTAAATAGTTTAAATGCATCACGTGTTAAAAGACAATAATGTGATTAAGAATTAAACACTTATTCACAAACATTATCCTCAGAAGATCAATGTAAAACAAAACAGCTTAGATTTCATTATTAAGTCCTTACTTATTTTGAGCTCCATATTTCAAAAGGCATCCTGCTGAAGCTAAGTCATTGAAGCCCAGCAATTTAGTAACACTGAAAAATAAAATCCAATATAGGTCACATTTCTCAAGATACAATGGCCAGGTTCCACCCCTAACATTAGGAGACACCTTTTCAATAACAATAAACTTAAAATGATGTCCCAGACAATCTAAAACATGCCTACAAAGTATTACTTAATTTCAATTTCTTAATCTCATAGTTGTACTCATACAACCTCTCCTTAAGTCTACATTCCATTTTCCCAATGTAAAAGGCACAGCAACCTTGACATAATGCTGCATAAACTATACCATTGGTATTACAATTATATTTACCCCTTATTCTAAAGGGGATATCCATTAATCTCAAATAGTTCCTCGGTATAAATAAATCTACATTGGGGACAATGCCCACATTTTCCCACAAAGACCATGGTGCTAATAACTCTAGGACCACTGTTTTCAATGAAGGTTTTAAAATAGGATCCTTTCCTATAAGTAAATATTGGTTTCACTCCAATTTTCTTCATAACTGAGTGGTTCTCATTAAAGATAATCCAATTCTGTAACATAATATTCTTAATAATAACACTCTCAGGACTAAAAGCAGTGATAGAGGTTGAGCTAATATTAAAAACATTTATCTCTACATTTAAAGGCTTGAAATTGTTTACACAAACCCCTTGTTCACTTTCATTTGCCTCTAAAATAGGGACAAAATGTCCCTCTCTCTTTTCATCTAGAAGGTTATCACTAAATTTGTTGGGGTAGCTTCTCTGGGAGAAGATGTCATATAGACACTAACATTCTACCAAAAAATCTTCAAATAATGTTGTCATATGGGCTGCCCTAATTGCCCTTTAACTACTGATTTCTTCTGCGACAAAGGATGGAAGCTATCAAAATGTAAAAACATGTTAGAATATGTAGGTTTCTGATAAACCTGGGAGATGTACCTTTCATTAATACCACCCTTCTCCAACAAGACATCTAGATAGTTGATTCTAGAAAAACCTATCTCATAAGAAAAAAATTGAGAAGGTACTAGTATTGTTCAAGAAATTCAGTAATACGGGTATTTCATCAGGTTCCTTTTTCCAAACAATGAAAATATCATCCAAATAAAGGATGTATCATTCACATGCTTGAAACCATTCATTACTCAACAGAGATCAAGTCTCCCATTCCAACATCAGATTTTTTGCAAAAAAGATCCCCATAGGCAGCCCCCCTTTTAACTGAATGTAAAATTTGTTTTTAAAATAAATATAGTTGTTCTTTAAAACAATTTCAAACATTTCCTCATATAGGTTAATCTGGCCCTGCTGTAACCCTTTCCTAGAAATTAGATCAGAAAACCATAGGACCCCAACATTAAGAGGAAAAACAGAATAAAGGTCTTTACTATCAATCATTAAAAACAAGTAAGCATCATCATTATATTTCAAGCTATTACATTCCTTTAAAAAGTCCCATAAATCAATACAGATATAGGATTCCCCTAATAAAAAATGTTTAAGCTTCACATCCAAATATTTAGCAAAGGGAGCTATAACTGAATTGTGAGCATCAACTATAGGTTACATGAGTATGTTATACAAATCTTTATGAATTTTGGGTAAACCAAAAAAATAATCAAAATAACCAGGTGGTCAATATATAAACACTTATATTCATCCAAAGAAATAGGCTGTTCTAATAACATGTCACTCAACTGAAATATAATCCTATTATATGCTATATTAAGCTCATTTTTGAGACACGTTGATAAGAATCTTCAAATAACAAAGCACACATCTTATCAGAATAATCTTGTTTGTCCATGGCCACCAATCCACCCCCTTTGTCCATCTTCATAATTTTAATATCCAGGGACTTAACCCAATTGAGTAAGTCCTGTTCCACTCTGGAAAGGTTGTTCTTAAATTTCACCATACCTCTTGATTTAAGCAAATCCCAAAAATCTAATTCACACATCTTCTCAAGCAAACTCAAAATGGGATGTAGTGGGGGTTTACAAATGCTAGTAATTTGAATGTCAGCTGATAGAGATGACAAAGAAGGCCCAATGTCATTAAAAAAATAGGTTTAACTTCCTGATGAGCATTTTAAAATCCATAAGTAAAACAGCAATATTCGTTCTTCTTGCTGTCACAAATGTAAGTCCTCTCGGCAGCAAATCTGCCACCAAATGATCAAGCTGTTGAGAACTAATGTTATAAATCTTAAAATCATCAGCAAAACTAGAGATAACTGAGCAGTGTGGTGTTAAAGTAATTGGCAACTCTGAAATACTTGTTACCTGTGGGCCCAATTCTTCTTCCTGGAGGATCATTGCTGCCAGTCTGACTGGTGATGTTGGAGAGGTCAGGCTGAGTTCAAATCTGCCCATAGATTCCTGTTGGGGATGTTGGCCTTAAAAGCAATCCCCCCATGTGTCCCTCTGATGGTAATGATATTTTGCTTTGATCCTCTTGGATTGGCGAAGTTGAGGGACTTCTATAGGGGTGGTTTCATTACTTTCAACATGGCTATTATTATTGTTAGAACTAGCCTCTGGAATATTATTAGAGACAGCATTATCAGTTTGTTGAGCTGCTGAATGGGACATACTGAACTTCTGCCCCCATTCTTGAGAACTAGGGGTATTCAGATGCTCTGTATTATTGACATAATCAGAAATATCTTTCTGCACATATTATTACATTTTTAATATTATTACAGATTTTGCACACATTATTGGAGGAGATTTCAACAGGCAGATTTGAAATCAGTACTACCACACTACTATCAATATTTAGGTTTTGCAACAAGGGGTAATAACACCTTGGACAAAGTTTGCACCAACATAAAGATAGCATATAAAGCTGTTCAACATCCTCACTTGGGCAACTGTGACAACATTACCTTTATGCTAGTGCCAACATACAAACCTTCACTAGTCAGAGAGAAACCTACTGTGAAGCAAGTGAAGATATGGTCAAACGGAGCAAACAAAGCAATCCAAGACTGTTTTGCTAACACTAACTGGAGCATATTCAAGGAGGCTGCAACAACTGATCAACAAATTAAATTGGATGTATATGCAGAAACAGTGATGGCATATATTTGCAAATGAGTAGATGACATGACAACTAACAAAAATATCATAATAAGAGCCAATCAGAAACATTGGCTCACAAAGTATATGAGTTTCTGAGGGAGTGAAATGAGGCATTCAAAATGAATGACAAGGAAGCTCTCAGGGTGGCTAGGGCAAGTATGAAGAGAGGAACAAAGGAGGCAAAGAGGGCCTATGGAAGGAAGGTCCAGAGCCACTTCACCAATGCAAGGGACTCTAGGGGCATGTGGCAGAGCAGAAAAGCCATTGCAGAATACAAACCACTATCGGCTAAATGTGGGGCCAGCACAGAATTCCTTGATAGGCTAAACATATTTTACAGCAGATTCAAGGAGAGGAACTGCTCAAAGCAGTGAAACTTCCAACAAGTCCAGAGGATGAAGTGCTCAGTTGGTGAGGTGAGGAAAACCCTGCAACAGGTGAATCCCAGGAAGGCTGCTGGACCCGACAACATCCTGGGAAGGGCGTTAAAGTTCTATGCTGAACAGCTAAGCACTGTACTCATGGAAATTTTTAACATCTCCCTTATCCAAACAAAAGTACCAAATACTTCAAACATACAGACATAATACCACTGCTGAAGAAAGCAACTCTCTCAAGCCTGAATGATTACAGACCAGTAGCCCTCACATCCTCTGTCATGAAAAATTTTGAAAGACTGGTCAAAAAAGACCTGTCAGAAAAGCTACCAGCTGCAATCAACCCACTACAATTTGCATATCATGCTAATCGCTCCACTGTGGTGCCATCTCGCTTGCACTACATCTCACAATGGCACACCTGGAGAATAAGGAAAGTTATGTTAAGATGCTGTTTATTGACTTTATTTCAGCATCAAACACAGTTATCCTAACAATAGCTAATTGAGAAACTTGTCTATTTAGGCAGTATTAAAAACATGTGTAACTGGATACTGGACTTTTTGATCGAAAGACCACAAAAAGTATATATGGGCAAGAATTCCTCAAGAAACATCACAATTAACACAGGAGTACCCCAGGGATATGTGTTGATAGCACTATTGTTTACCATACTAACTCATGACTGTATAGCCAGATTTAATACCAATCACATCGTCAAGTTTGCAGATGACACCACAGTTGTCGGCCTCATCCGTAATGAAGATGAAGGAGCACACAGGGAAGAAGTGAATCTACTGACTGACTGATGTGCTAAGTGCAACCTTGATCTCAATGCCACTAAAACCAAGGAGATCATAATAGACTTCAGGAGAACCCAGCAAGCACACACTCTACTCATTATTAGTGGAGACAGGGTAGAAATAGTAAGTAGCACAAAATTCCTGGGAGTCCACATTGCAGAGGACATATCCTGGTCACCAAACACCAGTCACATAGTTAAGAAAGCCCATCAACACCTGCATTTTCTGCAGAGGTTAAGGAAAGCTAATCTAACATCCTCCATCATTATCACCTTCTACAGGGTGATTACAGAAAGCATCTTAATGAGCAACAACATGGTGTGGTTTGGGGGCTGTTCAATTGCAGATCAAAAAGCCTTATAGAGGGTGGTGACGGTCACCTAGGGAATAACAGGCTCCAACTTCCCAGCTATACATGGTCCATATACAATATGTTGCTACAACAGGGCCACAAAAATAGCGAGTAATCCTACACACCCTGTCTATGGTCTGTTTACAAGCTTGTTGTCTGGCAGATGATACTGCAGCATGAGATGTAAAACAACCAGGTTCAGGAACAGTTTCTTCCCACAGGCGATTAGGTTTTTGAACTCTGGAACCAAACTCAGGAATGTTAGTCATTCAAAAGGTCTTACGTTGGTCAAACTATTATGATGCACTAAAAATTATAAGATGCTCACTCATAGTTATCTGTTTACAGTTGCGATATTTATCTGCTAGCTATTCTAACATATCAGAAAATAAGTATGCAATAAATAAATGTGCAATAATCAATCACTCAGCTACTAAAAACTGTAGACATAGTAAGTTATAATATTATGTAATAAAATAACAGTCTAACTTAATGTTATGTATGTTGCATGTGCTATATGTAATTTCTATGTGTGTAATTGACATCTCAGTATTGAGCCTGATGCATGTAATTTCATTTAGGCTACCCTTGTGGAGTCTAAATGACTATAAAGTTTACTTTGACTTTGATTTTGTCTTTACAATTTCTTAATCTTTCGTTCATGAATTGTATTCAGTTGGGAGTTAATGTTAGAAAAGATATGTGAATATTCAAACTTATTTTGTTCGAATGCCAAGTCCATAGTGATAATAGTATTCAGCCTATTAATCTCACCAATCACTTTGTCAATGAGAATAGAATTATGTTTCACTAGAATGCCCATGTATTCACTGCCCTGTTTGTCAAACAGGGCAAGTAACTCTCTATCTAAGGCTGAATTTTTGACCAACCCAGCAGGATATCATCAACACCTTAAACGTTTAGGAACTCTGTTGGTGGTAATGCATTCTATAAGGAACAAATTTTCTAATTAGAGTTTGTGCACCTTCATGAATTTATAATGAAAAACTTCCAGGTTCTCCTTAAGTGCCCACATACAATCCATAATTAAGTGTAAATTACAGCTCATAATAAAGCCAGTCATTTAAACAAAGTACTATGTTCCGGTTAACAAAAAAAAAGGAAAATGAATTAAAAAGATTGTTTTCTTGACTGCGTGTAGCCAGTTTATTGCTAAAAGAGTTAGAAAAAGTTGCCCTGGAGGAATAGAGTTGCCACTACCTGTAGATGGTCGCTGAGCACTGGCTATAAATTTGTCAACGCATTGTGAAGTTGCTATATCAAGAAAGTAAGATTCCCAATGGATGTGGCAAGGTCCAAACTTCCTGAATCAATAATTGAGCAGGGGTGTCAGCTCCTGAATACATGGCCCCAACAGAAACAAACAAACTGAGCACAAACCAAACAAACTGCAAATTACAAGAAAGGAAGCACTGACACCAAAAAAAAAAAAGAACACTCCCTTTAATAGCATCACTTTAACTACCAAGTATACTTTATAGAATGAACACCACATAAACAAAGAAGTCTGGGATATTTTTATTTGAAATGGAACTGTATGCTACCTTTGATAAACAGATGCCTGTTTAACTAAATATTTTCCATTCTTATTTAAGACATGCCTGTTATTTTCAATTTTAATCATACAAGTAATTTGCTCTTTGATTTCTATTTGCATACCTCCGTAACTGAATAAAATTGACTAGTCATAGATGCCTGATATGGCCAGCAGTAAAACTAAATACAGATTTCAACTAGTGGCTGTGGGAACCTAACCCAAGAAAATCTAAATTTTGCTATAGCCTAAATGTTCAATATATGTTATAATCCTTGCAGTTATTTGGATGTTGAACTCTCCTCCCTGGCCTTTCGAATGTCATTGCATCTGTAGCAGAAGTTTATTTAGTGGCATTTTAGTTACTAGTAATGACTAGACTGAGTCTGTTATCTTCATTATAAACTGCAAACTAGACTTTCAATATAATATTTGCTTCTAGACTTTCTTGACAACATGTACTTCATTTGCATTGTTTGTCATTATAACTCTGCTGTGAGGTTGCATGCCTGCTGTGTTTCTTTTTGAAAAATGCTCACAGGTCTCATATCACGCCATCTGTAACTACCATTCAGAAGTGTTTGATGTCTTCAACTGTACTTAAAACCTTAGTTATAAATATGTAATTTCTGTACAGTAACACTAATTAGTATAGGTTACTGTTGAAAGTGTAAGGGCAGCAGCTGTGAACAATGCTGTTAAATCTCTGTTTAAGCAGATACATTTTAAGCCCAAAGCTGTGCTACTGTGGATTATTCCTCTTATGCAGAAGTATACCAGTCTCAGAGCTAGTATATTTAAGTAGTGTAGGTTGGATACAGAGGGCTTCACAACAAATTTTAAAATTGTTCTTTTCTTTGCATCTGTACTTAAACTTTATTAATTTCTGAACTTGAAATTGCGAGGTCTGCACTTCCCAGAGAAAGCTAGCCCATTTACCTAGTTAATGGCTAATCTCTTTAACTTAGAGAAACAAATTATTTTATTACTGTTTACCATTTATCTATGTATTCTATAATAGTAACATAATATTCTGTATATTTCAGAATAATTCTTTAGAAATACTAGTTAGTTTAATTAATTTTGCTCAATGTGACTTTACTATTAAAAACGCTATACAGATCACAAAGCAGCCAATGACAAACAACCTGGAGCAACTAAGCATCTCAAACAGAAAATATTGCTGTAAAATACTTGTATAAGGCAGGACTAGTTTAAATGTTAGAGCATTTTTCTGTGCTGACAGAGGCAGGCTGTCCTTGTTCATAAGTTCATAGGTATTTATTGAGCTATTGATCTGTGAAGATCTTTAGATGAAGTTTATAGCCCTTTTAATATAAATAAAAATAACCCACAGATGAGCAGAATATTTATTATTTATATTTTGCCCTTATCCATAAAACACAAACGTGCAAAACCAGGGGAGAACTTGCTGTTACTCAGCCACTCTTACAGCTTACAACTAAATAGTTTAAGATAAAGATTTTCCTTTATGTGGAGAAGAAAATGATTCCAAAGAAGTGGCGTTATCTGTGATCCACTTCTATCCCTTCAACGTGTTCTGTATATGTTGCAAAAGTGATTGAAGTTTCTTGCGGGAGTGCTGATGACCCCAGTGGACTTGCAAATGTGTAGTACATCTGAGAAGATAGTGTGTGTTGAGGCTCTGTATGTGAGGCAGAGATTGTCCCTTGGTAACAATGTATGACACTGAGAAAAATAACAAGGCTTTGAGATAGTCCTCGTAGTTTTGTGATTTAGGCCTTTGATTTTCTTATAAAACAGTATTGTGTACATTTAATGTGTCACATATTTGGACAGGTAGATACCAAACAGGGCATTATGCTCAACGATCAACCTGATGAGTGCAGAATACAGTGGAACAATCACATCCTTGGACCTAGACCATATACCTTTAGTGAAATGCTGTGCAATGAAAAGGGACTTTCCTACAATAGAGGATAAATGGTGATCAAAGAACAGCTCATTGTCTGCATAGATTCCTAGGACCCTAACTAGTGTATCAGTTTTCAGGATGTGTTGTCAGTCTGATAGTCACAAACAACTTCTTGCTTGCTGAAGGATACTGTTATGAATTTCTTGGCATTTAGTTGCACCAGCTGTTGCTTTAGGAAAGGCCCTCTTGAAGGATCTTGGTGTCCATTAGGGAGTGCATGTTGGCACCAAGTTTACAGCGATTTGCTAATTTGGGTAGTCATAAACCTTAATTGCAGCTTTGTCCTCTAAGAGGTAAATGCCAAAGAAGGGTGGCCCAAAGACTAAACCTTAGGGTACACTACTAGTGACAAGTTATTTTTTTTGGAGAAGGTAGAGAAGATCACAATAATTTCTTGAGTTCTATTTGTTATTTGTGATAGCCAGTTTGCTATAAACTGAGTTACATGGCTATTATCATTTAGATTCGATAGTTTATCAGTGATACCTGAGTGTGGGATGGTGTCAAATGTATCTGTGAGGTCTAGATATGCAGTATGTACCAACTGCCATCATCCATTACTTCAGTATCCTTGACAGAGAAGTCAACCAGGTTAAGAAGTCAGAATCTGCCATTGGCAAATTCAATCTGGCTTGGGCTAAGACTGTAGGTTACTTATGCCCTTATTTATTAATTCCATGATAACCCTTTCTACAGCTTTACAGATGAGGCTGGCTAGACTACTGGGTCTATAATTTCCCAGGTCTGTTGATGCCTCATCCTTGTGCAAGGTGATGGTAGTTTCTATCTTCAATTCATTCAGCACAAAAACTGTTTGGAGGTTGACACAAAATAGTAGATGTAGGAGTTTTGACAGTAAGAAACCTGGTATGTTGTCCATCACCATAGAAACCATTTTCTTGGCCTTGAGTATTGCCTTGAGGACTTATTCAAGGGATATTTTGCTCAGTGATAATAGTTTGCAGATGCAGATCAGGAGATCCATTCACAGAAGCTTATTTGATAAAAAAATGTTCACTTGAGAAACCTGGAGTATAATAGGGCAGTAGCATACAGCAGTAGAAAGCACAATCAGATTGTTAAAAAAAAAAAAACAACTAAATAATACTGCAAGCAAAAAGACTTGCAGGGATGGTCATAAAGCTGGTCAAGGATTACTTGGAAACACTGCAAGAGAAGTAAAGCTATGCTGGAGATATTAAATGAACTAAGAATTAATGCAGCAGGTGTGTGGCTGAAATAACTGGCAATTCTAGAAGTACAGCATGAAGGGGATGCTCTGTGCTATGCAATATAGAGGTTGTTCAAAAGTTTAAATAAAAGGCATCACAAACTGCTAAACAACAGGCAGCAAACATATGAATCTCCTACAAGGCATGGACTGGGACAGCAAACTTATACATAGATGAAATGAGGCAAAGACACTGGGAGGACATGCAATGTCAGATGCTAAAACCCCCAAAGGGAAAAAAAAACGTGATAATTAAGTGCAGAGGGCGGCACTTGCCATAAAACAGATGAGGGTCTATGTCACTTAACTGAGCATTCATATATGTGAATACAAGAAGTTCAAACTGGGAAGTTCGAAAATTGAAAATGTCGAAGCCGCGGAAATACGAATTCTTTCCTAGGGAAATAATTAGTTTGGCTGTTTCTGCAGCTTCGATATTTTCTCTACTGTTGTGGGAAAGTTATGGATTGGGTTAGGGTTAGCATGCAAGTGTGACAGATGTTGGGGTTAGGGTGAGGGTAAGATAAGTGTTCGACAGTGACGGACTTTAGGGTTAGGCCACAGGTAAGGTAAGTGTGTGATAGTGACGGACTTAAGGGTTTGGGTGCAGATAAGGCAAGTGTGCGATAGTGATGGACTTTAGGGTTAAGGCACGGGTTAGGTAAGTGTTCAATAAGTGGCGGACTTTAGGGTTAGGGCATGGGTAAGGTAAATGTGCGATAGGGATGGACTTTAGGGTTAAGGTGCAGGTAAGGTAAGTGTGCAATAGTGACGGACTTTAGGGTTAGGGTTTGGGTTAAGGTTAGTGCATAGATGGTTGTGTATGTAAGTCAGGCAGAGATCACCTCTGAGTAAGCGATATGCCACTGAGTACAGCTGGAGTTTTTTCAGTCGGGCTGCATAGGACATATGTTTGTGGCCAGTAATCCTCTTGGTGAGGTACTGTTATGGTCTTTTCAGCTGTTGGAAGTGTCTTGTGAGGTACATCCCAAATGGGGCATTGTACTCTATGATGGGTCTAATGAGTGATGAGTAGAGGGGCACTATAACCTCTTTATTTCTAGGTGCGAACCCTTTAGTAATTAGATGGGCCACATAGGAGGATTTCCTAACTACTTTGGCAATATAATTGTCAAAGTAGAAATTGCTGTCTACCTGGGTCCCCAGATCTCTTATTACCTCTTCTGTCTTAAGGGGGCTGCCACCTATCTAGTAATTTGTGGGTGTCTTGTTTTTCCCAAATGGGATGACTATGCATTTTTTGGCATTTAGCTTGAGCCCATGACTTTGACACCAGGTGCCCATCTCAGTAAGGCCCTTTTGGAGGATATCCGTGTCAGCTGGAGAGTCAATTATGGCTCCCAGTTTGCAGTCATTGGTGAACTTGGTTAGCCATAGTCCTGTGTTTGCCTGTACTTCTGAGAAGTATATGCCGAACAGTAGGGGTCCCAGAACCGAGCCTTGCGGGACACCACTTGTGACTGGTTTAGAGTCAGACCTGGAGCCCGCTAATCTTACCGTGTGAGGTCTGTCTGTAAGCCAGTTGGCAACCCATCTCATGACGTAGGGGTTTATGTTCAGGCTGGTGAGTTTTTCTGTAATACCCAAGTGGGGAATGGTGTCAAAAGCTTTGGCGATGTCAAGCTAGGCTGTGTGAACCACCTTTCCCTCATCTATGGCCTTGGTGACTGTCTCGAAAAAGTCAACCAGGTTTAGTAGGCATGATCTGCCCTTAACAAAGCCAAACTGGGTCGGGTCAAGCGTTTGGAGGTTCCCAATGTCTTTGTTAATGAGTTCCACGATGATGCGCTCCATAGCCTTGCAGACCAGGCTAGTCAGACTTATGGGGCGATAGTTACCAGGGTCAGTTGTAGCCCCTTCTTTGTGGAGAGGAATAGCCATTGCTGTGTGCCATTCTATGTGCACATAGCTTGTGAAGAGGCTGAGGTTGAACAGCGTGTTTAGGTTTGGGGTTAGTTCATTCTGTAGTCCGTGCAAGACACAGCCTGGGACACGGTCTGGTCCCATTGATGCTGTGTATTTGGCTTTTGAAAGGGCTGTTTTCACCTGTGCATCTGTGATTTTTGGGACACTACACTTTTCCGGTATTGTTGTGGGCCCTTTTGTAGGTGAGAGGGGGTGAAGTTTGCACTGAATCTATCTGCCAGGATGGTGGCAATATCAGTAGGTTCAGTATATTTTGTGCTATTTTGCACTAGTTCAGTGCATATCTGCGATTTGCCAATTAGATTCTTAACATAGCTAAAGAAGGCTTTGTGGTGATCTTTTGAATCCTTGGGTATTTTTCTTTAGAAGTTAGCCTTGCATGATTTCATGATGGACCTCAGTTTCTTACTGATACCGATCAGGGATGTCTTTCCTTCTTGGGATTTGCTTTTTATCTGAACTAATTTCCTCCTTCTATTGTATAGCCTTTTTATTGCAGGGGTCCACCAAACTGGTTTCCTTCTCTTAGAGGAGTGAGTCTTGGTTTTTCTAGGGATGGCACAATCCATGCATCCTTGTAGGTGCTCATAGAGTGCATTTGTAAAGATTTATGCATCTTGGGCAGCATTATCCTTTAGTGTAGGGGCTGTGAAACTTACCACCTCTGTCTTAAGTAAGTGAAGTTTACTTTAGAAATGTTTTTTACTGTGATTTCCTTAGTTGGGGGTGGTGATGGGGTGTGGACATCCAGAGTGATTAGTTTATGGTCTGATCTAACCAATGACGGGTTGACCTCCGGTGTGGAACACCTGTCGCCCATGTTGGTGATGACCAGGTCCAATATGTTTTCACCTGTGGTAGGGGAGTTTACTAGCTGATCCAGGGTGTTTGAGTTGATGAATTCCAGGAAGTGCTGGGCCTGGGAGTTTGGACTCAAGCAGTTTTCCCAGTGAATGGTAGGGTAACTGAAATAGCCCAATATCAGGGTGTTCGGTAGGACCTTCATGTTTTCCAGTGTCTCCAGAAAGGTGGAGTGGTGGTCCTGGGTCATGGAGGGTGATCTGTAGCAGGCCACAGTTTGTATTGCAGATTTGCCCGATGTTAGTTGCACATGGATGATCTCAGAGGTATCATGCTGCGCCAATAAGCTGGAGGTGTAGGTATCTTTGATGAATATGGATACACCACCTCCTTTTGTGTTTTGGTCCGTGTTCTGTGGCCGGAACGTGTGGTATGAGTTGTAGCCCGGTAGTGCTGGGGTGCTCTCTGGTGGCTTGAACCAGGTTTCAGTTACTGCACAGATGTCGATGTTCTCCATACTGAGGAGTGCTTCGAGCACGTGCACTTTGAGATTTAAACTCCTGGTGTTGAGTAGCATAACCCTCAGTTTTTTGTTAATTGTGCTGTTTATGGAGGTGGGTTTGACTTTTGAGCCTTGCCTAAAAAAGGCACTATGGGGGCAGCAAGAGCCTTGGACAGTTTTCAAAAGCCTAGGGGTGACAGGTGAAAGCCATTTCTTGCGAAGCAATGCAGCTTGTTGAGCATGATGTCCCAGGCTGACAGACACTGGACCCCTTTGAATGACCCAGAAGCTTAGTCAATTGTTGAAATTGATCATTTTTTTCTTTATACTGAGGTATCATTCTTGGTGAGGGCAGGATGCTACTCAGGGTCAGGGTAATACCAGCCTGGGCTACATGATCAGAGAACTCTTCTATGTCTCTTTTCATGTAGTCCAGGGAGGTACATCTCAGGTCATTCACACCAACATGAGCAATGGCAGAGTCACATTTGTACTTGTTCTGGAGTGACCTGAGTGCTTGTGTTATGTGGCGGATTCTGGCTCCCAACAGGCAGCTAACAGTAACCTTCTGCTTGTCCAGCCTAGTGAGTGGGACGTCAGTGTACCTGACTATAGAGTCACCTATTACTAGTGTGTTAGGTATGTCATTTCGCCTTAAGGGCTGTGATTGTGCGGCACACTGATTTTGTGTTTTATGTGTTGTCTGGTTTGTGACGAGAGGTGCAGGTTTTTTGGGTGCCTGTTTTGGAGGTCTCTGATGCTTTTGCAGGTTTTTATTTAGAGCCTCTGAGTATGATTTTGTGTATTTATGTGCATTTTTTGCCAGTGCTGTTTTAGTAGGTCTGTGTGCAGCTGAAGGTGTGGTGCAAGTGTTAACCTTCTCCTCTTGACTGTCTGTTCCAGTCTTAGGTGAAGACAGCTTACCTTCCAGTTTGGCTGTATAATTGCATCTCTCGCATATGTCAGTGTTTTGTGGTAGGAGGAGAGGGTTGTCTGTGTACAAGGCAGTTGTAACATTGCCTCAGGATACCCAGATTCACCAGCTGGACTGGAGAGTGCACATGAAGTTGCCCTTTGGTCATGCCTGAATAGTAGGATGATGCTTAGTCACTTGGTTGGTGAGGGGTGAATAAAGAGCCTTGACCTGCTGGGCAATCAGTGTCAGGGTATATTAGTGCTTGCTATTAGGTCTGAGCAAGTGGTGGGCTGTAAGATGCTTTTTGAGTGCTTAGGCTGAGAGTTAGACTAGTTTCAAGGGAAAAACTGAAGAGGTGACTTAGTGGAGTTGGAAATAATTTAACCATAGCTAACCGGCACTGCTCAGTCCGCAAAACCATGCAAATGCGTTTTTTATATTAGGGAAATAAAAGAGATAGAAATTAGCCCAAAATGGCCAATAAACTACTAACTTCTGGGCTGAAACCACTCCCCCAGGGAAAGATAGGTTGCTCAAAGCTCTCCTCTCTCACAGATGAACAGAGAAACTTCCTTCTATCCAAGTAATGTATGGGCAACTCAGAAACTAGTATCACAGACCTAAATTCAGCACTAGCTTTAAAACTGGACTGTATTAGCTTAGAAAGGTGGGAAACAAGGATTTTTTTTTTGTTTTTTTTGAAAAGATAAGGCAAAAACAGTAAAAAATATACTTAAAACAGCTTTAAACAACTACAAACGATCAGAAAAGGCTATCGCACTTTAGTGTGTAGCCTACAACAGTTAAACAAATTATTTAAACAAAAAACGTTTTAAAAGTGCAGGCAGTCAACAAGCTTTTAAATCACAATAAAATCTGGAAAATCTGCGTTTAGGTGGAAAACAGTTAAGTACAGCAAGAAAGTATAGAAAACTGATATCACTCCAATGTCTCTCTACTAAGCTAGAAGGCTTGGATCAGTTTAATTACTATAATTATTATTTTTTTCCGCAAAATCAAATATGTGGAGCATATAGAGCTGACTATCTTTAAGCATTTGTTTATGTATGTATGACAGCAATTACATTCAATTTATTTATTTTTTTTCAGTTTTGTCCCAAGTGTGATATCAGTTACAAAGAAAGTGGCTGTCTTTTGTGACTAGGGGTGAAAAAGCACACTGCATATAAATAAGA
Organism: Protopterus annectens; assembly: GCF_019279795.1. Taxonomy (NCBI): domain Eukaryota; kingdom Metazoa; phylum Chordata; order Ceratodontiformes; family Protopteridae; genus Protopterus; species Protopterus annectens. Next base: position 746,606,188 of record NC_056734.1, on the reverse strand, counting down.
CAGCAGTGACTTATGATTTATGATTGTGGGCATTTATTTGTTCCTTAACTTTCATCTCAATTTAACACCAGACAGGAGCACACAAAAAGTGACAACCTTTTTAAGGTGGTGTAAGTGACGGGTACTGTTTACAGATATGATAAATGTGTAATCACAAGCATCTGATTATCTATGTTTATTGTGCACCGCTATTTGCTCAACTTTGAGCATTAACCCTTGGAAAGAACTTTTCCTTCCTTGAAATGAAAAGTACAATTTAATTTAATTCCTTATGTATGCTTTTTTTCAGGCTAGCATTAAAATAAAAGGCTGAAAAAAAAAGTTCTAAAATTCACCCAAGAGCATTTATAACCCCATACCTTCTGGTGGCTAGCAGCCCCATAAAACCCCCAGCTTAATTTAGTTATTACTGTGTAGTCTTGGTCAGTTAGAGTTTGTTAAAAGGATTCAGGGAAAACCAAAGTTGAAGAGCAGGATTGAATGTTTTCTGTTAATTATAATTTTTGTTGAGGCCATTACTGGACGAAAAAGTTATTAAAAATGGAAAATATACCTCAGAGCATCTAGAATCCTCATTGATCCCAGTAGCTTTTTGTCCCCAAATCCATGGCTTAATATAGTAATTTCTAGCCTGGTTCTTGCAGTGTAGTCTTGGCCAGCTAGAGTGCATTGAAATGATTCATGGAAAACCAAGGTTTAACAACAAGTCTGAATGTCTCCCTTTAATCGTGATTTTAGTTCAGGTCAACATTGGATGTTAAGTAAAATGCACCTCAGAAAAATCATGTAGAAACCCCCATGCCTTCCGGGAGCTTTGCATACCACAGCTTAATAAAAGTTTACTACACAGTTATAAGAGGGAGTCTTGCCTACATACACTAAATTGAGTGAATGAATAGGTGCAGTAGAAACTGAAGAGTAAGATAAACTGAGAAAATGGAAGAAAAAAGTCATCTAGATGGTGTGAGTAGGTCAGGATAGAGGCCTTGGGTGATGTGTGCACTTAAGTGCTGGAGGGGGCAGCATGGTGCTTTTCACTTAGGCTGCCATTTAACCTCAAGCAGGTTTTAACACCTTAGTGGTCATTTTTATTCTACTTATATTCTGGCATTACTTAAATCTATTAATATTTGAATACTTAACATTCTATATGTAAACAACTGCAAAGCTCTTGTTCATGTGGATAGTTTATGTTTTTTTTTACTAAATGTGTACAACAATATATGCATTAGTATACTAAGTGTATAAAATTATGAAGTTTTTGTTATAAATGTGTGTGGCTGAAATTTGTCCTTCTGGATGACATTACTACCCTGGATAATAACTGTTACAGAGTTGGCCTGTGAATACTGATGTGGTTATTAATTATTAGATGCTTACTGTGATCTGGATTACTTTATACTGAAAAAATAGATAGATGACTTTGTGTGAAGTGGAGAAGAGGAGATCTACCTCAAAATTTAAAGAATGCCATTTTGCATTTTGTTGATAACTTGTTTTAACTTTGTTGTATGGAATTATAAAATACAAGTTTGTTGTATCAGTAGCCACTACTGTGATTTATGTTTGTTATTATTTAAACCAGTGTGGGTGTAGAGAGATGCACAACAGCATGTCTTGACTGCAAGTGCTTAAAGCAGATAATATTTTTCCCAATGACCTCTTGGAATTTAGAAATTTGTTTATTTTTTTTGATGGGGAAGAATGCAAAAGTATGCAGTAAATGTTTTCTGACTGAATTAATAAGGTGACTGACACTTTTACCAAACTTTCTCTTTATATAATTTGATGTGTGCTGCTGAAGACATTCTTTTTCCCTGTTTTTTCTTTAAAGAAAGAAGAGATTTGCACTGCAGCTGAGATTATTTTAATTTGGGTGTTGGTACTGGAGCATTCAACTGGTATGATGACTAAAATAATTTTTCACTCTGTAGTTTTTTAACTTGTGTTTCTGAGTGGTAAGGTATCACCTAATACTAATGGAAGTAACAGTTATGATGGCATTTGGTATTCAACTGTTATACTAATTAGCTGTCCACATCTTATTTGTTGTATGTGTTTATGTTTCAAAAGCCTTTGCAGATTTTCACTGCTGCAGTTTGAAATGTATGTCCATATCTGCATGAGTTTTCACTGGGTATTGTAGTTTATTCCCTAAAAACATGATGGTTGACTCAATACCCTAAAATGCCAATAGATATTCTGTTCACCCCTGTCCTTGTTTTATAGTTGTGGCTGAATAGGATCCTTGATGACTACTTCATGTACCCATTTAACTAGAGAAAAAAAATAATCTTCCTCACCTCTTTATAATTATATGTATTTTTGTGGGTTGGTTTATTTGTTTTGATAAATCATTTATATACTCACTGAATTGAAGTAATGCAGCTATGTAGGATCTGCCATTTATTTGAAATCGTTTCATCTTGTGATTGTTTATGGTACAGGTGCAGATGAGACAGTTGTGGGATACAGGTACAACCAGGCCTTAAGTTGACTATGGGGATACTGAATGCTTGTTGCCTTCTTCATGGTTTACACCCATGTATGTTTATTTAATCTGAGTTCAGTCTCTGTCATTTTAGTGCAAGGCAGGATTATTTCAGATTGTACCATAATGCATATGTGAATAATCTTATTTCTAAACATTTATAAAATAACCATTTTACTTTCAAAAGCTGTAGTGTCTCAATAGTAATGAATGCTTAATATTTTAGAATCGTGTTAGAATTTAGCCAATACCCCCTTTCAATGATTTTTGCCATTGGAGAGAGAAATCAAAATCCTCACATATTACCTAATATAACACTTGGATATATGGTTCTGGATTCTTGTGTTTCCGAAGCTGGGGCGCTCAATGCAATGTTTGGAGTAACATCTGGAATAGGAAAAGTAATTCCAAATTACATATATCAGTCCCATCTACCACTATCTGGCATTATTGGAGACTTCCAGTCAAATATAGCCCTTCCAATGGCTAGAGTACTGGGACTGCATACATATCCACAGGTATGATACATAATGTATATCTACACATTTGCTTCATAGTAATGTAAAGTAAAAATGCTATATTAAAAAAATAGATGTGCTTCACATTAAACTTGTATTCTGAGATTGTATTCTGAGATGAAGTGTATGTCCAGTGCACTGAGGATGATGTAGATAACTATAAAGTGATAAATCAATGCTTTATAACACAGTTATTATACATCCATCGGTTGTTACATTAATGAAGTGTTTACTGACAAGGATACAGACAGATCAGCTAATCAGAATTTGTGCCATCTAGAAGAGGGGCATATGACCATGGTCTGCCTCTTTTCAGATGTTATAGGCAGAATAGGGTTAAAGTATGTATTACCCACTAGAGTTTTCTTATAATACTCATCCTAACATCCATTTACTATTCTGAGCCAGTTGTTTTATGTGGCCGGCAGTTCTGATTAAAGAGTCTGGTGAAGGAGCAGCAAGATTCAACTCCCCATCACTGGGATGGGGGTCAACATAAGATTCTCTTGCCATAGCAGCATCCCCTGTATTGAGGCTAAGAGCTAGCAATACATGACGAGAATAGTTTTAACCTCCTTGTTGGCTCAAGTATGCAAGGGGCCTAAATCTGTAGAAAAAATGCCTCAGATTAATTGCCAACTGTCTATATATTCCCTGTCTCTTATGAATTGTTAGCCTCTTCTTGGCCTGTAAATTCTTTTATTTGTTATACTTCTTCCTTTTTCTTTTTTATATTTATGACCCACCTGCTGCCTTAACTATATATATATATATATATATATATATATATATATATATATATATATATAGGCTGACTATCAAAATATTGATGATGACAAACCCCTCCCCCCAAAAAACATATTTAATATTGAAAGTCAATGTCGAATTCCTCCATATAAAGTAGGTATGATATAAACCCTAGCTAAGTAATGATCAGCTACACAGGAATCGTCCAACTGCTGTTTGACATTCCCATGTTTGCCAACCTTCTACATTTTGATAGTAAGCATATATCTATATCTATCTATATATATATATATATATATATATATATATATATATATATAAAATGTGGATTCACTATAGAATCTCGAAATACTGAAATCCCGAATTTCAGTATTTCGAAATTCTATGCCTGAAAGCTTTAAATCCCGAAACCCCATAACCGCGAAATTTAAAATCGCGAACCTACACTATAAATACACCACACACATGCACATCCACACAATGTCCCCCCACTATCAAACATACAATCCTACACTACAGACAAGCAGGGGGGCAAGCCCTCCTGCACCCCTCACCCCCCACTTATATATACAAACCCTGAGATTGCACAATCACACACACAAAGGTAACTCACACCCACACATTTCACAGCCCCTTGTACACACACATCACAGCCAAAACACACACTAACATGTACTAAAGCACATAACCAACACACTCATACATACTTACCTGATCTTACACCTATCCATTCACACACCGCAACACCAGAAGCTGCTCTGAACTTCGGGATTTTGAATTTCATGCTTCTTGCATTTAGCGATTTAAAGCTTTCGGCTCTAGAATTTCGAAATACTGAAATTCGAGATTTCAGTATTTCGGGATTCTATAGTGAACCCATATATACATATATATATATATATATATATATATATATATATATATATATATATATATATATACACACACATATATATATATATATATATATATGTGTGTGTGTGTGTGTGTGTGTGTGTATATATGTATAGGTTTACTATCAAAATGTTGATGATGACAAAAAAAAAAGAAACCCCAAAAAAAGTATTTAATATTGAAAGTCAACGTTGAATTCCTGCATATAAAGTAGGTATGATATAAACCCTAGCTAAGTAATGATCAGCTACACAGGAATCATCCATCTGCTGTTCGACATTCCCATGTTTACCAACATTCTACATTTTGATAGTAAGCATATATATATATATATATATATATATATATATATATATATATATATATATATGAATAAAATGTGGATTTACTATAGAATCGTGAAATACTGAAATCCCAAATTTCAGTATTTCGAAATTCTATGCCCGAAAGCTTTAAATCCCGAAACCCCATAACCGTGAAATTTAAAATCGCGAACCTACACTATCAATACACCACACACATACACATCCACACAATGTCCCTCCACTATCAAACATACAATCCTACACTACAAACAAGTGGGGGGGCAAGCCCTCCTGCACCCCCCCCACTTATATATACAAACCCTGAGATTGCACAATCACACACACAAAGGTAACTCACACCCACACATTTCACAGCCCCTTGCACACACACATCACAGCCAAAACACACACTAACATGTCCTAAAGCCCATAACCAACACACTCATACATACTTACCTGATCTTACACCTATCCATTCACACACCACAACACCAGAAGCTCTGAACTTCGGAATTTTGAATTTCGCGCTTCTTGTGTTTAGCGATTTAAAGCTTTTGGCTCTAGAATTTCAAAATACTGAAATTCGGGATTTCAGTATTTCGGGATTCTACAGTGAACCCATATATATATATATATATATATATATATATATATATATAAAAGTGTATGTGTGTGTGTGTGTGTGTGTATTTGTACTGGTATTTTAAGCTTCTCTTTTTCTGTTGCATCCTACCATTTTTTTTTGGCTTGCTTCTGTGTAACTAACCTGGATTAGCCATTATACCATCTTACTTTATTCTCAGAATAACTTGCTTTACACTGTTGTGTTAAACATTTTCTTGTGAACTTTTTTGCCTCCTAAAAGACACGTATGTAGTCTGCTCAATCCCTCACACATAATGCTGTTCTTATGTATACATTGTCCATTTCAGCATAGCATGTTTGTAAATTTGAACAATAAAATAAATCAGGCATACCTTGCATGTAATACTGGTGCATTTATATATAACACACATTAGAACACATTATAGAAAACTGGCAGGTAGAAATGAGCAGGATTATGAGAAACACACAGTAACACTGTAGGAGAGAGATGTTGGAATGTTTTAATAAAGAGTGAGTTAACTAGAAGACATATAATTCTGATAGTAAATCAGTGAACAGTATATGAAGAGTGTAGAATACATTACTTTAGTAAGTGTGTGAAATGGACCAAATGCCAAATTCCCTATCTTACAACAGGTTAATGTTTTACACAAACATGAAACAGTATCCAAACATATAAAAATAAACTGGACTCAGTGACTTGAACTTACTTCACAACATCTTATAATGCTTGTAGCGGAAAGACAGGACAGTCCATATAACTAGCACCTATCAGGAGAAAGCTACAGCAAGTCTATAGACCCTTTTAACATCTCAAATAAGTCTGCTGATCACCAAAGAGCTTGTGACAGACCTCTCAGTTAATAGCTTGGGATGAGTGCTGCTGTCTGTACAACATTTCCTAGACTTTGTTAATACCAGCACACTGGCACAAGTCATAAAACTAGTCATGAGAGGCTTTAACATCTTTGACCTTGTCCTTATCAACCTAGCCCCTACCTGTACCCAGCCCTGGTTAAATCTGACCAAATATTTATCATTTTTTTCTATCAGGCCAAGTTAGATTACCTGAATCAACAAGTAAGAACATCTTTAGGGACTTGTCCAGGTCAAATCTACTTTGGCTTGTATAAGACATATACAGAATTCCCACAATCCCATATGAGAGGGCTTCTGCATTCATGTCTGACTTTTTCTAGCACCTAAACAGCTGCATAGAAAGGTCAGTACCCATCTGTCCTAAATTAAAATGTATATTCAGGAATACACCTGTCTGATGAAATTTATTTATTAATAAACTGTATAACAAAATAAGAAAAATAATGAAGTTTCAAAAAATACCCGTCACCCTACCTTAATACCCCACTGAAACATGACAGCAAGGAATATAAGAACACTATTAGAAAATGTAAAACAGAATATGAACTTAAAGTTGCCACAGACACCAAAGAAAATTACAAATCTTTTCTCAGGTCCATCAGAACATTTAGGAATAAAACTGAACAATTCACTGAGTTCACCCATAATAATATTCCAAGCATACAGCCAGTATATTAGCAGACAAATTTAGTGATAACTTTTCACCACCTATCTACATTGTTGTGTCCTATCCTTGAAAATTTAGTTTCCCCTGAAAAATATCCTTGAAACCAATCTTAGAGTCCTTGTCAAAGATTAAAAAATAATTCCATGAGACCAGACATCATACCAGGTTGTATTCTCATCAGTGTCAAGTATGTGTTACTCACGTTTCTACTTAAACTGTTCAAACGCAGCCTGTCTACCAAGCTTGTGCCTGATACCTAGAGACCAGCCACTGTGACTCCCATACACAAGGGTGATCCTTCCACATATCATAGAACTCATTTATGCAGACATAGGTAACTTAATTGAACTGGAACCCACTCACCCTGGTTTTGTAAAGGGCAGGTGCTGCCACTTGAAACTAGTAGGCTTCTTTGAAAAGTTAGTTTTATAAAAAGATGTACATAGCTTTGCAGTTGTCAAACTAGAATCAGGTTTTGCACTCAAACAGTAGTTGAATTCAAACATTCTCTCCTCCCACAGTACATATTCCATACAATTACATTGATCTAGTGCATATTCAGCTTCCTGAGCACTGTCAATATGAAAATGATGAATGACTTCATTAGTATTCATGAATTCCACAATCTGTATTATGTGCAGGGAATGTAATAAGTGGTGTAAGGACCTATACCACTGCATGCACAAGCTGTATCATTACAAGGATGAGGACTGAGAAGGGTTTTTTTTGTCAAGGGCTTGCAAGTATGAATGATTAGTCTGGCTGAAGGAACAGCCAGTGTTTCCCAGTCTGTCCATTTTAATGTAAACTTACCGAGGGTGTGTCAGGTAGAAGACACTTACACTATATTTTGGAATTACACAAACTGAATTAGGAGATACATATTATTAACATTTTTATGAATTGTTTATGATCACACTCTGTGCCCCTGAGTGACAACTCTTCTGTATTTCTAAGAATGTGCATTACTCATTGAAACACATATCAATAGCAATGTAAATAAGAAAGGATTGCTGTTAGAAAATCGTAGCTAAAGGAATGCTGCTCACAAAATAAGGAGAAAAAAAACAGCGATAGTACTGCAAATGTTTGTTTTATAGTGTGTGAGGAACTATCAACTCAACTCTTGCTAAGATGACATTAATCCATATACCTACTGCTGAATTAGAAAGGACAGTTTTCAGAGCATGTTTCTGTTGCACCTTTAATGTGAATTGACACAATCTCATATTTTCTTTTTCTTTTTCATGTCTGTGGCAAATATTGATAGTAATCTCAACTGTGTGCTGTTAATTCACTAATTTGATAATTCTAGCCAAAGTGGGTGCTGTTTGTGTGAGCATACGGATGTTTGTGTACCGTGTGTTTATCTTGCAAGACAACAATGTGGAGGTAACATCAGAAATGTGCATTTTAAATACTTGTTTCATGATGCTTCCTTTCTTTTTCCTTTTTTTTTTTATCTGCATCCTTTGAACGGCATTTAGCAATGCGCATCCATGGCAGTGGTCCCAAGCAATCAACAACAACTCACTTCCTAAGTTAAAAAATGAATTTAATTTGGAATGCCATCAGTAGTGCAACTCGGACTTGTACCAGTGTGCTTTTCTCAGAACTCTGGATAGTAATATGTGGCACAAGGTGTAAGTGAAGTGAGCTGAGTGAAAGATGTCAAATAATACGGGCTTCAAATTCAGTTTACAGAATTTTTTTTCACTGGATTCAGAATAAAAATGTACACCCACTGTTGTATATGAAATGAACAGGCTAAAGTCTGAGGGGGCCAACACACACAAGCGGTGCCAACATCCTGGATCTGGTGCTTACCAATACGGGGGACTACTGTAGCACTCCCATTATGAGGTCTTCCCTGGTGAGATCTGACCTTAAATCAGCCTCATTCAAAGTTACTATCACACCTGACCCATCGCTAGCACCGACTAAACTTAAAAACTTCTCCAAAGCAGATTATCACCTCTTACGGGATGGTATAAATAGTTTCGCTGCACCTCTCCTCTCTGATGGAACTAGCAACTGTGCAGAGTTCTACAGAAATGCTTTATACAAACACTTGAACAATTGCATTGACTCGGCTGTACCTGATATGACAAAACAAGGTCCTCAAGGAAGAGCAATCCTGTCTGGTGGACAACTGCCATAAACAGGCTTTACAATAAGAGGAAGACATTGCTGTCTAAGAGTAAGAGGGAGCAAACCCTAAACTGAAAACACTCCCTCCTCAGCCTAGGTAAGCAAATAAGACTTCTTGTTAAGTCCTCCAAAACTAACTATGAATCCAAATTAGCTTGTTCAACTAAGGACAACCATAATCTATTCTTTAGTTATTTCTAAAACCTAAAAGGAAATGCCCAGATTTGTGCTGAACTAGTGGTTAATGATACTACATATACCAAGCCTGTGGACATTGCTAACCTGTTAGCCAACAAGTTCTGGGAAAACTTCACTCCCTGGCCCCACCACACTTACCCCAAGACATTCCTACCACCTGTCCTCTACCTTGTATCTTTCTAATGTCAAAAACACAGCATCTATGGGACCTGGCAACATCCCAGGCTGTGTTCTACATGGGCTCAAACAGGAATTAGCAATGCCATTGGGTACTCTTTTCAATCATAGTCTAAGCACTGGCTTCATCCCGGCTAAATGGAAAAAGGCCACCATTCTCTCCTTGCACAAAGCTAGTGCTTCCACTGACCCCAGAAATTATATACCTGTTAGCCTGACTAGCCTTATCTGCAAAGACATGGAGAGAATCATCATGGACCTTATCAGAAAAGATATTGGTAACCTCCAAACACTTGATCCTACTACATTTGGATATGTCAAAAGGAGATCATGACAGTAAGTTGTCACTGCCCTTTCAATTGTGAGATGTAAACTGTGTGAAGTAGGAGTTCCTTTGTGATGTGCTAAGATAATGCTCAGATTTATAGGTTGCTTTTTTGCATACTTTCAAGGGTTCTAGTCCAGAAACATGTCAAACTGTTGATTGTTTTTGTTAGACTGCCTTATATGTAACTGTTGCCCACATATTGTTTTGAGACACTGTTATCCTACTTCTGTCATAACCTACTTGTTCCGTACCTCCATATTATCCTCTTTACGTCTCTTCCCCCTTTCTTTCTCATTAGTCTGTCTTCTCAGCATTTGCATGATGTCTTGGTCTGAGCAGCACCTGAAAATTAATGGAAATGGAAGTATACAGCTTATGGCAATATCTTGTGAGTTTTTGCCTTCGGTTGCATTAATCTTCTGCCCTTCCACTACTGTGCTTAGACTCACCGCACCATGTACAGTCAGGCTAATCTCATGAACAGGCTCAAGAGTTGAATGTAGACAACATATGATATTCCAATTGCAAATGTCATTAGGGAGCATGCTTCCCCAAAATTTCTGGCTTCATGACAAATGTGTAAATCATAACACATAATGCCTAAACATAACACCATAACACATCTGTGTTCTGCAGTGGATCATTTATTATGCTACTGGCTGTAATATAATCATTCAGTAATGTTAAAATTGTCATTACTGTGATGAAGCCTGATGCCTACATTCTCACTTGCCTCACTGTTTTGTGACTATCCCTTCAAACAGTATAATTAAGGTTGTGAAGTAACACATGGTATGTTGACATAATTAACATATCTGTAAAATGCATAATGACAAGGTTCACGTCCTGAAATATGTGAAAGTCATATTTAATGTGTTTTATGTATATTACTACTATGTCTGTAAGCATTGCCTACATATTTATTTATTTAACATTTGTTTACCAGGAAAGTCCGACTTGGAATGAGCCAATTTTCAGCAGAGCCCCAGGGAGAAATGCTCCAGACACATCTTTGTAACATGGGTGGAAACCGTTGCACCCAGAAGAAACCCACACAAATGCAGGGAGGACATGCAGACTCTGCACAGAAAGTACCCCACCTGAAAATCAAATCAGAGAACCACTTGCTGTGAAGCAGCAATGCAAACCGCTGCACCACTGCACCGTGCAATACATATCTTATTAACCAATGATTGTCCTGTTTATGTCTTAATCATGGTTCTAATGTTTGTCCCCTGCTTGTTCCCATTTGGAAACACTTGATTGTATATAGCATGACAGATAATTTAGCAAGAAAAAATGTAACAGTAACACACCACAAAGATGTTAAAAAATAGACCAGAAAATGACAATATTCTTTGTATGTCTCTCTTCATTTTTCCATGACTCTATCCGATCCACTTTTATTTCATCACTTTTTTCTGTTGAATTTATATTATGCTATAGGATGTAATGTATATGTTATGGTATTTTATAATTGACATGAGTGCAATGAAGACTAATACATAAACTTTATTTGCTTCAATCTGTTATCAGATTTGAACTTTGTGAAGTAAGGTTTCTCTCTTTTTTTACTTTCTCCAAGTCTTTTGGGTTTCTAATAACATGATGGGAAAGGACACCATTCTTAAGTCAAAGTATGATTAAAGGTCATGAAATTAGTATTGTTCAGTCTTCGATGTTAGCAAGAAGTGCTCTTTGCAGCACCCACAATGTTTCCAGTAATGACTCCTTCTGCAATTCGTATGGAGTTATATGTATCATTAACATATCTAAGTTCAATTGTAAATTCTTTTTTGTAAGACCCATTGCTCCTACTACTATTGGAACTGTCTGGTTATCCTTCTTCCACATTGGTCTTGTTTCTGCCTGCAAATCTTGGTATTTTATGACTTTGTGTCTCTCTGTACATTAGACACTGTAGTCACTGGGTGTAGCAATTTCAGTGACCAATGCTACTTTTGTCTTCTTTTCATGGACTACTATATCTTTTTTTCTCACATCTATATTTTGAACTGTTAGTAATGGGTGATCCCATGTGATATAAACTTTATCATTTTCTATAATGCTTTGTGACTCACATTTCCAGTGTTTTTCAGCCACTTCAGTAACATAATGTTTGCACAATCCCCAATGCAACAGTCTTGCCACATTATTATGCCTTTCAGTATATGGTCCTTCTGCCATTTGTATATCGCAGCCAGCAACAAGGTGTGCAACTGTTTCCAAGTCTGTTTCACAAAACCTACATTTGTCTGTTTCTCCAACATGTTCAATGGACTTTGTAAACCGACATGTATGTAGTCCACTGTCTTGGGCCGCCATTATTAACTTTTCTTCTTTTGGTTTAAATTTACCTCTCCTTAACTATTCCTGCATTCAATCCTGATCAACATGAAATCGTTACAAGAGTTTTCTATACTTGCAACCATATTTATCAACTTTCCACATTTCTTGCCTTCTCATCTGATCCTTCACCTTATATTCTTTCTTATGTTTTTTTGGCACATTCAGTTGCTGCCTGGTTTTTAGCTACTTCTGGTTTGATTTCCTTTCCTGCTTGATGCCAATATGCTTCTGCTAAACTAAGCAGGGAAGTCATCTTAGACTTCTTCTCCTAATGTTGTAAACTTTCACTACATTTGGGTCTTGTGAGGTTAGCAGATATGAATGCAGTCCCACAATTGCAGATCTATATGTGTAATCAATTTTGAGAAGGTCCATACCTCAAAATGGGTAATATATAGTCTTGGTATACACTGATTTTTATAAATCATTTGATGAGCATGAAGCATCCTTCTTGTTTTCCTGTCCAACCTAGCTGGCACATTCGGGGTCCATTTAATCTCTCCGTAACTATAAGTTAGGACTGGAAGAGCAAATTGGTTTATAACTTGGATCTTTTTCCTAGATGTCAACACTATTTTCAGTATTAATTTTAGTCTTCTGAGATATTCTTTATTACGTTTTATTCATATTGGTTCATTTTATTGTTGATCATCAGTTCTCATTTATACATTCTCTCTTACTTAAATTCTTTTATATCAGATTCCTGTCCCAAACTGATGTTTTCTTGTTGCTGAAGCTTTCCTGCTTTAATGGTTCCCTTTAAACATTTATCAAGACCAAATGACATTCTTATATCATCTGAAAAAGTTTTGACCACTTGCAGTTGTGCTTTCAGTTCCTCATCTCATGAACTATACAGTTTTAAATCATCTATAAAAAGAAGATAAGAAGTCTCTAGGCTTTGTTGTTTTCAGGGAGGCAAATTGTAGCCATGACCTAATCAGTTGAGTGGACAGCTTAATGGGTTAAGGGCAAGGAAAAAGAGCGGTGGTGACAGACAGTCACCTTGTAATATCCCCGTTTGAAGTTTTATCCCTGGAATAGTAATTTGTCCTTTATCATGGCTTAACTGTAAAGTGGTTTACCACTGTTTCCTGGTTCCTGTAATGTAATCGATCAAAAAAAAATTGCCCAAGGAGGCTGCAGCTTTGTTAGCTCGTCAGGAGGAAATACTTATTCCTGGTTCTTTTACACAAAAAAACCCCACTTTCCAGACGTTTTTATGAGAATGCAGCTACTTATACAAGAAGAAAATTACTGGAAATTAAATGGATTACTAGAATGAGCTGCAGGCTTGAATCTCTGTTGTCTGTGGAATACTCAGGGCCTATTTCACTTGCAAAAATCTTGGATCTCTGCATTTTAAACAGGAATGCCATCAAAGCCTTGAAACTTCACAGGGATGGTCGTGAATACCCCAGATAAGCTGCAAAAGGAAAAGATGTGAAATAACTAGAAAGAGAGGCTGCAGAGGCAGAGGTGTTGCCAAACTGAAGAGAAACCCCTACAGGCCTGCAGTACCTTCAGTATTACTTGCAAATGCCTGCTCATTGGATAATAAAACAGACTATCTGAGAATGGAGCTCACAAAAAATAAGGTGAGGGACACTTGTTTGTTCATTTTCTCTGAAAATTGGCTGCATAGTAACATTAGTGACAATGCTGTGAATCTAGATAGGTTAGCTCTCTTTAGAGCAGATAGATGTAAAGCACAGAGTGGTAAAGCTAAAGGTGATGGTGTATGCATCTATGTTAATAACAGACGGTGGAAAGACTGTAAGCTGGTTCAATCATACTGCTCCAAAGATGTGGAAATATTGACACTAAAAGGCAGACCTTTCTATGTACCAAGGGAAATCAGTGGGCTATATGTCATCACATCAGTGCACACCCCCCCCAAGTGCTAACACCACTGAAGCTCAAAATAAATTCCATAATATTATCTGTGAGCTACAAAGCAGAAACACAGAATTTTCTCATGTGATAGCGGGTGATTTCAACTGAGCTGAGCTTAAGGAGGTGCTACCCCATTTTTATCAGTATGTGGATTTCCCCACCAGAGGGGAGAATATGTTAGACAAAGCTTACAGCAATATTAAAGGAGCCTTTAAAGCTTTGAAGCACCCCATCATAGGTACCTCTGATCACACTGCCATCCTGCTTCTGCCTACCTATAAGATGACTTTGATCAGAGAAAAAGCAACAACTAAACAGATCAGAGTCTGGCAGGAGGGTTCCATGGATTGCCTTCAGGACTGTTTCAATACCACCTCTGTGAGGTCTTCAAAGAAGCGGTTACACACAACCTCCAGTTAGACATAGATACCTATACCAAATCAGTTCTTGCCTACATAAATAAATGCATGGAGGATATAACCACCATGAAAGCCATCACTATAAGAGCTAATCAGAAGTCCTATCTCACCAGGAATATCTGTGAGCTACTGAGGGAAAGAAACACAGCCTTCTAGGCAAATGACAAAGAAAGGTTAAAGGCAGCAGGCCAAATATGAAAAAGGGCATCAAAGAGGCAAAGAGGGAGTATGGGAGGAACATTCAGATCCACTTCCAAGACGTGAGGGACACAAGAAGCCTATGGCAGGGGATACAGCAGCTCATGGACTATTAAACCAAAAAAAATCCCAATGTGTTGACAGCTTGGAATTCCTAAATGAACTGAACTCCTTCCTCAGCAGATTTGAGGAGAAAAACACCACTGTACCTTCTAAAACAAAGACTGACAAAGAGGATACAATGTTCACCTTAAACTCTGAGGAAGTGAGACTTCAGCTTAAGGAGGTGAATCCTAAGAAGGCTGCTGGACCAGACAACATACCTGGTAAAGTGTTGAAGGGTTGTGCAGGTCAGTTATGTCTGGTACTGACAGACATCTTCAAATCATTCCTTGCTATGGAGACAGTTCCCTCACACATTTCAAGGAAACAAGTTTGGTCCCACTTCCAAAGAAACCTACCCTACATGCCTCACTGACTTCAGACCATTCACCTTAACCTCAAACATCACAAAGTACTTTGAGAGGATTGTGAAGAAACAACTCTATCTGCGGGTTTGCCTAAGTCCTCCAATCCACTCCAGTTTGCATACCAAGCAAACAGATCGACTGCAGATGTGATATCAGTCACACTACATCTTGACATCTTGCAGTAAAACACCTAGAAGGGAGGAACAACTACATAAGGCTGCTATACATTGACTTCAGTTCTGCGTTCAACACTGTGATACTGATGCAACTGGTGGATAAGCTTGTGAAACTTAGGATAAACAAGAACCTGTGTAACTGGTCTCTTGCCTTTCGTATTGGTAGACCCCAATTTACATGCACTGGAAACAACACCTCTCAATGCATAGTCCTGAATATTGGTGTCCCCCAAGGTTGTGTACGTAGCCTCTTGCTCTTCACCATCCTCATCCATGACTGTACTGCAAAACATAACTCAAGCCGTTTTATAAAATTCACTGATGATACCACAGTTGTGGGCCTCATTAGTTCATAGGTTCATAGGTGTGTACTAGGCTAACGGTCCTGGAGCCTTTACAAGCCTAGCCCATAGAACTGCCCTGTCATCATGCCGCCCGATGTTAGTTCACAGTGCCTTTATTAAGTAGAGCCAATGGAGTGATCCCCGGGGTGAACTTTCTATTACCCATCCACTCATCAAAATTTCTCTTGAAGAGGGACAGTGAGGTGCTCTGCTTGACATGTATGGGAAGTCTATAATAGAGCATGGGCAGTCTCTGGGTGAGGAACCTGTCCCTCCAGCATGTTCTGTTGATTGTGGTAATAAGGGTGAAGACTCTGGAGCATGTGGTGCAGAGGGATTGAGATTTCTTTAGATGTAGCAGAACTGGGTCAGACATCACTTTGTAAGTCAAGCAGAGATCAACTCTAAGTAGATGATATGAGACAGAGAATAGCTGGAGTCTTTTGAGTCTGTCCATGTAGGACATGTGTTTAATGCCTATGATCCTCTTCATGAGGTACTTCTGTGGCCTCTCTAGCTGTTGCAGGTGTCTAGTGAGGTACATGCCAAATGGGGCATTATACTCAATGATTGGTCTAATGAGGGAAGAGTAGAGAGAGATGATGATCTCTTTCTTCCCGGATGCAAAACCCTTGGTAATGAGATCTGCCACATAGAAGGACTTTCTGACCACAGTGGCAATGTGGTGGTCGAAGGAGAGATTGCTGTCAACCTGCATCCCCAGATCTCTTATAATGCCTTCAGCGTTCAGTGGGTTCCCATCAATGTGGTAGCTAGTGGGAATTTAGTTTTTAGCAAAGGGGATGACGACGCATTTTTTGGCATTAAGCTTAGAAATATAATTTCAACACCAGTCATTGGTCTCAGTAAGGCCTTTCTGTAGGATATCTGCATCACTTGATCACTTGGGGAGTTAATAATGGCTCCCAGCTTGCAGTTATCTGCAAACTTGGTCAGCCAAAGTCCCTTTGTGTTGGCCTGGACTTCTGAGAAGTAGATGCTGAACAGGGGAGGACCCAGGACCGATCCCTGTGGGACTCCACTCATGACTGGTCGGCAGTCTGACTTGGAGCTCACTGCTTTCACACTGTGAGTTCTATCTGTGAGCCAATTTGCAACCCACCTACTGATATAGGGGTTGATACCTAGTTTGATGAGTATATCACTAATTCCAGAGTGAGGAATGGTATCAAAGGCCTTGGACAGATCGAGGTAGACTGTATGGACTGCCTTACTTTCATCCACAGCCCTGGTGACTGACTCAAAAAAGTCAACCAGGTTGAGCAGGCATGATCTCCCTTTCACAAAGCCGAATTGCGTGGGGTCCAGAGTTTGGAGATTTCCTATATCTTTGTTAATCAGGTCCATTATGATGCACTCCGCAGCTTTACATATCAGCCTCATCAGGCTAATGGGGCAATAATTCCCAGGGTCTGTAGTCACTCCTCCTTTATGGAGAGTGATGACTGTAGCAGTGTGCCATTCCGTAGGGACAAAGCCTGAGGTGAGGCTGTGACTGAACAGGGCACACAGATGTGATGTCAATTCGCTTTGTGGTGGGGATGAATGTAACTACAGGGTTGAAGTGAACACTTTGATTGCCTGGTGTGGCAGGAACAATCTGTACCTGAATGTTAATAAGACCAAAGAAATGATTACGGACTTCAGGACAAAGGCAACAGTTTGCCAACCACTCACTATCAAAGGGGAGGTAGTAGAGAAAGTTAAAACAACCAAGTTCCTGGGCCTGGACGACCTGTCCTGGACTGTTAATACAAACTTTATAGTCAAGAAGGTACAACAGAGGCTTCATCTCCTGAGAAGCTCAAAAAGGCCAGGCTCTCTGCCTACGCTTTTCACTTTTTACAGGGGAGCCATCAAAAACATCCTCACTAGCAACTTCATAACATGGCTCAGCAACTGCACAGTTGCTGAGAAGAAGAAATTACAGATGATGGCGAGGGTGGCTGAGAAAATCTTGGGCACAAACCTCCCTTCTATTCAGGATCTCATCCTTACAACAACAAGAAAGAAAACATACAAAATACTAGCTGATTCAAACTATCTGGCCCACAACTGGCCTTCACAGCTTGCATCTGGAAGGAGGTACCACAGTTTCTGATGTAAGGATATCAGATTCAGGAACAGTTTGTATACTACAGCTGTGAGACTTATCAACCATAATACCTGATACATTGAAACCTCTTTTTTTCATTTAATCCTGCTGCTTTGAACATAACCTTCAGTATACTGTTATGCATATGATGGCTATAGTGAGTCATGTCCAAGGTTAACAAGTGCTGTACGGTAACCAAATAGCTGCTATTCACTATCTGTATTTATTATTTATCTTAACGGTGTAGGGGTTTGGTGGTGGGTATTTACTTATTATTTATTTTGGGATATGGGTATTGAGTGTGTTTTTGTAATGTGAGCTACCTTTTGCATGTTGTAAGTGTTATTTTCTTTCTTGTTATTCTCTGATACTGTTGCATCTGTGTTACTTGCACTGCATTTCTCTTATGAGCTGACATTTGTAATTTCATTTAGGCTGCACTTGTCTGGTCCTAAATGACAATAATGTTTCTTTGAATCTTTGAAATCTTTGATGAGTGTAGGGTGTATTTTATATATTTTTAAGCACTCTTTTATCCATGAATGTGGGATACTGTCAAATGCTTTTTTGTAGTCAATCCATGCCATACTTAGATTCTTCCCCTTTTTACAGTTCTCCATTGTGACTTTGCTCCATATGACTTTTTTTTATTATCCTTTTATTCTATTTCCATGATTGAGTTTTCTTCTAAATGACTACAAACTCTGTTGGCATCAATTCCAATGTATAGTCTATACATCATCAGAAGGCAAGTTATAAGTCTATAATTTTTAGGGTAGCGTGCAGGTTCACTCTTAATTAGGAGCATTGTTTTTCCTCTTGCTAGCCAGGTTGGTGTCTGTTCGGGGTGTACAAATAAATAGTTCCTACTCATGGCTAAATCTTCATGCAAAGATGTTAATACTTTTAACCAGAAGTTAGGTACTGCAATTAGACCTGGGGTTTTCCAATTAGAAGCTTTTCTTAACTTCATTTCAATCTCTCTGGCTGTTACTTCATCCCATTTCATATCCAGTACCTTTAAACTTCTTATTCTTTCTTTTACTTCCTCTGTCCATTTAGCATCTTTATTATGTTCCACAGGATCTTCTTAGATACATCTTCAAAATATCTCTGTTTCCCCTTTTTCTGGTGGTGTTTCAATTCCTTTAACCTTGTTTCCCAATTCTCTGTAAAACATTTTTGGGTCATCAATAAATTGCTTACTTTTTTACTTTTCCTTTATATTTATCTGCATATTTTCTAAGATTTTCCATCTGTGCTGAGATTTTTGGTTAATTAATTAATTAATTAATTAATTAATCCTTAATTACCATGCCCCCATAAGACTTTCCAGAACCAAAGCACAACCCTACCCATGGCTACAGAAAACCACTAAGTCAGAAATGAAAAACAGAGATAGAGCCTGGGAGCACTGGCGCAAAACCAAAACCCCCTCAACTAGACAGAAATTCCTAGAACTATGCAATAGAGTCAAAAAGCTAATAAAACAGGACAAATTCCAATTCTACCAGTCTGCCCTAGACTCCTCCCAACACAGCCCCAAGCAATTCTGGTCCTCCATAAACTCCATCCTCCACCCAGGTAAAGTCAGTACCTTTCCTCCTAACATCCCTCACTCCTCCGAAAATATTGCTACCTCATTCAATACACACTTCACACAAACCATACCATCACTAGCTAAAAACAACCCCCTCCCCTGCAACCCACACCTTCAACTAGTAATCTCCCCACTGTCTTCTCTTTTTCTCCTGTACCTACCTCTAACATAAAAAAAAACTCTTAACTAAACTTAAGCCCACCAAATTATCAGCAGACAACCTCCCAAGTGAATACCTACAAATCGCAGCTGATGCTCTGGTCTACCCAGTATCCATTTTGATTAACCGATCTCTGTCAGAAAGTTACGTTCCCACACTGTGGAAAGTATACATATAATTCCCCTCCACAAAGGCGGCCCCACCACAGAACTAACCAATTACCGCCCCATAGCTATTCTCTCTCCACTCTCCAAAATACTAGAGAGATGCATACACTCTCAGGTCTCAGACTACCTCCTTACTAACAACCTCCTTTCCAATACTCAGCATGGTTTCTGACCAAACCATAGCACCACCACTGCCTTACTCTCCTTTACTAACACTATCATTCAGCATAAAAACAATGGCTATCTCTCCTCTGCTACTTTCCTAGACCTATTTAAAGCATTTGTCATGGTCCCACACAAGCAACTCATCTCTGTCCTCAGTAACCTATCCTTCTCTCAATCAGTCACCAACTGATTTCAGAGTAACCTGTCTGACCGCCAACAATCTGTTGTATGGCAGAATGACATATCTCCCCAACTACCTGTCTCCATAGGAGTTCCCCAAGGATCCATCCTTGGACCCCTACTCTTCTCTGTTTTCACCAATAATCTAGCCTCTGCCACCAAACATGGCACTCTCATACAATACGCAGATGACTCAGCCATCATCTGCTCAGCCCAGTCCCTACCCAAACTTCAAAAAGTTACACAGGAAGCCTTTTCCTCTATTGAAACTTGGTTATCCGATGCCCAATTAATACTCAACCCAAACAAAACTATACTACTCATCTTCCAACCCACCAAACATACTCAAAACAACTCTCACTTCAACATCACAGCAAAAGACAACACCAGTATATACCCAACTGAACACACCAAATTGCTAGGAGTGGAAATAGACAATAAACTAAAATTTGACATTCACATATCCATGACCATAAAAAAATTCCACCAAAAACAAGGAGCATTATACAGAAATAAACAACTTCTCACCAAAGCAGCAAAGATTTCAATTGCAAATTCCCACCTTATCTCCACCCTACTTTATGCCTCTCCAATATATACCAACCTAAGGCAATGCGATCTAAACAAGCTAGAGACCTGCTACAACAAAATCGCCAAATTCACCACAGGGGCATCCTACCGTTGTCACCACTGTCTCTCACTTGCTGAACTGGGTTGGCTTGAACTCCCTCACCTCCTTCAATGATATCAACTCTCACTCACCCACAAACTAGTAAACCATCCACTAAATGTCCCATCCCTCCAGAATCTACTCCAACCCTATCGCACCACCAGA
This sequence comes from Protopterus annectens, assembly GCF_019279795.1. Classification (NCBI taxonomy): domain Eukaryota; kingdom Metazoa; phylum Chordata; order Ceratodontiformes; family Protopteridae; genus Protopterus; species Protopterus annectens. The sequence continues at coordinate 746,585,152 of NC_056734.1, read as the reverse complement.
CCACTATGATCCAGCAACAAAAATCACTTGCAGATCACTAAAGCCAATAACTCTGCTGGTGAAGCACTATTCTCTTGCACCATAGCCAAATTATGGAACTCCCTCCTACTCACAAGGTACCTCTGTACCATCATGCACCCACTTCAAAACTTTACTAAAAGCACACCTAAAAACATGCTGGCTATGCCCTTGCAACCCCCACTCTAATATCACCCACCCCATCCAACCACTACTTTTCTTTCCACCCCACTAACTACCTTGATTATAGCAAGCTCAGATGCTCATAAGCCTAGTACTTATTATACAGCAGGAACTTCTTATTGTAACATTTGTTAATGTCTGTTATGTACTTCGCAGATAAAGATTCTAGTTGTCTACTGATGTACTATGTTCTTCATCTATAAATATGTTTGTAATTAATTGCTATGTTAATCAAATTGTTAATCGCTATGTAATCCAATGTAAATACTGTCTGTTTATTTTAACTGTGGAGATTTTCTCCCCGGGCCTACGCTGAAAATGGACCTATGTCCAGTCAGACACTCCCGGTCAACAAATGTAAATAAATAAATAAATAGTGCTTTATCTGTTCTAATACTGTGCATTGCTTTTATCACATCTATCTTTTCTAAGTATTTTTGTTGATCTGTTCCCTCTTCCATACTCTTCTAACAGTGACACTTCTTGTCTTAGTTGCTTTATGTTTTTCTCTGTTTGATTCTTCCATGAAGGTATTTGATTTCTCCCCTTTCTCGCACTCACTACACTCTATTCTTGTGGTGAACTTTCTCAGTTTAGCTGCACAGTAATAGATCCTGTTTATGTCTGTTATATTGCATGGCTCTCTAGGGATAGTACTAAATAATGTGTTCATTTCTTTTATCAGACTTCTGACTTTTTGGGTTTTATCGACATTCTGCAGTCTATTTCTTTCATTGATTTATTTATTAAGTCAAGCAACTCTTCTCTTAGCTCGTTTTCTTCTAAACTGAGGGGACATTTTTTGTTTTCCATTCCCTGTGGGCATTCTGTAGTGAGTTCTATTACATCTCCCTGTGGAACACTCTCTTCAGTTTCACCTTGTGCCATCTGTTACTTTGTCATGTGTTAACTCACTAGCCTATCACTCCTCAATATTAACTGTGTCAGAGTTTCCAAAGTTTCCTGTTCCTTTTCTTGCTGTCCAACTTCAAAAGAATGTTTATAATGGTCTCCTGTGGAAGGCCACAAAATATCTTCATATGGCACCTGACCAATTGCTTCCCATTGCACTGGTTTCCCCTTAATTTGGAGGTCCATTGCTTTACCCCATTGTGGGACTTTCTGAATTAGATTTTATACACCGAATCCTTCACTACACAGGTACTCCATAGCCTCATTTTCTATTTCTTTAACTTCTCCATTACTAATCTCCTTTTTTGCTTCTTCTCTTTGTCTTATTATTTTTTATATTGTAAAGTTCTCCATGTCTGGATTCCTTTGCCTTTATTTCTGTTCAGATATCTTTGGTGCTGTTTTTTTTTGTATTGATTACTTTTGCTTTCTCCTTTGCATAGATATTACATCATATTACATGTCTTTTTCTTTCCCATGTCCATATTTGCTCTTCAGATGTCTTCTGATCTTCCTGTTTCTCCTTACTTTGGGGACCTGCCTCCATCATGCTATGATGTAACTTGTGTTAGACCTTCTACATCAAATCCTTCACTTCGCAGGCACTCCATCACTTCAACTTCTATTGTTTTAACTTCTACTTTACTAATCTTCTTTTCTACGTTCCCTCTTTATGATACTATTTTTTTTATTGTGAAATTTCCATGCCTGTATGCTTTTGCCTGTATTTCTCTTTGAATATCTTTGGGGCTGCCTTCTTTATGTTGATTAAGTTGACTTTAGGCTTTACATAAATATTGCACCATATCAAATATCTCTTTCCCGTGTCTATATTTCTTTTTTATACGTTTGAAATATTTTTATGTTTTGTAGTTTATATTCTCACACTTCCTCAGATGCTTCTTTTTCTAAACAGATCACAGTTTCTTGGTTTATATACAGTTTTTTTTTACAAATCTGTCATATTAATGACCACAAATTTTTTATTTGAAGCTTCTGACAGTTTTTCTTGTGCTAGTATTTTTCGGTCCTCTAATTTCTCTCTTAATCTTTTTGTATATCTTGTGTCTGAAAGTTTTGGGCTTTTTGCATAGTAGTAATACATAATTTCTTTCTTACCCTCAATAGTCCAGTCTATCATCTTTATGCCTCTTCTTTGGCTTATCAGTTTTTGTGTTTTTTTGTGGACTGCTACTTCCTTCTATAACAGGAGGGCCATCCTCACCTGGGCCTGGTCTGGCCTCATTGTAGGAATGTTTCCATATTTTTAGCATTCTACATTGTCATTTTTTCCAGTCCTGGTACCAGTGCACCTATCAGGATTCAACACTTTTTTTATCCTGGGTCGTATGCACCCAGCTATCTTTTATAACTTTTGACCTACTTCTGTCCAAGATATATGTCATATGAATACAGTCTATATATATCAGTGTCACCTTGGAGAGATTTTATGAAGAAACATGGTCCATGTCGTGAAGATACTCACCAAGACTAGAAGATGAATTCAGTTTTAGCACTACTACTCTCCTTTGCTTGCTGACTTTTCATCTCTCCTTTCGGACCCCTTCATCTCTGCATTCGGACCCCAGCATAGGTTTCTGATTTTTAATTTCTCCAAGTCTTTTGGGTTTCTAATACCATGACAGGAATGGATCCCATTCCTAAGTCATGTACAATTTAAGTACATGAAATTAGTATTGTTTCAGTCTTTGATTTTAGACAGAAGTGCTCTTTGCAGCACCTGCAATGTGCCCAGTAATGACATCCTCTGCAGTTCGTATTGGGTTACATGTATTGATGACATATCTAAATACGATTGTAGATTCTTTTTTTATAAGACCCGTTGCTCCCACTACAGTGGCTGTAAAAAGTGTGCACACCCCTGTTAAAATACCAAGTTTTAGTTATATAAAAAAAATTAGGCCACAATAAATCATTTCAAAACTTTTCCCATCTTTAATGTGACCTATAACCTGTGCAATTCAATTGAAAAACAAACAAATCTGTTAGGGGAAAAAATAAAAAAATAAAAAATGTGCAATAAGCTGGTTGCATAAGTGTGCACACCCTTAAACTAATACTTTGTTGAAGCACCTTTTGTTTTAATTAAAGCATTCAGTCTTCTTGGCTACACAACTGCCATCAATTAAAGAGACTCTTATTAACCCCAAATAAAGTTCAGCTGTCATAGTAGGATTTTCCTGACATTTACTCAGTTGCCTGCAAGAGCAAAAGCCATGGTTCGCAGAGAGCTTACAAAGCATCAAAGGGATCTCATTGTTGAAAGGTGTCAGTCAGGAGAAGGGTACAAAAAAATTTCCACAGCATTGGATATACCATGGAACACAGTGAAGACAGTCATCAAAAAGTGGAGAAAATATGGGACTACAGTGACATTGTAAAGAACTGGACGTCCCTCCAAAATTGATGAAAAGACAAGATGAAAATTGGTCAGGGAGGCTGCCAAGAGACCTACAGCAACAAAGAAGGATCTGCAGGAATTTCTGGCAAGTACTGGTTGTGTACTACACATGACAACAATCTCCCATATTCTCCATATGTCTGGACTATGGGGTAGGGTTGCAAAACGGAAGCCTTTTCTTACACAAAAAAAAAAAAAAACATCCAGGCCCAGCTAAAATTTGCAAAACAATACATCAAGTCTCCCAAAAGCATATGGGAAAATGTGTTATGGTCTGATGGGACCAAGGTTGAAATTTTTGGCCACAATTCCAAAAGGTATGTTTGGCACAAAAACAACACTTTGCATCATCCAAAAGAACACCATCCCCATGATGAAGCATGGTGGTGGCAGTATCATGCATTGGGATTGCTTTTCTTCAGCTGGAACTGGGGTTTTAGTCAAGGTGGGGGGAATTATGAACAGTTCCAAATACCAGTCACTTTTGGCCCAAAACCTTCAGGTGTCTGCTAGAAAGCTAAAGATGAAGAAGATGACAATGACCCCAAGCATACATCCAAATCAACAAAAGAATGTCTTCAACAGAATAAAATTAAAGTTCTGGAATGGCTCAGCCAGAGCCCAGACCTAAATTCACTAGAAAATCTGTGGGGTGACCTTAAGAGGGCTGTGCACAAGAGATGCCCTTGCAATCTGACAGATTTGGAGCACTTTTGCAAGAAAGAGTGGGCAAATATTGTCAAGTCAATATGTGCCATGCTGATAGACTCCTACCCAAGAAGACTGAATGCTGTAATTAAATCAAAAAATGCTTCAATATAGTTTAAGGATGTGCACACTTATGCAACCAGAGTATTGTACATTTTTTTATTTTTCATATTTTTCCCTTAACAGATTTGTTTGTTTTTCAATTGAATTACACAGGTTATAGGTCACATTAAAGGTGGGAAAAGTTTTGAAATGATTTATTGTGGTCTCATTTTTTATATCACAAAAACCTAGCATTGTAACAGGGGTGTGTGCACTTTTTATATCCACTGTACTATTGGAATTGTCTGGGTATCTTTCTTCCACATTGCTCTCATTTCTGCCTGCAAATCCTGATATTTTATGACTTTGTGTCTCTCTGTATGCAAGACACTGTAGTCACTGAGTATGGCAATTTCAATAATCAATGATACTCTTGTCTTCTCTTCATGGACCACTATCTCTGGTTTTCTAGCATCTGTCTTTTGAACTGTTGGTAATGGGAGATCCAATGTGATGTAGACTTCATCATTTTCTATGATGCTTTGTGGCTCATGTTTCAATTGTTTTTCAGCCACTTGAATGCCATAATGTTTGCACAGTCCACAGTGCAACAGTCTTGCCACATTATTATGCCTTTCAGTATACAGTCTTTTTGCCACAAGTATGTCACAACTAGCAACGAGGTGTGCGACTGTTTCCAATTCTGTTTTACAAAACCTACATTTGTCTGTTTCTCCCACATGTTCAATGGACTTTGTAAACCAATGTGTACATAGCCAACTATCTTGTGCCATCAATATCAACCTTTCATCTCTTGGTCTGAATTTGCCTCTCCTTAACCATTCCTGTTTTCTTGATCAACATGAGGTTCTTCCAGAAGTTTTCTATACCTTCAACTATATTTATGCATTTTACACATGTTTTGTCTTCTCATCTGGTCCTTCACGTTATATTCTTTCTTTTGTTTTTTTGGCACATTCAGTTGCTGCCTAATTTTTATCTACTTGTAGTTTGATTTCTATTCCTGCTTGACACCAATATGCTTCTGCTAGCCTAGGCAGGGAAGTCATTTCAGATTTATTCTCCTCATGTTTCATGTCATCAACAAAATAAAAAAAAACTCATGTAAAAATTGGTTAGTGTCCTCTAAGACAGCAGGTAAAGAAGATAGCACAACTTTCAATTTCCTTTACACAAAAATTGAACAAGCCTGTGTCACCCATCCCTTGCCAGCAACAATGGGGTGAAGGGGTGGATCATAAATGTTCTTGTGAATTGTTGGTAACCCTTTAATCAAAGGCAGCACAGGATGCATGATATATAAGAAATCATAGGCACTTCTGCCAATGGATCTGCTCATCAGCAGATCGTACAATCTCATGCACATATCTTATAATGCTTTGCACACTTATCTTGATCATTTTAATACAGGCATCTCCCTCTGCTAACATGTCAAGCATTTGCTGATGATAATCATTAGAGTCACTATTACAACTGAAACTCCCTTGTCCGCTGGTCTAACACAAATTTCAGTATTAGATTTCACTGCTTCTAAAGCTCTTCTTTCTTTCACAGTTAAATTATAAAAAGATTTCTGGTGTGAAGTATACAAAAAAAATCACAAATATCATCTTCACATATCTTAATAAATGTATTAACATGGGATGGTAATTGAGGCATAAAAAGGCTCAGCTTTCTAAGGCTCATTACATTTAAATCGTTGTCTTTGTTCACAAATATCAGTTTTAAAGTTACTTTGAGAGCGAATAATCTTAGATCAAGCAAAACATCACTTACATTAGATGATTTCATAGGAATAAAAGTTAGCCCTTTATTCAGAGCTGAATGCTCTGCAGTTTGTAAAGTATAGTCTGATAAGTTAAATACCAGATCATTTATCTCTGTATCTTCCTGGTTCCTTCCTGGTTCCTTGCACTCGTTCCATCAAGTGCTTTCTCTTGAGCCGCCCTCTGCTAGTAGAGCGCGATGTTTATGTTGCCTTCCTCATAAGCAGTAATGGTGGAAAACCTGTATTGGTTAACGATGTAAATTTAGCTCTGGCTCCAGTTAACCCATAATTTGCAGAGCTCAATGTTGAAAGTGAAACAGCAAGTGGTTCATCCATAACTGGTAGGGAATCAGATGTCGCTTTAGTGCTTAGCTGCTGTTTGCCATTCTCATTACTGTCAGTATATTATCATTCATTGCCGATGCACCAGAAACCTTTTCAGATGAATCAAGTAAATCAGAGGGACTACCTACATGCTCTCTTTCTCTAGGCCATACAAAAATAGAAAGAAGCTGAAAGCTGAATTGCAGTAGATTTAGAAATTGCAAGCTGACAGGCATCCAGGTTTGAATGGAAGTGTTTCCCTTAAACCAGCCATAAAGTAGGGGCGTAAATTACTTTAAAGTAGTTTAGTGATATTATTGGCTATAAAATTTGTAAATTATTGTGAGTGGTCATTTATTCCTTTATATGCTTGTTTGCGTAACTTTGATTTTATGATCTGAAGAACCATTTGGTAGAAACGCGAAAGCGCTTATCTTGTTTTATTTTTGTCTATTAAAGTTGGATGCTATCAGCTGTGGTGGTTGTGCTGGTCTTATTTTGTTCAATATTTTTTATCTACAGTCTCAGCCTTTATTTGCTGTTGGATAGTTTTTTTAACTATTATTTCATTGGCTTTTATGGTCTAACACTCGACCAGCAGAAGGCAGCAATACTGAATTGGATTACAACCCCCTGATACAGCATTACAATAAAAATGGAAGACGTTCCTGTATCCTGTGAATAATCCCTTATTGGAACTTTCTTTTAACGTAACCAAGGATAACTCGCAGCCTGCCTCAGATGACTTCTTTGATTTCCATAAACTGGTAAGGGAATTGGAAGATAGCTTACACAAGCTTAAAAGGCAACAGTTTTGTGTATACCAACTTATGGGGAATCACACCCGGAGTAACTTAAAGGCCACTACGGGCAAACAATGGAAAAACATATATTTTTTATCTTGCCATGATTTACTGCACCTCCTAAAGCTGCCTGCAGCAAAATAAGTACTCACTCCTAATTTTATTTTTTTTTTTACTCTTGTCTGCCCTCATGGGGGCAGACATTGTGATTCCCTTGGAAAGCTAAATCTATCTCAATGCACAGAGTGTGAGAACAAATAGCCCTACCATTTGCATTTGTTGTCAGACTAGACTTCCATTCACTTAGAATGGACCACCTGAAAAAAAATGCCAGGTTTTAGAGTCTACAGCTCATGTGTCATTGACTGGTATGTGCTGAGTTTCACAAATGTTGTTCCTATTAATGTACTACACATTCTCTGAAAGAAACTTGCAAAAGTGTCAACAAATTACTGAGATAAAAAAGACTTTTCACAAGTAGCAGTTTTGCAAGTTTCAATTCCTGGCCAAGTTACTCCTCCCATAGCCGCTCCTTCAGTGGGCTACAGTCTCACATTTCCAGCTTGGGTAGATTCAACTATTTTGTCAGCTTTGCATGACAATAGACATCAAAAAAATCACAGCCTGGTGTGCCACTAAAACTGTTCCCTTATGTGCCTCTTCACTTCTGAATAGCATTTCCCCAGGAATAAAAAAAAAAAACACACATATCAGTCCAGACTTTGGACCAATCTATCCATTTCTTAATGTGCACAGTAAAACATTCAATTTATAATGCATTCTAGCTGCTGACATGGTTATCTTTACATAGTTATTCTCTTATAGCATAACCTGAACTTATGGTATTCAATGCCAAGCTTTACAACAGTTCTCAATTTCTTAACAATGACCTCCCAAGGCTCTGATGTGACCTAGTACTTTGTCAATATACTGTAAATACACAGATTAATACAAATATTTGTGCACATATGGCACATACAATAATACACATATACCACCATTAAAACAAGTTAAATGCAAAATAAATCATATCAATATAGTTATGATTTCTAGTTTATGACCCTGTTTGTCTATGGAAACTTTTCTGAATTTATGTTCAAGCAATTCTGTATTTGTTGTATAATATCTTGTTTAATTGTTTCTCAATATTCTAACCAACTATGCTGCATCAATTGTAAAACTCTGATTGTACTCCTTTTATATTTTCTATGCTCTTTGTGCAAAATAGCTATGTTTGTATAATTTATTTTTATTATTTTTTATAATTGTTTACTACGTATCTGGAGCTTTTCTCCCCGAGCCTCCGCTAAAAAAGGTCATCTTGTGTCCAGTTGGACTAACCTAGTAAACAAATGGAAAATAAATAAAAAATAAAATATACTAAGAAAATCAATCAATATGCCAAGAAAAATCCAAAACTTAAGAAAAAAACACAGAAGGAAGGAAAATGTTTCCTTGATGCTGTCATGAAAATCCCACTCACTTATTCAGATATTATGGGCAAACATATAGTCAGGCACACTGATGTCCCACTCACCAGGCTAAACAAGGAGAAGGTTACTGTCAGCTGCCTGTCGGGTGCCAGGATCCACCACATAACCCACACACTCAGGTTACTCCACAGCAAGTACAAATATGACTCTGTCATTGTCTATGTTGGTGTGAATGATCTGAGATGTACCTCCCTGGACTACATGAAAAGAGACATGGAAGAGCTCTCCGATCTTGTAGCCCAGGCAGGTATGACCCTAGCCCTGAGTAGCATTCTAACATCACCCAGAATGATACCAAAGTACAAGGACAAAATGATTGACTTCAACAATTGGCTAAGTTTCTGGTATCATTCTAAGAGGATCCAGTATCTGTCTTCCTGGGACGACATGGTCGACAGACCACAATGCTTTGCCAGAGATGGCCTGCACCTGTTGCCCCTGAGATTCTGGATACTGGCTAAGGCTCTTGCTGCTCCTTTAGTGCCCTTTTTTGACAAGGTTCAAATGACAAAGTCACCACCATAACAGGAACAGGCAAGCAAAAACTGAGGGTAATGCTACTCAATGCTAGAAGTCTAAATCTCAAAATGCACTCACTCGAGGCATTCCTTAAAATGGAGAACATCGACATTTGTGCAGTGACTGAGACCTGGTTCAAGACTCCAGAGAGCACCCCTGCACTACCAGGCTATAACTCATACCACACTTTTCGGCCACGTAACCTAGACCGGAACATCCAAATCTCCAGGCTAGTTGCTCAGCATAATGCATCAGAGGTTATCCAAGTGCAACTAACTCCAGGCAAAGCTAAAATCCAAATTGTAGCTTGCTACAGATCCCCCACCATGCCCCAGAATTAGCATCTTTTCTTGATATACTGGAAAATATTAGGGTTCAGCCAAACACCCTAATAATGGGCGATTTCAACTACCCCACCATTAACTGGGAAAACTACTCATGTACCAACTCCTCCGCTTAACGCTTTCTGGAATTGATAAATTCCAATGCCCTAGATCAACTTATACACACCCCCCACCAAGGGCAACGATATCCTAGACCTAGTCATTACCAACATGAGTGACCGGTGTTCCACACCTGAAGTCAACTCCTCGTTGGTCAGATCTGACCATAAGCTAATCACCCTAGATATCCTCATCCCGCCCCCACACCCCCATTAAGGAAACCATGGTAAAGAATTTCTCCAAAGCAACCTCATGCTTCTTAAGACAGAAGTGGCGAACTTCATGACACCCATGGAGATGGACAATACAGTTATGACTGCTGAATCCTACACAAATATACTCTACAAGCACTAACACGAGGGCATGTATTGTGCTGTCCCAAACAGAACCAGGAAGCTATCCTCCAAAAAAAGGAAGCCAATCTAGTGGTCCCCTGCCATAAACAAACTGTACAACAGAAGGAAGAAACTGTTGCAAAAGAGAGTAAACTCCTATGAGTGGTGGAGCTCCTTGGTCAGCCTCAGTAAGAAGCTGAGATCCTTTATAAGAGCCTCCAAAGCTAGCCACGAAAACAAAATTGCCACTGATTCGAAGGACAACCACAAAGCATTCTATAGCTATGTCAAGAATCTCAATGGCAACACCCAGATCTGCTCTGAGTTACATCACAACAGCACGAAAATTACAGAACCAACTGATATTGCCAACGTCCTGGCAGATAGGTTCAGTGCTAACCTTACCACCCTCTCACCCCCTAAAGGGCCCATAACTATACAGGAAGAATGCAGAGTCCCTGTAATCACAACTACACAGGTAAAAGCTGCACTCTCTAAAGCCAAAAACACAGCATACATGAGACTGGACAACATTCCAGGCTGCATTTTACACGAACTTCAGAACGAACTTTCTCCTCACCTAAGAACCATGTTCAATCATAGCTTCACATCAGGCTTTGTGCCCACTGAATAGCGCACAGCAACAGTTATCCCACTCCACAAAGGGGGAGCCAACACTGATCCTGGGGACTATCGCCCTATTAGCCTGACGAGCCTGGTCTGCAAGGCCATGGAACGTATCATCATGGAACTCATAAACAAAGACATTGGCAACCTCCAAACTCTGGACCCCACCCAGTTCAGGTTTGTAAAAGGCAGATCATGCCTCCTGAACCTAATTGATTTTTTTGAGGCAGTCACCAAAGCCGTAGATGAGGGTAAGGTGGTTCAAACAGCCTATCTTGACCTCGCCAAGGCTTTTGACACCATCCCCCATTCTGGAATTATAGCAAAACTCACTAAACACGGTATAAAGCCCTATATCACAAGATGGGCTGCCAACTGGCTCACTGACAGAACCCACACTGTAAAAGTTGCTGACTCCAAATCTGACTTCAAATCAGTGACAAGTGGAGTACCTCAAGGTTCAGTCCTGGGACCTCTCCTGTTTGGTATCTACTTCTCTGAAGTACTGGCTAACACAGAAGGCCTTTAGCTAATGATGTACGCAGATGACTACAAACTAGGAGCCATAGTCATGTCCCCAAATGATGTGGACATCCTACAGAAGGGCCTCACTGAGACAGATGCCTGGTGTCAGAGCCATGGCCTCAAGCTCAATGCCAAAAAGTGCACTGTCATCCCCTTTGGTAAAAACTCTGTACCCATGAACTACCACATAGGCAGCAGTCTACTTAACACTGAATGTGTGATAAGAGACCTTGGGACCCAGGTGGACAGTAGTCTCCTTTGATAATCAGATCGCCACAGTAGTCAGGAAGTCCTTCTACGTGGCAAACTTCATCACAAAAGGGTTCTCATCCAGGAAAAAAAGAGGTCAGTGTCGCCCTCTACTCGACATTCATTAGACCCATTATAGAGTACGAAGCCCCTTTTGGAATGTACCTCACAAGATATCTGCAGCAGCTGGAAAGGCCACAGAAGTACCTCACAAAGAGGATTACTGGCCTCAAACAGATGCCCTGCACTGACCATCTCAAAAAACTCCAGCTTTACTTGGTAACATATCGCCTACTCTGAGGTGATTTCTGCCTAACATATAAAGCTATGTCAAACCCAGAGCTGTTGGACATGCTACATCTAAAGAAATCCCAGTGCCTCCGAGATACATGCTCTAGGGACCTAAACCTTGTCACCACAATAAACAGGACATGCAGGAAGGATAGATTCCTGTCCCAGAGACTTCCCATACTCTGGAACAAGCTACCCATCTATGTCAAGTAAATTTCGTCATAAGCAGTTTTCAAGAAAAATCTTTGAGTGGATGGGAAATAGGAAATATGCCCCGGGAATCACATCTGTGGCTCTGCTCGACAGTGGTACAGGAAAATAACTTTCTTGGGTGGCATAAGCCCGGGAACATTGTTCGCTAGGCTTACTTAGGCCCTTGGGCTGATAGCCTAGTACCTACTTATGAACCTATTATTAGACTAAATACAATATTATGTAGCATTAAAATGCGATGACATAAGGGTGACAGTTCATTATTTACTCAAAGCAAATGTCAGAGTGGAAAAATTCAAAGTGGATAAAGAGGAGGAGGGGAAGAGAAGAAAGGGAGAAAACGTATTTGTTAGAAGTAATAATTAGGGTAGATATGGGAAGCAGGAGAAAAAATGAGTAAAAGTAACATTACAAGTAAGAGAAACGAAACCAAGGAAACGAAGAAATAACATGGACAACAAGATTTACTGTGTGTGTGTGTGTGTGTGTGTGTGTGTGTGTGTGTGTGTGTGTGTGTGTGTGTGTGTATGTGTGTGTGTAGTATAAAAGAACTATAAAGCAAATCTGCACTGATGCCTGCGTGCTGCCTTGCTGAGTTGGACACTTATGCAAGTGCAATGGACTGGCTCCAGTAGGAAGGGATGGCTGCATACCTCTCAACATCATAGAACAGGAAATCTGGACAAGGCCATAAATAATAGGGGACAAAGGCCCATAAAGTAGGACAATTTATAAATATTGCACTTACAAACTTAGAAAGTTGATAAACAGGTTTTGCATTAGAGTGAATTTTCTTAAGGATATGAAGTCTGAAAATCAAATTTCTGTCAATTTTCTGACTTCAGTGTTCAATGATTTGCCAGTGATTTGACAGAAAACTGCAATTTTATGAAAAACAGACAAAAAATCTGGACTTTCTGCAAAAATCTGCTTTGCAATGCTTTGTTAACTTCCCGTAAATCCTGTACAAATCTGTAAGCTTGTTTACCAGGTTTCTTTACTGGTAATATTGGAGTATTACACGGGCTTGTGGTGGGTACTATTATCCCTTGCTGTGCTAGTGCAGAAATAACAGGGGCTATACCAGAGATAGCCTCAGCTATCAGAGAGTACTGTGGTACTCGCGGCAATTTTGCTCCAGGTTTTAGAGTTATTTTTACAGGGATAGCTGAAGTCAAAATTTCTACATCATCATTATCATGAGTTGTCCACAAGTAAGAGGGTAGGGAGTGTAAATCTTAATTTCTGTTAGAATCTGACTGAATACACATCGGATGTAATGTAATGGTATCATCCAAGGCTGCTAAAGTAGTGTCCTGTTGGTCTGAAGGTACTTGGAGATAAACTCCATCAGCTGTGCAAAAAATGGTGGTCCCCATTTTGTACAGCAAGTCTCTTCCTAATAAATTTAAAGGCACTGAGGGTCCTACCAAAAAGGCATGATTATCCTGCAATGGTCCCAAAGTTATTGGGACTGGGACGGTTTCAGAATACTCGATAGGTATACTGGAGACACCTACTCCTTTAGTTACTTTATTAGAAAGTGGAATATTCATGGCCATTCTGTAGTTAGCATAGATTTAGTCACTCCGGTATCAATCAAAAATGGATATGGTTTATTTTTAACCAGTGACATAACATGTGGCCCTTCCTGATCCACAGGAAGGAAGGGGTACAACTGCAGTTGTTTCTGTTCAGGGAACTTTTATTGTGGTCACTGTCGAGGGTTTGGCGTCCAGTTAGAATTCCATTGTTGTGACGCCTCAATGTATGGTGCAGGTTGTTCAGGCAAATATAGACACTCATTTTTCCAATGGCCTATTTGGCCACAATTGAAACATTCATTCTGATTACTTGGATTCTGGGGTTGGGTCAGTTGCGTACCTTAATAATTTTGTTTATTCTGAGTAGCTGGACTGTGACCTCTTCCCCTCCCCCTTCCCCACCCTCATCCTCTACCTCAGTGACCGGGTTGGCCCAAAGCGTTACACATTTGAATTTGTGCTTGTACTAATTTTTCCTGTAAATCCTTTTTTTCTTTAACCAAATGGTCAGATAGGTATTGTACTTGCTGAACTAACTCATGCAGGCCCAGACTAGGCCAATTCAAACATACTTCTTTTAATTTATCTCTCACTTGAGGGCGTAACCCATCCACAAAAGCAGCTGACAGCCCACTCTGTGCTGGCCCTTCGGTGAGCTCTGGGTATCCAGAATATGCCTCAAAGGCATCAGTAAGTCATTGTAAGTATTCATCTATAGGTTCGTCTTCTCTCTGTATGACTGACTTAATCTTAGACCAATTTGAGGTAGGTGGTACTATGACGATGATAGCATCAACTATTCGTTGTCTGACTGCTTCAAATCCATTTTCCCCTTGTGTGTTATTCTTTGGTATTGGGGTGGGGACAATAGCATGATCACAGATATGTTTCATCAGATCAGCTAGAACAGCGTATTGGAGGACAGCTTTAACTTCTTCTATAGTAGGATTTTGTAAACATATGTGTCCAGCTAATATGCATTGAAACTTTGCTGGGTTATTACGAATGGGCAGAAGTGATTTAGTAATAGCTTGAAAATCAACTGCCAACCATGCCCTAGGTATGACTACAGTAGCCGGTTGTTCCGCATCTCTAGCATGTGCTGGATTTGGAACCTCCCTCAGTGGAAATACTCCTGCTTCGTCTGATGGGCTCGTGCTCGAATCGGAAGTAAAGCTTTGATGAGATTTATCCAGACTAATGTAACCATCCTTGTCCTTAATAACAATTGGGCATTGCTTATAATATTTACCCTTGTGTGAATATACAGTTTTCCTGTTTTGAGGTATTTTCGGCTGACTGGACCTAGGGTCAAAAAGCATTTGCATTTTTCTTTTGTGCTGTTTCTTTATCTTAGAGTGGGTTACTCTAGGGGATGATTTGCCTGTATCTATTTGGTCAGGTTGTTCTATAGCCAGGCAGCTAGACTGGCCTCCTATCACCTGATCTTCCCGTCTGGGGTCAGGAATGATTTGCTCTTCCCTCCGCCAGCCTTCACTCTGTATTGTAGAACTGACAGTTCCATCCTGTAGTTGTGAAGGTTGATATTGCGGTGGAGGAGCCGTAGAGGGTGGGGGGAACCACGGATTATCATCTTCAGATGATTCAGGTATCTGTAATTTATTTAATTCTTGTACTGGATTTAATCCCTTAAAGGGTGGTTCTTTTAAATGTTTACCATTGGTTATATCTAGATTCATAATAGTTTGTCGCAGTTCCTTTATCTGCTCTTTTAACTTTTCTTGACTATCCTTAAGACTACTAATGACCGAATCTTTTTCTCATTCTTTAGCCTCACACATTCAATCATTAAAAGCTGCCCAGCACAACCCTAGTATTTTCCTTTCTTTTTTTAATTTCTTTTGTAAATTAGTCAGAACATCTTTATTAAAACTACCATTTTCCGGAAAAGCAAGATCGCCGTCATCCTTAGTAAGGGCGATCCACTGATCTAAAAACATACAACTGTCCTGGGACACCCGATAAAACATATAACCAGCTGGTGTACCTTTTTCTGGCTCATTTATTTTTCCTGCACTCGCTCCCATTTTCACTCAGTACCCCACTATCACTCAATAAGCTATACCTGTTTACCACAGGTTTAGCTAAGGTGTTACGAAAACGTCTTGTTACCCCACTCTCATACAAGAAGCTATACCTGTTTAACACAGGCTTAGCTAAGGCATTATAAAAACGTCTTATTACCCCACTCTCATACAATAAGCTATACCTGTTTAACACAGGTTTAGCTAAGGCGTTATAAAAACGTCTTATTACCCCACTCTCATACAAGAAGCTATACCTGTTTAACACAGGTCTAGCTAAGGCGTTATAAAAACGTCTTATTACCCCACTCTCATTCCTCCTTTCATACGTATGACACCAGTATTTTCCATATTAACCCCACTCTCATACTGCGTATTCAAAGCAGAAAAATGCATGCCACTTACCTTAAAATGACTGAAGGAGAGAAATCATAACTTTGTCAGATAAAATAAAAAAAAAAATGTTCATAAAACTTTAGAAGGCAGACAGGGACAGAAAAATGAAAGAAATATTACAGAAACAGAAAAATCTGTTGTGGGCCCTTTTAGCAGTATTTCGTTCAGTTCTCGACTGCTGCAGCTTGCTCTTAATTCAGATCCGAGTCGCGGCACCAATTGTTAAGTCATACATTACTTTAAGAATGAAGACAGATACAGTTCTTTCTCTCTTTCAGTGTCTTTTATTAACTAACAGTACACACATGCTGGAGCCTCATGGAAAGCACCAGGGAGACTCCCAGAACAAAGGAATAAACAAGTTTATATACTGTTGATATTGCTGACAGTACAAAAATATAAAACTGAACCAATTAGATCATCATAAAGGGCAATTAACCAATCAAAGGTTTAATAGTAAGCATAAGACAATTCACATCATCATATTGCCAGGAAGAAGAGAGAATCAGATACACTTCCATAAAAGGCACATTTCCTGCTTTCAGGCAGCGTCTAATTTGTTCAGTATTTTTCCATTATTCACAGTTCAGAGTTCACAGTACTCAGTACATCTCAGTTTATACAAACTGTCACATACTCAATTCCCTTGAAACACATACTTTGGCTGTTCATATTCTACACTCCTTAAGCCAAGCATGCCTTCTGTGCACAAACCCAGTAACAACAGCCCTGCAAGAGGCATCTAATGAATCAAAACCACATTGCAAATTATGTTTTCCAACTTGTTCGGCAGAATGCATTAAATCCTGTAATTCTTTATTTTCCACACAGTCAGGAATCAAAATAATTTTCTGTTTAAGCAGTCCAATAACATGTTGCTGATATTTTAACATATGAAACTGGCAGTTTAAAGCCCTAATGGCCAAGGTTGCAGAAGTGCAAACCTTCTTACCTCATCTATCTAGTGCCCTGGAGTCTCTATCAGAAAGGGTAGGATTTTTAGCAGTAGAAGCCTTAATGCCCTTGGGCCCTTGTGAAATAGTCCCTGAATCTGCAAAAGGATTTTTGAAAAGAAACTTGTGGGACTCAGGGGACCTGTAGCATCTGTTAGGTTTTCTGGGAGCAGTAGGCAGGGAATCAGTGGCCAAACTAGATTCCGAGAAAGCATCATCAACAAATGTCTAGTACAGGAGGAATAGCTAAATGTCTATGCTGAGGTAGGAAAAGGAAATCCCTAAGCTTATTTTTTGAATCAGAAAAATCCTGGCTTTCCCAGTGGAAATGCTCCCTTAGAATATGTAAGATTTCCCCAAAAGAAAAATCCTCAGGAGGGGAAGCAGAGGGAATAGAGTCTTCTGAATCGGAATCCTCATAAGTAGGTAAGGGCAAATCCAGATCATCAGAAGAGTCAGAAAAAACATAATCCTGATCAGAGAATTCATAATCAACTTCAGTCCTAGGCCTCTTAGATGGGGGGGGGGGTTGGCTACCCCTGATTTGAGTTATTAGACCTTCAGCCATTCTTATCATTTGTCTTTTAGGTCTAGAGACCTGAGCATGTGGCCTGGGCATAAGTTTTTCAGACATGGATCGAGATTTAGGCCTAAGTAAAGAAGGAGGCATCAATTTAATATGCAAGTCCATAGGCCTGAATACACCCTCAGAAACCGGGGCCTGCAAAGCGGCTCTGGACCCATCCAAGGTAGAGACATCCGCGAGTTCCATAATTGAAGCATCTCGCGGCATACCGGATGGGTCTCAGTAGAGGCCTGAAAATCAGAAGTAGCGGGTATCAGGGGCTGCGAAAGTGCCTCACTGAGTACCGGCAAACTGGTGACTGGCTTAGGAGAAGCGTCATTGGCAGTTTTGGACCTTGGTGGCCTGTCTCTGTCTTTATCTTTGTGTTTTTTTTTTTCGGAATCCCGGTAGTTGAATGGCTAACCGATGACATTTCTGGATAATTAAACCAAGAACCGAAATATTTAGAGGTGAAAATATACAGATGACAGATAGTGCACTGATTAAATAAAGCAAAAAAACTGACAGCAAAGTACGTCATGGTCAGGGCCTAGGCAAGGAATACAGTACGAATGAAAATCTTTATGAGGTATTTGCTTTCCACAAGTAATGCAATTATTAACTTTTACTGACATCTGTAATGAGCAAGAAAAAGTTTCCCCAACGGGGTATTTAGCTTTAGTTGAAGACTCCGGATTTGAAACTCAAAAACGAAAATTTCAAGAGTCGGCCGACCAGCACTTGCGAACTGCTTCTGCTTCGGGCAACGCACATCTAGAAAGACTGATGTAATGGCGTCGGCTGCATGTTTTATACCCCTAATGACCTGATGTCATGGAAGAAGAGACAGCAGCCAATGCAGGACCCAAGACCTTGTTAACCAGGCTAACTGAGGGCTACCTGCAAGCAGATAACCTAAATGTAATGACTGCTACAGTGAAACACGAAGAACATCAGGTCATGCATTAGCATGAATTTCTGAAGGATAGAAGCCTGAAAGTTAAATGTATGACAATATTCCCTGACAGCAGTCCATGTGGACAAAGGCACAAATAATGGGGGGACCTAACACTAAAAATGGGGATGCCACTTAAATATTGCCCTCACAAACCTAGAAAGTTGATAGAAAATACAATATGTATTAACATGAATCTCTGAAGGATAGAAGCCTGAAAGCCAACTGTATACCATTATTTCCTGACTGCAGTCCTCAATGACTTGTCAGAACACCATAATACTCACTATAAAATATAACAGCATAATAATAATACTATATTTTTTCTAGACTAAGGAATGTTTAAGCATACCTAAGCAGGTGTGCATGTCATGGTCCTCTGCTTACTATAGCTTAAACAACCCATAGGAGATAAATACAAATATATAGCTGAAATTTCTGAGCTGAGGTAGTGTAGTGGTTAGAGACCTGGCTTTACATGCAGATGTTCATGGTTTGAGCACCAAGACAGGGAAGTTCTTTTTATATGGTAAAGCAGTGTTAAAATTATTTTTTAAACTTAAATTATGTAGTAACTGTTTTTTTGTCAACCAAGGTAGTGCAGTTGGTGTAAAATGGAAGTGTGAGTGCATATAACATGTGAACCCACCCATGTATACACAAGTGTCCCATACAGTATAGTCACACTCCTTGCCAATGTAAGGAAAGCACATAGAGGGATTTCATGTAAAGTGAATCACATACACTTAATAACTGAGGTTGGTATTCTATTATATTTAATAAATGAAAAGTGAGCAATGATTAGCAATGATCAGCTGTGCTTAGCAGGTATAGCCATTGCTAAGACGTGAATGCTAAGCAACAGGTAGCTCAGATAAGTGGATTTACACACTGTTAAACAGTGCTCAACAACTTCTCCTTTAACTCATTCACTCCGGAGCAGCTCAGAAAAAGCTGCCTGCTTACATCCACCATAACAGTGCAGCCTGAGCTTATTTTCAGAAAATCCATTTGTAATACCATACAGAAAACACATGTTCATAACTCTTTATCTATGAGAGCTAGACTAAAAATGTAAATGTGAAAGTTGTTCAGCAGACACTGACCTTTCCAACAGTGTAAATGCTGATAGTGCATAACAAAGTCATTATTAAATATTTGGTAAGGAATGCTGAAATTGTGCATATTTTTTACCTTTTTGGAAAAGCAAAGCACAATATCTTGGTCGATGTACCATGTAGACCCATACTATTTGTATTTAATTTGTTTGTATGAATACCAGCTTTAAAATAATACATTAACCATTGCTGTGTGATGCTCCTTTATGGAGATATTCACAGAAATATGATTAATATAATATTTCTCATAATTGATAAATAAACAAAGCATAATATCTCATCACCTGTGACAGAGGCTACATATAAGTGGAGAAGTCTTGTGTCTGAATGCCAGCTTCAAAATGATGCATAATTTGTGTCAGCACCATGTTCCCTTGCAAAGATATGGACATAATAATGAGAAATATTGGAAATGTATAATTTTCATAATCCTGCAAGACTAAACAAACTGTGATAAATGTACATGTGTACAGTGCACATGCACAGTTCTTTTACCATGCTGTAAGGAGTAAGACTGTCTTCAAAATAAGGTATTACTTGACACACTGACATGTTTCCTTACAAAGTTATTTATCAAAATATGAAACAAATCATAATTTCCATAACCTAAGTCCGAAACAAACTTTGATATCTGTACATGTGTATAACATACAGGCACAGTTCTTTTACCATGTTGGAACTATGAATACTGTCTTCAAAATGAGGTAGTACATAGCACATTCAGATGCTCCCTTGCAAAGTTATTTACCAAAATATGAATAAAAATCATAATTTCCATAACCTAATTCCATAAACTTTGATATCTGTACATGTGTACAGCTTACAGATACAGTTATTTTACCGTGTTGTAATTATTAATACCGTATTCAAAATAAGGTATTAATTAGCACATTGACAGCTCCCTTGCAAAGTTATTTACCAAAATATAAAAAAAATAATAATTTTCATAGCCTAAGTCCTAAACAAACTTTGATATCTGCATATATGTACAGCATACAGACACTGTTATTTTATCATGTTGAAAGGAGTAACACTGTCTTCAAAACGAGGTATCATTTGACACATGTACATGTTCTCTGGCAAAGTTATTTACCAAAATATTTAAAAAAATCATAATTTCCAAAACCTAAGACCTAAATAAAGTGTGATAGCTGTACATGTGTACACAATACATGCACAGTTATTTTATCATGTTGGAAGGACTAATACCATCTTCAAAATGAGGTATAACTTGGCACAATTACATGCTCCCTAGCAAATGTATTTACCAAAATATTAGAAAAAAATCATAATTTCCATAACCAAAGTCCTAAACATAATATGATAGCTGTGCAGTTGTCCTGCATACAGCACACCTCTTTTTCCATCCTGTAACTACTAATACTGGCTTCAAAATGAGATATTACTTACCCTGATGACATGTTCCCTGATAAAGTTATTTAGCAAAATATGAAACAATATAATTTTCATAAACATGGTCCCAAACAAACCGTGATATTTGGACATGTGTATGGCATACAGACACAGCTCTTTTGCCATCATGTAATTAATAATACTGCTTTCAAAATGATGTATTAATTACCCTGATGACATGTTCCCTGACAAAGTTATTTAGCACAATAGGAAAAGAAGTCATAACTCTCATAACCATAATTGTAACCAAACTGTGGTATGTGTGTGTGTGTGTGTGCAGGATGGGTATTAACATTCTCTACGTGGTAACCTCTTCAAACAATTGTTCTTACTCAGCATGTTCACCATCTCCCTACCACAGTTATTTGCCAAACTAAGGAAAACATTTTTTATATAACACAATTCATAATCAAACAGTTATATGTACCTGCGCACAGCATGCAGATAGTTCTTTGACAATCTGAAAATGAAGTGTTACTCGGCATGTGCACATGTTCCCTAGTAGTTCTTTTCCTGTGTTGTAAGTAGTGACAATGGTGTTCATAAAATATAACAATAGAGTTTCTTACCATACTGGTCCAACTTGGTCATGGCTGTTGTCCATTCATTCTCACTAGCTGCATGTTACCAATATATCATGCATAGCTGTCATCACACCATTGTGTAGGTCAGTCAAGAATAACGCAATGCCATCCTAGTTAGGTGAACACAACTGCTTTGGAAAAAGTGAACATCTTCTGTGGTGATGCTGTCATGGCAGAAAGTTGATCCACCGACCCTGTGTATCAATCCATGCATGAACCCATTTTGTAAACATCTGGCCTTGTGCGCTTCCCGGTGACTGTTTGCTGTTTTCCATATCTGGCGAATTATGTCAGACCACACAAAATGACAATGTGGCCACCATGACTGCAATTGTCCAAAAATTGTTCTGATTTCAAACCGTAGCCTTCCAAGTGGGTGAGTGATTACATCATTCCCTCCAATGTGCAGCACAAGGATGTCAGGCTCAGGGTAGATGGAACCTTCTCTTCCAACAACTGCAGGAGTCCGGTCCAATGCATACCTCTTCTTGCAATCGAGTATACCTTCACACTAGATGTGGGGAAGCTCAAGCTGTAATTGTTTTCACTTATGGAGGCATGGCTGGCAGACCAGTGAATGTAGGAATGGCCACACACCCACATTCTCACTTGAAATTTGGAATCTCCAAAAAGGTGTTTAGAGTACACAGGTGCAGGATAGGATGCCATGAATTATCTTTTCTGGGTACCAGGAAAAGTCTAGAGTAGAAACCTTGTCCCTTTTCCTCTTCTAGTACCAGTTGAATAGCCCCCATGCTTAAGAGAGAAAGTCCTTGTTTTTTTGGCCTCTGCCCACTGATTTGGGGGTTGGCGTTTTCCTGCTCGTGAAGCCATGTCACTGACACAACGTGGGTGCACCTGCACAGGAAAGAAATGCAGACAGGTTACTATTGATGTTTGACATATGTATTGGAAGACATATATGTATATCAATAGCATTACCTGGTTCGCTCATCCGAATCTTCACTCCTATCCACACTGGCATTATTCTTTTGATAAGGTACATAAGTTAAAAAGAACAATATTAACAATTTATGTCCAGATTTTGCCTCGTATATTTGTTACATTTCTTGAAATTGTAACAAAAAGAAATAAATAAACTGGTGTGGGTGGTGGGCTTGCAATGACTCCAAGTGGAGAAAAACTCAAAGCTGGCTTGTGCATTCATCAATGTGATAACTACTTCTAGTTATGTAAATAACAGTGACAGCTGCTGAGAAGTTTGCCTGAAAAGGGATAATGACTCACTGATATAGTGGAACTGCACGTATTGGTAATGTGATAATGACCTGCATTTCATTACTGCAAAGTTAAATATGCTCAGACACAGGTGATAATTGCTGCACATAACCTGTTGAGTAGGCATTCATTATATTACCTGCTGCTAGTGTTGTGTAACATTGAGTCATTACCATCTGTTAGGAGAAGACCAGAGTAATTCAACAAAAATAGTATAACACTTATATATTACTGAGCCCTTCCTCCCACCTAAATTCGACACATGACTGAAAAGCCAGGAATAATGCCCAGAATATATAGTTGCTCCATGCTGGTACTAGTGTGCAAGTAATAACATGTATCCCAATGAGCCAACTGCCAAGTAGAAACAGAAATAACAAAGTCAGAAATATCTAAATTATTGGTTGATCCATGTAACAAATACTCCAAAAGTAGTAATTAATTTTATCTCAGTTAACCATCCATTTGGTTACAACAACACAAAGAAGTAAAAAAAAGCAGAAATTTTGCCAAAATATCTGGCTGAGCTATGCCAAAAATCAACAATATAATATATCTCATTCAGCCTTTCATCCAACCCAAACCTTGACCTAAATGTTGCCGCATACTCTTGTGTCTGTAAATACATCTTTTTCATCATATTCTCATACCTGAAAATATGTTCTGTTCATGTGTTATGAACAAGTTTGTGTGATCCTATTCATCACCTGGGCTGTGCCTGCAAATGGTCCATTGACATCAGTGCGCTAGCCCGGTAAACAGAGTAAAAGAATAAATATAATGGCTTCATGGATTGTCCACTTATGCAAAAGCTTTTCCCTGACACACTAATGAATTATTTTCCCCATTAACCTCTTCAGTTGTTTTTGTTGCACATGTACAATCACCAAAATGACAGAATAATCTCTTTTGCCCAGTGGTCACTTCAGCAGTTTGACCATGGATGCACAAACACTTCCCTGATATGCAATGAATTATTTCCCCAACCAACATCTTTATTAGTATGTCCAGGTGTACACATGCACAGAAATGAAACATTCAACCAACCGACCCCTTCAGTAAAATGTTGAGGTATGCACAATCACCAGAATGAAAGTTTTCCCCAAACGACCCTTCAGTAACATTTCCTTGTATGTGCAGTCAGCAAAATGAGGCATTCACCAAAGTGACCCCTTCAATAAAATGTTGATGTATTCACAAGCACCAGAACAAAATATTTCCCCAAACGACCCTTCAGTAACATTTCCCAGTATGTACAATCACTAACATGAAGCATTCACCCAAGTGGCCCCTTCAGTAAAATGTTGAGGTATGTACCATTACCAGAATTAAACATTTCCCCAAACATCCCTTCATTAACCTTTCCTAGTATGTACAGTCAGCAAAATGAGGCATTCATCTGAGTGACCCCTTCAGTAAACTGTTGAGGTATGCACAATCACCAGAATGAAACATTTCCCCAAATGACCATTCAGTAACATTTCCCAGTATGTGTAGGGAGAAAAATGAGCCATTCATCCAAGCAACCCATTCAATAAAATGCTGGTGTATGCATAAGCATCAGAACTAAATATTTCTCCAAACAACCCTTCAGTAATACTTCCCAGTATGTACTTGGGGTTAATGAGTTAAAATCTGCCACCGATTTTGATCCTTTTCCCCCATCCGGGAAGTAAATAGTGTGGGAAGAAATAGACAGGGAATTGTTATGGCTATGCTTCTATAGGCCCTAGGGCTGATAGCCTAGTACCAACCTATGAACCTATTATTATTTTTTGGCTTTGTCCCCGATTCTTGAACTACGAGGTTGATAGTTATGTGAACACATAACAAGGCTAATGCTCCCATTGACCCTGATAAGATTTAACAGTTTGAAACAGAAGTTCTAGAAATATTAATACAGTAGAAGTCTTATTAAATATTTGCCTTTGGTTTGAAATTATAATAAGATGACTGACTGGATACACTGGCCTCCCAACAATGAAGTGCTTTTCCTTAATTATTCCTGAAGTCAAGCATTCTTTTAGGAGGTGGACAATTCTGGATAATAAATGGATGTTATTTTTCAGATCTCTGTATGTTTGCACATCACACTCATACAAGGTAAATTCAGTCCTATTTTTCCCCAGTGGGTATTCCTTTCTTTGTAGTGTTTAGTCCTGTACTCTCTCAATCTGCAATGAGCATGTCTTTGTTTACTTGAGGACTTGCCTGCTATGAAAAGCTAAATAATAATAATATTACCAATAATAATAACAACAACGTCGACTCTTTTACGACTTAGACTTTCAAAAACTGTCATTTTTGTGCACTAGACACATGGAAACATGCACCTTGGGATTCATGAAGCTCGGCGCAAGGATGGAGTTAGGCTTGCACTGACCATGCAGCATAGAGATGGCACAGTAGTGCCATATGCATATTAATGAAGCGTGCTGCCGCCACATCCACAAGCATAGGAAACGTGCGTGAGTGCATGGGGCATGTCGAAGCTCCGCATGGAGGCGTGGACATGTCTGCTGTTTATGTGCAACCTAAAATGCTGAATATTACAGCCTGCCTCCAATAGTAATCACACCTGTCAGTGCCCGTGGATACTGAAACTTATGCAAAAAATGCAAGACAGTTTTGCTAACACAAAAATAAGAAGTAAACACAAATGCATGTAGCTGAATATTGAGTCCTCATCCCTCGAACAAATAACATTTAAAACCTTGTGCCCATATTCTATTGCAGTGTTGATAGTTATACCAAGTGGAAGCAAAACACATCGTGTTAGCGCGCCGCCAATAGCTAAATCTAGCCCAATGGTCAAGGTTACCACCTGTCCCACATTGTGAGGGACAGTCCCCCTCTGGCCAGTTGTGTCCATACCAAAACCATTATAAATGTAAAATATCCTGTGACCGTAGGACATAATTATGTCCCACATCTTATGTAATAGTCACATACAATAGTTATTTCCATATGTAACATACCTACATGTTACAAGAAAAAGAATAAGCAAGTAAACGAAACAGAAGAAGCAGCTAAACTGCTACAACAATAAGCATACATTTAGGCATAAAACAAAAGTACTATCCATGGTACTGACCGTGGGTATGTGTTGGCCTGTAAAATCTGATGTGTGTCCCGAATATATCACATCCTGGCCATATGAAAAGGTGGCAACCCTACCAATGGTCAAAGCATTCACCCAAAATTTTCCCATTTGCGGTCTAAGGCATCCTTGTCGGGATGGGCCAAAGATGAACAGGTATTACCCGGGTCTACCTACCATGCCATGAAAGATAAGTATTTGTGTGTACCTATGTGCGTGATGTACACCATGTGGAAAGTGAAAAATGCTAGGGTAGTCCTCACAACCATACAGGTACCAGAGATATGTAGTGTATGCAATATGTTCCCTTGACCATGCCATGGGCCATCAACCAGAGAAGGGATGGATGGAGTGTGTGGAATATGGGTGTGGGAGGGACGGGTAATGTAATAATCCGCAAAGGGGAGAGTGTGTTGGATGCACAATAGGTGAACTGGAGGTGTATGAGGGAGCAGTGGATGAATCAGAAAGAAACACAAAGAACAAACATACACATCTGCAATACAACCTGACAGGCCATACTGTAGAACACAATTCCACAAACATATGAATATTAAAATGTGCGATATTCATGTACAGAAATGTCAATGGCACATACCCACATAATGGTCTGGACTGAAATGAGCCATCCAGCTACAACACACCTCCTGGATGCATAATTGAATACCTATCATCCCCTCTACAGCACACAACCCCCCATTCCTGAACGTCCACCAGATCCAGCCATACTCGGGCTGCTAGCTTGGCGCAGCCATATCTGCACATAGTGACCACTACTCATATCTAGTAGGCAGTCTCACCCTAGGCAGTGTCAGGAATGCAAACTATGTACCCCTTGCATGTAAAACCCTATCACGTTTTCATAAATCCAAAAAGATCGAAGGTTATTGTCTTGTTCAATTTTTGGATATCCCTCATGGGATAAGTATCCTGTGTAAACATCAGACTTGGTATCACAACATGATGTCCAGTCCTGTAGACATCTGGACACAAGCTGCATGTGCAATAGTAGTTCACAAGACTGCTCAGCCTCCAGCTGGTCATGCAGAACCTACTACCTGGGATTAAACACCTGACCATGATGCACGGCTCCCCACAGAATTATCAAGAATATATACTTTACACATTCGCATAGTGGCAGTTGGATATAGGGTGATTAAGGTGCTGACATAAGCAGGGTACCTCCTGTCCCATTTTGTGAGGGACAGTCCCTGGTTGGGTAGGTGTGTCCTGACAAAGAATAATACAATGGCAAATGTCCTGTGATTATAGGAAATAATTATGTACCATATTTCATGTAACAGTTGCCTAAAACAGTTATTTCTGTATGTAAAATATGTAAATTTTACAAGAAACAGAATAAGCAACTAAACTGCTACAAGAATAAGCTCTCATCTAGGAAAATAAGTAAAGTTATAAACCCTGTACTAACCGTATGTGTTGGCTTGAAAATCTGGTGTGTCCCAAATATATCCCATCCTGGCCATATGAAAATGTGGCAACCCTACCAATGGTCAAAGCATTCACACAATAACTGGCCAGCCTCTTAATCCCCCCTAAAACCAGTGACCTTTGGAGGAAAGGTGTTGAATAACACTGAATGAATAATGACGATCATTAAGAGTAATAGACGTCTTTTACTTCAGAAAATAAGTATTAATACATATGCTCTGAATCCGTCAACACGTTTCAGGTTAATAGTACTAATATTGTAAAAGTGTCCATGATTGTCCCTGAAATGTCCTTGTCTTGTCCCTGTTACTGTTGAAATTAGTCCTTGAGTGGTTGAGAGGTCCGTACACATATGTACACCAACCATCACATTTGTTGCCAGTACTGATGAGTACCTGTAGTGAAGTCATATATCCTAGTTACCATCCATGCGGAATGTACCACGGATGGTGTAGTGCTCAAACCGGTGACTAAGGTGTGTCTTTTTCTGGGTCCAAGCCATGCAAGGGCCACTAAATTTATGTAATGGCCAGAATAATGTCCGTCGGATATAGAGAGGTAAAGCCAGCCAGACTCCTAAAAATGGAGAACATCGATATCTGTGCAGTAACTGAGACCTGGTTCAAGGCTCCAGAGCGCACCCCTGCAATACCAGGCTACAACTCTTACCACACTTTTCAGCCACCAAAGCAGGACCGAAACACTAAAGGTGGAGGAGTGTCAATATTCACCAAGGATATTCACACCACCAGGCTAGTTGTCCAACACAATGAGTCTGAAATTCTCCAGGTGCAACTAACACTACGTAAAACTGTAATCCAAATTGTAGCTTGCTACAGATCCCCCACTGAATCCCAAGATTCTCACTACACCTTTTTAAGCATACTGGAAAATATTAAGATAGAACCAAACACCCTAATACTGGGTGATTTTAACTACCCTGCCATTAACTGGGAAAACTACTCATGTACCAACACCTTTGCCCAACGGTTCTTGGAATTCATAAATTCCAACGCCCTGGATCAACTAATCCATAGTCCCACCAGGGGGTCCAATATCCTAGACCTGGTCATTACTAACATGGAAAATCGATGCTCCACACCTATGGTCACCCCCTCATTAGTCAGGTCTGACCATAAGCTAATCACCCTTAACATCCATATCTCACCCCCACCCCCCAGTAAGGAAACCTCCATAAAAAACTTCTCCAAAGCCAACTTCATGCTATTCAAGTCAGAAGTGACAAACTTCATGACACCCATTCAGATGGGAACTGAAAGTTCAACTGCTGAAGCTTACACTAAGGCACTGTATGAGCACATCCACTCATGCATGAATCGTGCCATCCCAAATAGAACCAAGATGCTCTCATCCAAAAAAAAGAAGCCAATCTGGTGGTCCCCTGCCATAAACAAACTTTACAACAAAAGGAAGAAACTGTTGCAGAAAAGAGGAAAATCCCAGGATGCAAAAAACTTCCTTACCAGCCTCAGTAAGAAACTGAGATCCCTCATAAAATCCTACAAAACTAGTTACGAAAATAAAATTGCCAAAGATTCCAAAGACAACCACAAGGCATTCTATAACTATGTCAAGAATCTAAATGGCAATGCTCAGATCTGCTCTGAGCTAAAACAAAATGGCATTAAATATACTGATCCCAAGGATATTGCCAGTATCCTGGCAGATCAATTCAGTGCCAACTTCACCCCCCTCTCACCCCTAAATGGCCCATCTCAATACCGGAAGATTGCCAAATTCTGGTAATAACGGCCACACAGGTAAAAAACGCACTCTCCAAAGCTAAGAATACAGCATCCATGGGACCAGATGACATCCCAGGCTGTGTACTACATGAACTACAATATGAACTGGCACCTCACCTAAGTGTCATGTTTAATCATAGCCACACCTCAGGTTTCGTGCCCACTGAGTGGTGCAGAGCTACAGTTATCCCACACCATAAGGGGGGATCCATCTTGGATCCTGGAAACTACCGTCCCATCAGTCTGACAAGTCTTATCTGCAAGTCCATGGAGTGTATTCTCATGGAACTTATAAACAAAGACATTGGCAACCTTCAAACACTGGACCCCACCCAGTTTGGGTTTGTGAAGGGCTGATCTTGTCTCCTGAACCTGATTGACTTCTTTGAATCAGTCTCCAGAGCCATGGACAAGGGTATGGTGGTCCACACAGCCTATCTAGACCTTGCCAAGGCCTTTGACACCATCCCCACTCTGGAATCATAGATAAACTTACTAAGCTGGGCATTAATCCCTACGTCAACCAATGGGTTGCTAACTGGCTTACTGATAGAACCGACACTGTAAAAGTAGCCAACTCCAAATCCAGCTACAGACAAGTGACAAGTGGAGTACCTCAGGGTTCAGTCCTGGGACCGTTCTTGTTTGGCATCTACTTCTCTGAAGTACAGGCCAACACTAAGGGACTATGGATAACAAAGTTCACAGATGACTGCAAACTGGGAGCCATTATTGAATCCCCAAATGATGTGGATACTCTACAAAAGGGCCTTACAGAAACAGATGCTTGGTGCCAGAGCCATGGGCTCAAGCTCAATGCCAAGAAATGTATAGTTATCCCCTTTGGGAAAAAACATGTATCCATGAATTACCATAAAGGTGGCAGTACACTAAACACCGAAAGTGTGATACGAGACATAGGGACACAGGTGGACAGTGGTCTCACCTTTGATAACCACATTGCCACAACAGTCAGGAAATCCTTCTATGTGGCACACCTCATCACTAAGGGCTTTTCATCCAGAAAAAAGAGGTCATTGTCCCACTGTACTCATCCCTCCTTAAACCCATTATAGAATACAACACCCCGTTTGGTATGCACCTCTCAAGACATCTGCAACAACTGCAAAGGCCGCAGAAATACCTCACTAAAAGAATCACAGGCCTAAAGCAGATGCCATATGCTGACCACCTTAAAAAACTCCAGCTATACTCTGTCGCATATCGTCTACTCAGAGGCGATCTCTGCTTAACATACAAGGCCATGTCAAACCAAGAGCTGTTGGACATGCTACACTTAAAGAAATGCCAATCCCTCAGAGCCACATGTGCCAGGGATCTAAACCTTGTTATCACAGTAAACAAAACATGCTGGAGGGATAGGTTCCTGACCCAGAGACTCCCCAGACTCTGGAATAGATTGCCCATACATGTCAAGCAGAGTGCCTCTTTGGCCCTTTTCAAAAGGAACCTTGACAATTGGATTGGAGAAAGGAAATTCAACCCTGAGATCACATCAGTCGCCCTGCTAGACAGGGATCCAGGGAAGTAAATAGTGTGGGAAGAAATAACCAGGGAATTGTTATGGCTGATAGCCTAGTACCAACCTATGAACCTATATATATATATATATATATATATATATATATGTATATATATATATATATATATATATATATATGTATATATATATATATATAAATGAACACGGTTACAATAAAGCAGTCGTAACGAATGTGAAGGGAAACACCAGTGGAACCCCCACACCCTGTATTATGTAGTGCCGACATAATAAGCTGGATCAGAGGTGGGCAAACACCTGCGTTTGTAAACACAGGTAGAATGGTAAAAAGTAAAAAGGTAACACCCACCAGGGCAGAATCGAATAAAACACTTTCAGTTACCACAAAGTCCAGCAGCCAAACCACGAAGGTGGACACACATCAAGAATTTATTGAACAGACACAGGTTGCAATCAAGTACAGACTAAGCATTGAAGAATGCTTTCGCCAAACAGTTAGGCATCATCAGAGTCATAACGAAAACAGCCATCCCAAAACATTTTAAATACCCTACTCCCCATTCCCATTGGTTAAATCAAAAATTCAAAAATACTTTGGTTTTAAAAAATAAATAATTTGATAATTTTAAAATACATTTTTGTATAAACATAAATGTTTGATGAAATACTCCTCAAACTTAAGTTTTGTTCCATTTCATATGAAAATAAAAATAAAAATAAAAATAAAAATAAAAAAATTATAATATACAATTACCAATAAATTGCATTCACTTTACTATCATAAGTGAATTCAAAATTAAAACATTAAACACTTGAAAACTTTAAAAACATATTGAAAAAACATTGTGTAACTCTGTAAATTAAGTTTATTTATATTTATTTATATCTGCTGGGATCTTAATTTTAAAATAGGTTTGATAGAAATGTGGTCATTTAACCCTGGGGGTCTACAGGCATCTAATCTAATTTGCCATTCTGTTTCCAAAGCACCCACCCGGTTGACCACATCACCACCTTCACCAGAATCAATTACACGACCTATAGCGAAGAATAAAAACTTCTTAAAATCCCTACATTTTGTAGTATGTAAATAAAGTGCGTTGTGCAAATCTTTCTTTTTGATAGACCTTAAATGCTCAGAAATCCGATCTCGAAGCCTCCTAATAGTTTTGCCTACATAGTAGGCATTACATGAAGAACAGGAGGCGAGATATACAAGGTTTTTTGTACAACAATTGCACTGTCCCGGACATTTGATGGTGTATTTAAACCCTTCTACACACACATATGAACCTTCGTTCACAAACCTACACCATCTACAAAATCCACATTTTCTCATGTTTGACCTGTAGTTTTTTAATTTATTCTTTTCTAAAATGTCCTTCAAATTCTCCCCTCTACTATACACAATGCTGGGACTTTTACCCAAAATCTTTTTGACCTCATCACTTAGAGAAAAGTTCCATACTTCCTTAACCATTTCAATAAGAGCAGGTGTCATCCCATTATATTTTACCACTAAACGTTGGCCATCCACCTGTTCCTCCTTCCTACCTTCCTTCACTTCTCTTAACGTTAATCCACCAAGTAAAATCGGGGCATATCTACCCTTTCTCTCTCTGTTTATATCCCTTTTAACACTGATCAATAATTTTAAAGGATATCCACGGTTAAGAAACATTCCAATCAGTTTAAACATTTCATCTTTAAAGTCCTCTTCTTGACTTACTAACCTAGATGTTCTGACCATTTGGGCCTTAATTAGTCCCTTACGTTGATGAAATGGATGGTAACTATTAAAATGTAAAAGGGAGTTGGAATAATTTTCCTTCCTAAAAATGTTACTTGTGTAACCCCCTTCCTTTTTACATATCAACACATCCAAATAGGAAATACTCTCATTTTTCCATTTGAAAGTGAATTTCAAAAAATTCGTTGTTTTTCCCAAATATTCCACAAATTCTTTTGCTGAGTCCTGGTCGCCCTTCCATAATATCAGTACATCGTCCAAAAACCTATTGTACATGAGAATTTTCTCTCTGTATTTATTAGATCTAAAAATATATTCCCTCTCCCATGTCAATAGTACCACATTGGCAAACAAGGGGGCACATTTCGCCCCCATTGCCACTCCTAGTACTTGCTGGAAGAGGTCCCCTTCAAAAACCAGAAAATTGTTTTTCAACACAACTTCCATCATGTCTAATAAGAGATTCATTTTCTGTCCATTAAACAGGCCACTCTTAACCATGGCTTCAAAAAATAACTCCAGGCCTTCTTCCTGTGGAATAACCGAGAACAGATTGATCACATCTATGGTCAAAAACCCAAAGTCTCCCTCAATTTTTCCTAAATCTTTGAACCTTTTTAAACAGTGCCAGGAGTCTTTAATGATATGTTCAACATCGTCAAACATAGTTTTGAGTGAAATGTCAATAAATGCTGCTATAGGTTCAGTTTTAGAACCTCTTGCACTTTCCAATCTATCAGCACCCTTGTGTGTCTTTGGAATACCAAACAATGTCGGTATTTTTGGAAATTTGACTACTAAAAAGTCGTATTCACTTTCGTTAATTGAGCCTTGAGAAAGGGCGTCCTGTAAAAACACATCAATTTTCATGTAGGCCCTATTTATTTCATTTCTTGACACAGCTTTATATGTTTCATCCCTGTTTAATAAAGCTGTAATATCAGAGATGTAATCTGTGTTAGTCATAATCACTGTGCCCCCTCCCTTGTCGGGCTTCATGAATCTATACAACCCAGATTTTTTCAGTGTATCCAATAAATCTCTCTCTTTCTTTGTTAAATTGTCATCTAATACTTTCCAATTTTTTACCATTTCTCTCGTGTGAGCCTCCACTATTTTTTCAAAACATAACACTTCCTTGTGAAATGGAGGCATAAATGCACTTTTCCTTTTAAATTTGTTATTAGTTGGGGTGGGGTTGTTCACATTAATCATTTCACTTTTCCTCCCCCCTGCAAAAAACATTTTAAGATGCATCTGTCTAATAAACATCTTTGTTTCCACCAATGTTTTTACAATATCAGGTTTGTACATGGGCACAAATTTGACCCCTTTTGAAAAATAACTCAAAATATTCGTTGTTAATGTTTAAATCAGTGTAATTGTAAATACAATAATCATTCTTACGATAAATTTTAAAATTGTTTCCTTCTTTGATAACAAATTCATAGTTGTCAAAATATTCAACCACATTACCATTTTCTTGAATACTTCTTTCAAGTATTCCTTCTGTGTTACAATATGGAATAACCATATTGTTCTCGTTCCCTACACAGTCTATCTCTTCCGTGTTTACCAAAGGTACCATGGCATTGTCATCATTTAAACAACTCGTTTCATAAACAGAGTTTACACAACCATTGATGTTCCTCCCTTCATTGTTAACACACTCACAAACATTTTTCCCAGCAGAACCTTCAATACACATTGTTTTGCTACCATAAAAATTCCCACCCACCAAAGTATTCTCGTCTGTTAGTACTTCTCTCTTCTGTTGATTCTCCCATTGTAATTTTCTTGTAATTCCCCCCGATTTGTTCCCCTGTTGCGCAGCCTCTCGGATCTTCGAGGCTGGTCTTCCGTACCTAAAAAATCATTTGACCTGTGCAACCCTTCATTACAATCGTTGAAATCATTAAAATCATTAAAAACGTGAACTTCTTCTTCACCTATAACTTCACCCACATTCTCGTTGGTTACTTCAAATCGCCTGTATTTAATCCCAGGGGGGTATGCACATTTATGTTTATAGTCTAAACTGTCCCTTTTAAGTTTCCTTTCCTTAGTTTCAGAGCTTTTTAAAACAAACATTTCAATACTTTTAATTACCCTATCAAAATTGCTTTTATATTGCTCAAACAATAAATCCGTGGTGATACTCACATACAACTGCTTTATTTCACCCTTAATTTCATTCAATTTGATATCGTTGTTTTTAATAATAATGTCCAGCATTTCCAACCCTGTTTGGTTAAACAAGTTCACAAGTTCTTTAAACGCTACCGATCCTTCTTCCACTCCCATAGGTCTTTTCCAGATCCGGAGCCCCTTCGGTACCTGGTTTAGACCTCTGGATTCTATCAAAAACTTAGTGTCTAGCTGGATTGCACGATATTTTTTACACAATTTTTCGTAATTCAAAATCTGCTCCCTTACACAAGGTTTCACCACCGCTTTCTGGCTCCTAATGTTAATGTCCCGTATTGACGGCTCGTCAAACCAGGAAGTAATGTCAAAGCCGTCGTTCGGCTCTATTCCATTCGGGTTCACAAAAACACCTTCTTGTAATAGGTTCCCACCTTGGGAACCAGTCGCTTTTGCATAAGATATTGTCCTAGGTTGTTGTGCACACGGGATTGACCCAACTGGTGAATGCAAAGTGAAGCATCGTACCTCTGAATCGGTGGGGCTCACCGGCTCAATATCGCCTTCTCCTCTGACTTCCTTATTACCGTTAGCCGCCCCATTCGCCGAGTCAGCGTCATAAACTTGAATCAACTTGTTGACAACCACCGCCAGCTCCTTCAAAATCGCCTGCATGTTAATCCACCAAACACTGATCGTAGCAACTGTCCCAGTGGTTTACGAAACAAAAAGAAAAAAGGTAACACCCACCAGGGCAGAATCGAATAAAACACTTTCAGTTACCACAAAGTCCAGCAGCCAGGCACCATCAGAGTCATAACGAAAACAGCCATCCCAAAACATTTTAAATACCCTACTCCCTATTCCCATTGGTTAAATCAAAAATTCAAAAATACTTTGGTTTTAAAAAATAAATAATTTGATAATTTTAAAATACATTATAGGTGAAGAAGTTCACGTTTTTAATGATTTTAATGATTTCAACGATTGTAATGAAGGGTTGCACAGGTCAAATGATTTTTTAGGTACGGAAGGCCAGCCTCGAAGATCCGAGAGGCTGCGCAACAGGGGAACAAATCGGGGGGAATTACAAGAAAATTACAATGGGAGAATCAACAGAAGAGGGAGGTACTAACAGACGAGAATACTTTGGTGGGTGGGAATTTTTATGGTAGCAAAACAATGTGTATTGAAGGTTCTGCTGGGAAAAATGTTTGTGAGTGTGTTAACAATGAAGGGAGGAACATCAATGGTTGTGTAAACTCTGTTTATGAAACGAGTTGTTTAAATGATGACAATGCCATGGTACCTTTGGTAAACACGGAAGAGATAGACTGTGTAGGGAACGAGAACAATATGGTTATTCCATATTGTAACACAGAAGGAATACTTGAAAGAAGTATTCAAGAAAATGGTAATGTGGTTGAATATTTTGACAACTATGAATTTGTTATCAAAGAAGGAAACAATTTTAAAATTTATCGTAAGAATGATTATTGTATTTACAATTACACTGATTTAAACATTAACAACGAATATTTTGAGTTATTTTCAAAAGGGGTCAAATTTGTGCCCATGTACAAACCTGATATTGTAAAAACATTGGTGGAAACAAAGATGTTTATTAGACAGATGCATCTTAAAATGTTTTTTGCAGGGGGGAGGAAAAGTGAAATGATTAATGTGAACAACCCCACCCCAACTAATAACAAATTTAAAAGGAAAAGTGCATTTATGCCTCCATATCACAAGGAAGTGTTATGTTTTGAAAAAATAGTGGAGGCTCACACGAGAGAAATGGTAAAAAATTGGAAAGTATTAGATGACAATTTAACAAAGAAAGAGAGAGATTTATTGGATACACTGAAAAAATCTGGGTTGTATAGATTCATGAAGCCTGACAAGGGAGGAGGCACAGTGATTATGACTAACACAGATTACATCTCTGATATTACAGCTTTATTAAACAGGGATGAAACATATAAAGCTGTGTCAAGAAATGAAATAAATAGGGCCTACATGAAAATTGATGTGTTTTTACAGGACGCCCTTTCTCAAGGCTCAATTAACGAAAGTGAATACGACTTTTTAGTAGTCAAATTTCCAAAAATACTGACATTGTTTGGTATTCCAAAGACACACAAGGGTGCTGATAGATTGGAATACAGACCTATTGTAAGTGCAAGAGGTTCTAAAACTGAACCTATAGCAGCATTTATTGACATTTCACTCAAAACTATGTTTGACGATGTTGAACATATTATTAAAGACTCCTGGCACTGTTTAAAAAGGTTCAAAGATTTAGGAAAAATTGAGGGAGACTTTGGGTTTTTGACCATAGATGTGATCAATCTGTTCTCGGTTATTCCACAGGAAGAAGGCCTGGAGTTATTTTTTGAAGCCATGGTTAAGAGTGGCCTGTTTAATGGACAGAAAATGAATCTCTTATTAGACATGATGGAAGTTGTGTTGAAAAACAATTTTCTGGTTTTTGAAGGGGACCTCTTCCAGCAAGTACTAGGAGTGGCAATGGGGGCGAAATGTGCCCCCTTGTTTGCCAATGCGGTACTATTGACATGGGAGAGGGAATATATTTTTAGATCTAATAAATACAGAGAGAAAATTCTCATGTACAATAGGTTTTTGGACGATGTACTGATATTATGGAAGGGCGACCAGGACTCAGCAAAAGAATTTGTGGAATATTTGGGAAAAACAACGAATTTTTTGAAATTCACTTTCAAATGGAAAAATGAGAGTATTTCCTATTTGGATGTGTTGATATGTAAAAAGGAAGGGGGTTTCACAAGTAACATTTTTAGGAAGGAAAATTATTCCAACTCCCTTTTACATTTTAATAGTTACCATCCATTTCATCAACGTAAGGGACTAATTAAGGCCCAAATGGTCAGAACATCTAGGTTAGTAAGTCATGAAGAGGACTTTAAAGGTGAAATGTTTAAACTGATTGGAATGTTTCTTAACCGTGGATATCCTTTAAAATTATTGATCAGTGTTAAAAGGGATATAAACAGAGAGAGAAAGGGTAGATATGCCCCGATTTTACTTGGTGGATTAACGTTAAGAGAAGTGAAGGAAGGTAGGAAGGAGGAACAGGTGGATGGCCAACGTTTAGTGGTAAAATATAATGGGATGACACCTGCTCTTATTGAAATGGTTAAGGAAGTATGGAACTTTTCTCTAAGTGATGAGGTCAAAAAGATTTTGGGTAAAAGTCCCAGCATTGTGTATAGTAGAGGGGAGAATTTGAAGGACATTTTAGAAAAGAATAAATTAAAAAACTACAGGTCAAACATGAGAAAATGTGGATTTTGTAGATGGTGTAGGTTTGTGAACGAAGGTTCATATGTGTGTGTAGAAGGGTTTAAATACACCATCAAATGTCCGGGACAGTGCAATTGTTGTACAACAAACCTTGTATATCTCGCCTCCTGTTCTTCATGTAATGCCTACTATGTAGGCAAAACTATTAGGAGGCTTCGAGATCGGATTTCTGAGCATTTAAGGTCTATCAAAAAGAAAGATTTGCACAACACACTTTATTTACATACTACAAAATGTAGGGATTTTAAGAAGTTTTTATTCTTCGTTATAGGTCGTGTAATTGATTCTGGTGAAGGTGGTGATGTGGTCAACCGGGTGGGTGCTTTGGAAACAGAATGGCAAATTAGATTAGATGCCTGTAGACCCCCAGGGTTAAATGACCACATTTCTATCAAACCTATTTTAAAATTAAGATCCCAGCAGATATAAATAAATATAAATAAACTTAATTTACAGAGTTACACAATGTTTTTTCAATGTGTTTTTAAAGTGTTCAAGTGTTTAATGTTTTAATTTTGAATTCACTTATTATAGTAAAGTGAATGCAATTTTTTGGTAATTGTATATTATAATTTTTTTATTTTTATTTTTATTTTTATTTTCATATGAAATGGAACAAAACTTAAGTTTGAGGAGTATTTCATCAAACATTTATGTTTATACAAAAATGTATTTTAAAATTATCAAATTATTTATTTTTTAAAACCAAAGTATTTTTGAATTTTTGATTTAACCAATGGGAATGGGGAGTAGGGTATTTAAAATGTTTTGGGATGGCTGTTTTCGTTATGACTCTGATGATGCCTAACTGTTTGGCGAAAGCATTCTTCAATGCTTAGTCTGTACTTGATTGCAACCTGTGTCTGTTCAATAAATTCTTGATGTGTGTCCACCTTCGTGGTTTGGCTGCTGGACTTTGTGGTAACTGAAAGTGTTTTACAGGTAGAATGGTAACATTGGGACTAACTCTGTCCACGTGCTAATTCTGACTTTCAAATGGTCACAGGGCTGTTCCGGTCTCCACTTGAACAAGCCTAAACCCGAATGACCCATGCACACCCTGACAATCAAACACATGTATGTTCCAGGAATATAAGCTCTGGAGTTCTGAATATCCTCGGAGTGAGTAAACATACAGCATGAGTCCAGAGCAGTAGGAAATAGGGAATGGTGCATGTGTAGTATTGTGGTTTTCCCAGCAGAAGAATGAATGCCTGCTGTGTAAGTGAAGCATTGAGGCATGTGTTCGGGTAGTTATGAACCATGGGCATACATATAAATGAAGCAGAACACCAATAGTGTAGTGGTTAGAGCATTCGCCTAATGTAAAGGCATTCCCGGTTCAAGTTTGACTATAGCACATATCATTTTCTTGTGGAATGAATATCGCTGTGCTGTAAAGCCAACATTTAAACATGTAAAGGTGAACATGTGTTTTACATGAGGCCATTAACCGGATTCCTTCAATCAAAGTAGTACTGTCATAATGAATAAGGCACACGTAAGCACAAAGAAGCAGCAGTAAACATATGTAACTCACAGTAAGCATATGCGAGTGTGCCTGCGCAGGTGTAAGCAGCTCCCAGCATAGCAAATGTATGTTTTTATGTACAGATGTAATTTATATACATATATATATAGATCTGTATATATATATATATATATATATATATATATATATATATATATTTATATACACACACACACACACACACACACACACACACACACACATATATATATATATATATATATATATATATATATATATATATATATATATATATATATATATATATATATATTGTTGTGTCTTTTGGCTTTTCCCGGTTAGGGGTCGCCACAGCTGAACTCCGGTCTGCTAATGATTGGCAGTGGACTTTTACGTGCCGAGTTGCCAGCCCTGATGCTCAACCTATTCACGCATGTCTCCACACAGAAGACTCTCTAGCTAAGAATCGAACAGGACAACGTTTTATATATATATATATATATATATATATATATATATATATATATATATATATATATATGTGTGTGTGCGTGCGTGTGTGTGTGTATAGATAAGAATAAAGCATACACAAGGGTTGTGAAGGGAATCTAGAGCAACTAAGGTAATATATAGTGCTTGCAGCACAGACACTTGCCACAGACACTAAACCTTTCAAGACTGTCAATATGACCTTCTAGGAATGCGGACATCGACATGGATGCTGGCAGTTATGATCTACATACCTGTGAACCAGTGTGTTCAATGTAAGAATTCATCCTGAAGTGGGGTATGGTCATCTGTTGACTGGACAACTACTATCACTATACAGGGTTACAATGGCCATGCCCATACACATAGAGGCACATACCTGACACAAAGTGTCACTGGGCATGCTTACACACTTAGTAGCACACGGCCGTTTGAAATGCACTATGTGTCCATCTACACAACGTTATACTGGGCATGCTCACAAACTTAGTAGCACAGGGCTGTTTTGTATGCACTCTGATTCTAAACAAAGAAGGGCACAGTGGCCATGCTACTACAGTTAAATGCGAACAACACATTGTAATGGACTCCGGTGTTGATAGTTATCATTGTTTGCAGGAACACTGTACTACATATATCTGACCCTGGTCTTCTACATAACGTCTGCTACTGTCCATCACCTTAGATGTACCAATCTAAACCTGGCACACTAATACCACCCATGGTGATGTCCTGTCAGGAGTGGCTACTTTGCCCATATAGTGCCATTCATAGACGAATGTCCTGAAACCAGGTTAACACCCTGACACCTAAAGGACAACTGCATTGTATGTGTATGCTAAACAGTGCTAGATGTGTAGCATTTGTAATCACAGCTGCCCAATGTAGATCCAACAATGGGAAATACTGACATCTGTGCATTGAGGAACACCTGCCTGAAGGCTCAGTTGTGCACAATAGCACTAACACCATATACCTCGGAATCAGACATGTGGGCCATAACACCGTTATCCACCACTCCAGGTGGTGGTGTCCCCACGTACATGAAGGCCTCTCACATATACTGACCAGTACACCCTCAAAAGGCATCACAGATTGTCAGGTGCAGGTCACAGTGTCAAAAGCTGCATTCTAGGATATAGCCCTCAGACATCACCATGTCCTTGGACCAGCAACACACATCCATACATGTGGTAGAACATATATTATTACAACACCATGTGACCCATGACCAGTGGACTGTACCTAGCTCTACATCAACTGTGCAGACTACCCATGTATTCGCACAGTTGCATCATGTGTTATACAATGCAATGATACCACTGTTCATAACCAGGTCAGCTGTACACATAACAGGGGCCCTGGGTCACATACAGCAGTAACAGATGACTATTGCTGTACACCAGTAAACACCCTCATGTTTGGATATGACATACATGTACCTGCTGTGGATATGTACATGCCACACACACACACACACACACACACACACACACACACACACACACACACACACACACAACAGATATGTACATAGCATAGCTGTTGCTGTCCTTCATGCAGACAGGTGGCTACAGCAATTACATACATGCACATGGAATGTAGGTCCATGGCTGTTGAATGCTAACAGTACATAAGGTGTGATATCAATGTTGACTGAGTTAGCATTCTCTCTGTACTGGTTACCCATGACAACTATCATATCATACAACAGTCCATGTGTCATGTATGTCATCACATGTGTCCACTAATTGCAATGCCTACAAACATGGCTAAATGACAGGAATGTAGGACCTACACACATGTACATGTAGTGGTGTGCATTCAGCTACCATGCGTGTGCAGTAGCTGATGTTTGTAGGTGATGTGTGTCTTGCTACAACATGCAGTTGCAATGCAGCCCCATCATTGTCAACTGTATATGGTGATATACTGACAGTATGGTATGATGTACATCAAGTATGGATGGATGTGTGGACATAACTAAGTGGTGGGCCATCTTTGCAGATGGATGTTTGCTGAAGACAGCTCACAGGTGTGTCACAAGCCATCCTACATTAACATGTGGAAACACTAAGCTATGTTTCTGTTAATTGAAGGGGAACACATACAACCTACACAGCAGTCAGGGTGTCACTGACTGTAAATCACTTGACACCTGTAACACTTAAGACCTCCCATGTGCATATTTCAGCACAATTGCCAAGGGTAGCATCGGTACACATTGTAATGCTGGCAGTACTGCTGCATGTCTGTCATAAATATCATAAGACAGCAGGTGTTCAATTCACAGTACTGCCATGTGTGTTTGCTTGTGTGTCCATATATGCCACGTATGGTGGGGAATACATCCCAATTGTTACTCACACTCCTGTACACTGTTGTAGAGATCTGTACATACTGCATTGTAGAAAGCAAGACATAGGCAGGGGTGGGGTGTGTATCACACACATGTGAGGTATCTGTATGTGCATGACATAGGTGCATTCAATTGTGAACTCCACAGTGTGTGTTCATATGTATGTATGGCTGTCTGGTCCATGGAGTGAGGATGTATGTTACCATAGTGAACAGATAGGACCCCTAACCCCTCCAGGTGATGCAATCTACTACCCTGTTGATGCCATCGATCTTAGGCATTACTGACTACCTGTACATGTGTATTCTCTGTGTCGCATCATGTGGGTGCACAGTACTGTAATGGTGATTACCACATAGGCAAGGGTCCTTACCTTAACACTATCAAGTGTGTGTGTGTGTGTGTTACAGTGTCATTGACCCCATGAGTGTGGGCATGTTACTTTCTGTCTGAATATGTGTGTGTGTGTGTGTGTGTGTGTGTGTGTGTGTGTGTGTGTGTGTGTGTGTGTGTGTGTGTGTGTGTGTGTGTGTTTGTGTGTGTCTGTGTGTGTAGTTGTGTGTTCTCATCCTGTAATGTGAATGTGTATTACTGCTACACAGTGAGGCCTCAAGCTATCAACTGGGCTGTACCCTTGTTATCAGCTAGACTGCTATGTAAACTCCCCGCCCTATGTAACTGTACCTGTGATGTCACCCGGTATGGATGTCACGTCTCTAGCCACTGTAGCTTAGTACACAGCTCCCATGCTCCTGGATCAGTAGATGTGTAGACATCTTCGGAATGTCAGCCTTTCTAACAGTGAGGCTGAAGCTACGAATAGCATGCTGGTATTGACATGCATACCTGTGAGTAGTCCACATTTACACATGGGAAACTGCAAACACTGGCACTCAACGGCACATGCGATTAGACCTGAAGGAGGGAAGCAGGACATTATGACCAACATGCTGTTACTGCTGTTATCAAGACACATACTGTGAACAGAAAACAATGCATTCTAAACCTGTACTACATGGTATGTCTGCTGCGTGTCAACAGTACACAATAATTGTAATCTACACTTATCTCCCTATTATGTTCACCATGTGCATCAGACCATATGAGCATGTCCCTGCACCGGTGGTGTGGATGACAGGAACGCAGCACAGGCATCATCATATGCAAAGGGTGATAATGTTTGCCAGGGGCCTAGGCTGCACCAGTGGATGACATCATGTGTGTGGGTTAGGGCCTGTGATCTAATTGGCCATGTGTGGTTGTTATGCATGTGAGTGTATGATCTGAGGAAGACAACAGTCGAAAGCGCTTATCGGATATCTTCAAGGGACACTTTTGAGCTTTTTATTTTTTATTTTATTTTCAAGTCGAAGTTTTATTCGTATTAAAGGACTACATTTTAATTGGAACACTTGTGGATTTCATTGATTGGCCATCCTTGGGTGGATTTTCTGTCTTTTTTCTGCTAATACTACAGATGTTTCTGGTATGTGAGTGTGTGTGCACACAATTCTGCCATGTGTCTGGTCTACACAGGGGTATTATTGACAGCTCCAGACTGTACAGACCAAGTTTTACAGCTCACGGTGTCCGGCCATGGCCATGTGACCTGTGCCTGCCAGGGGTTGCATGGGCACTACCAGGCAGAGGTGCAGATTGGGTACTGTCCGATGACACATGTCCACTGGAACCGTGTCCCCATTGAGACCATCCAGGGCCACGTGCATGTGGTCTGCTGTGTCCTGCTGTGGACAGCGCAGCATCAGCTGCACTGCTGTTGCTACTGCCACTATGGGAGTGGGCATGTGAGGTAGCTCATTCACGCAGACCTGCACCAGGTGACATAGGTGGCCTACGTCCACATGCCTAGGTCTCACTCCTACCAGATGTTCAAGCATAGACAGCTCACGCTCGCGGATTGTCATGCCACGGTCAAGGATTCCAACCATGTCACCCAATCGTCTGTACAAAACCACAGCAATCTGCTGTTGAGCATTTGCCAATGCCTGGAAGTTGTCATTTAAAGAACAGATAGCAGCCCTCTGGAGCCTCTGCCCTTCTCTGTTCTGCTGTTCAGCATGTGCCTGTGCCACCATTACAGCCTGAAACATGCATCTGGTGACACTAGCTGCTGCGCTCTGTCCTGCAGGGGCATGTCAGCTAGAGGTCCTACTACGAGCAGCACTGGCCACATGCCTATGTGGCCCATCTGCAGTCATTTGCCTGACACCATGGTGTGAATACACACCTTCCGTAGCCGCCACACATTCCTGTTCCAAGCTACCACACGCTAACTGTCCTTCCTCTATGGCCACTGGTGATGGAGTATGTGTCGGCATGAGATCTGTGTGCGGGGATGAGGGGGATATAGGTGGAATGGTTAACAATGGCACAGATTCAGCCCCTGACAGCCCTACCTGTGCCTCAAGCATATGTTCATCATCACTGCTA
Organism: Protopterus annectens; assembly: GCF_019279795.1. Classification (NCBI taxonomy): domain Eukaryota; kingdom Metazoa; phylum Chordata; order Ceratodontiformes; family Protopteridae; genus Protopterus; species Protopterus annectens. The sequence continues at coordinate 746,540,573 of NC_056734.1, read as the reverse complement.
GTCTGTGGGGGACACTAACATCAGATGGACCACAGGAGGGTAACGCACCTACATCACCTGTGAAGGCAAACAAAGACTCTACAGTACAATACAGACACACACAGACACACACACACACACCCACAGACAGACACACACACACAGACACACACACACACACACACAAACACACACACACACACACACACACACACACACACACACACACACACACACACACACACACACACACACACACCATGCATGTGATTTGACAGAAGGCATGCAACATGCATGTGATACAGCAGACTGCATGCAGCTCAGACAATAATAGTGATAGTTATCATACATCCCTGGGTTGCACACAACAGCAAGCATGTGTCATATAGCAGAAGCCATTCATTTCACACAATCATGCTAGTAAGCATGCATCCATGAGTTACAGCATGTGGACCCACACAGGTTAACAGTACACATGGCTGATGTGTGGCCTATGACCTTGACATTAACATGTAGTATGACATGTAATCTGCTGATGTGTGCATTGACATGCATACATGTTTAACACAATGGTGTCCTGTCACATATACAATGGGGTAATGATGTCACATTGCAGTGTTGTCTGTCCGACCCACAGATAAAATACACATTTAGCAGATGTGCATGACCATTGAAGGGTGTTATGAGGCATCTATATTGCTATAGAGTGTGAAGTACAGACACAGTGCCATTGCATGGAATCATGAGGTGTCTCTATTGCTATACAGTGTGAATTACAGACACAGTGCATAGCCATGACTGTGTGCATACACGGTACATATATACTGTGGATTGTGACCCATGTCGCTAAGGTGTATACACACTAAACCATGATGTGGAATGTGTGGCAGAGGTCACCAAAGGCCATACGGATGACACCCCTGCACATTGGCAAACATTTTTTAGCTGCCTAGCAGCCATGTCCACACAAAGCAGACTTGTCAATACACCATGTCCCACATGACATTTGTGTACCACACACATGAGGTGCACGACTGCCAGTGATGTCCAACAGCAGCAAAGGAAATGTACTGTATCTTGGCCTAATGTGGTTGTCTGTGTATGTGGATGCTGTACAGGTGACTACTGTCATGCTGTGACACAGTCATGATGTTCAACACATCGTATGTGGTTGAATGATGTTACGCCTCCACAAGCTGGGCACAGGCCTGTAGGATGTCCAGTGTTCCACATCTGCAATATAACCATTCAACAAAGGCTATAGTTGGACCATGTGTAGCCAATGTGCAACAGGGTGTACACAAAAACACATCACATCTACTGTGTGTTGCTACATGTCTCTGGCCATCCTCCATGACCATGAGTGAACATGTGTTGGCCAAATGGTTGTGATGGCTGTCTATCTTACATGTCTGTGTTGTCCCATATGACATACACCCATAGATGTCATATACTCCACTGTCCACAGGGTTATGCAGACAAAGGGTTGTATGTTTGGTATGTGGGGTATGTTTTATTGGATAGTGAAACAATGTTGCATCTGGCCCACTACATGTCATGGACATGTCAAATGGCACATCACAATGTGTGCACTCATAGCAGGGGCATAATCCACAATGGTGAATCCTGTGGGCTACCCATACTCCAGCTCACTGTGTAGTACTGTTTGTGTACCCCACATGTGTAGTTCTGATGTGTAGTACATGTTCCTACATTGAACAGCACCTCCACCGTTGTATGAACAGCTGTCCCACATCTAGCAATGACAGTTTCTGAAGTTTCATGTCAATGTTTCACTTAGTTTGTAAGTATTGCACATGGGTAGCCAGTGTGATGGATTGCAGATGTGACCTGTATATTGTGACCGGACCATACATTATGTGTACATGTGTTAACTGGCCAAGTGGCGAATAGATCTGTGCATTAACATGCCTGATATTTATAACTGTCTCACCTGCAACTGCCTGCTGTCTTAGTGGACTGCCAGAGGTACCTATATTGGGGTGACACAGCAGTATGATCATTATCCACACCTGTATGACAGCTACAGGGTGCAATGTGCATGTTAACACATTTGCCAGTACAATAGGATATACTATGGAGTATGCACATGTGTGCATACACAGAATAGCATGCTATAGTATGCAGCATGTGTGTATAAATGCCTTGCATATGAAGTTACATTACATATTGTACAGTGACACATGCAACTATATGGGATATAATAGTTATATGTGCAGTTGTGACTTACCGGACAACTCCAGGCTCGGTTGTTGAGAGACACCCACCTCCATGATGTCAGCTAAGGCTTGTGGATGCTGTTCTGATGGTGTCCCCAGGTTGGCCAGTAGCTCCTCGGTACTTGTGAGTGGGGGCTGAGTTCGTGGCCCACCGCCTGTTGCACCTTGTTCCCTGGTGATTGCATTCGCACTCTGTTTTGCACATCTGATTAGGTCCGTGCAGTGTCTGCGCACCTGCTGGTTTGCACGGTTATGGCCACCCACATCATCAACCCTCCTGCGAAGTTCCTGCCACAGGTCATTCCGCTGCTGTGCATCCTGTGCTACATGGCTAAACAGGACATCATCCTCCAAGCGGGTATAGGCCGGGAGCCTTGCTCGCGGCATATCTGAAAAAACATAATGATGGAGACAAGTCATAGTATCTCAGAGATGCACAGATATACAGCTGCACATACATGTGTATCATATTTATTACATATAAACAGTTGTCTTTGCAAATTGTCATGACACTGACAACACTGACATGTTTGTGTCACACACATGTGACACCCAATGGGGACTGGATGTTATCACCATATATGTGTGTCACCTGATTGCATTGCTCATACTCCATGTGGATGCTGTCTTGATGTGGGCATGTCTATTTGCCTGTACTGGTGTTCTTACCTATCAGCACATGCCTGGATGTGTCCACAGTAATGCTGTCAAGCTTGATGCTGTGTATATGTCGCATATAAACACATACACTGCCTTAACGGACATGACCTGTGACATTGCAGACATGCACACAGAAGCCTTTACATGCATGTGTTTTGCCATATACATCTACACAGCACTGTACAGCAGTTCATTATCCTGCCACATATCGCCTGTTTTGCACATGTGATACACATGGGACACTGGCTAGCCTGATGGTATTTGCAGGGATGGTTATCAACTATAGCATGTACAGCCAAGGTCATCTAGTAGTCTGTATGCCCTGGGCCATGTATGAGCCTAGGATGTAAGATTACCTAGCTGTAGCTGACAGCCATGTTTCCGGTGCCAGGTGAAGCAGTGCCACATAACTAATCCATACCATTAATGATAAATCCACCATGTGGTCATCACACCATGTCTGACAGAGGTGAAATGTGCAGCTTTGCTGGACAGGGTTGCATAGTATGGCAGGAGTATGTAATGTGTATGGCACAAGGATCTGTCCAGCATGTGGTGATCCTTGTACTAGGAAGGTGTATGTCCATGACATATGTATTTCAGATCAGGATATGTACATGCAGCATGTCCAACATCACAGTGTTGGACATGTCTTTATGCAGGGTAGGCATCATGCTACATAGTGGAGATGAGGATTGTGAAGGCTGGTGTCAGCCATCCAAACATGGCCAATACCCCTTAAAGGTGATATGTGATCCAGTATTGGCCACTTGAGTGATGAGTATGGCTGTACAATGATCTATATGTTCATGGATGGCACCCTGTCATGATTAGAGTTGCCTCTTATTACTACCTAATAGGCCTGGTGACATCACTAGCTCAGAGAGGTAAACTGCACAGCAGCATCCCTTACACACAGTGTCCATTATGTTGACCGCTGCCTAGGTGGTAGTTCATGGGTACAGGGTTATTAACCTAGTGGTGACAATGCAATATGCAGCTGTCAGATTGTACACATATGTCACACACCTCACCCACAAAGCCCCCTCTGTATGTTGTCCACAACACTGAGTCAGCTATTGCTCCTAGATCATAGCCATTCACATATGTACATAGGCAGATGCCTCCAATTTGTCTGTGTGGTATGGGCTAGAATGAGTGGGAGTACAACAAACTAACCCTATTTTACTGTAGCTGCCACTGGTGTGATATGCACATATTACTCAGACACCTTTTGTAGTGTTGGTTCTGTCAACAGTCCACTGTCAGAACACTCCTGTGACATACAAAGGTACATCTAGTATACTGAGTGTAGGTGGAACACACTATGGGTGATGATGTCCTATGACCTGTCACAGGTATGATATGCAGTGTGAAATCATCCTTACTGTCATCTGCATCTGCACTGCTAACAACATATATGTTGATTAAGGTTCATGGATTTTCAGACCAGACTCAGCAGGGTAGTAGTGCAGTGCCTCCCATTATGAGTGTTGTCTCCACTTTGTGGGTTGTGATAACTGTTGGTGTGCACCATTCAGTGTTTTTACAGACTAACATGAAGCTATGTTTTACATGATGTGTATGTGTAGAGCAAACTGTTTTGCCATATGTGTATGATACAACCAGGGATGTGGACAGGTCTCATGCAGCCTGAGTGCACCTTGTACCATCATAGTTATGGTTACAGGGGCTCTGTAGTGTTCATGGATATGTGATTGTGTACCTGTTGGGGGGAAATGTATTTATGTTATCCAGCACCCTATCTGTATTGCTTATTTATGCTCAGCACTTGTTCAGAACATGTAAGCACTTCATGAGCTACTAATTACTATAGCACTCAATCCTCCTCATTACCTACAGGTAAACACTGTTTGTACTTACATTTCCCACTTGCTTAGAGTAAAACAGCTCTTGTACACACTTTCCTCACATATCTAATGGGAAATATTTAAATATTCAGGCATGTCCACGTGTCAATTCCCAGTGTTGTAGCCTGTCTATATGATGAATATGGGCATCATGAGGCAATATAGAAATTGTCCTGTGTACACAGTCAATACTTGCCTCCTATCATACAACACTACAACCTATGGGAGATGCACATATCTAGCCATGCTGGAGGTAAAGCCCTCTCCAACCCAAACTGAACCTGACAATCATGTGGGGATGTTAAACGTTTGCACCACACCACACTCATCACATAGTCTCACTAGATCTCCAACATCACAGGCCACACATAGTAAGACTACAACATTTGCAGAGCCTCTCAATACTACTCTGTCTAGGCAACAGAGAACTTCAAAGCAGAAATGCAGGCAGCCCCCATCCCCCAACACAACACCAATTACTTATAGCCAACAGACTCAGTGTGCCCATCAACCACAGCCAATAGGGTGATATAACGTACCCGACACACTAGTCATAGGTGACGCTATAGGCGATCACACTAATGTGCCACTCAGCAGGCTACACAAGGTGATAGTTACTGTCAGCTTCCTGTCGGGTAACAGGATCTGCAACATAACCTATGCATTCAGGTCACTCCTCAACAGGTATAAAATGACTGTGTCATTCTCCATGTTAGTGTGAATGCCCTGAGATGTACCTTCCTGGACTACATGTAAAGAGACATGGAATAGCTCTCCGATCTTGTAGCCCAGGCAGGTATCGCCCTAGCCCTGAGTAGCATTCGGCCATCATCCAGACTGATAACGCAGTACAAGGACAAAATGATTTACTTCAACAATTGGCTATGCTTCTGGTGTCATTCCAAGGGTATCCAGTATCTGTCTGCTTTAAATGACATGGTCGACAGAACACGATGCTTTGGCACAGATGGCCTGCACCTGTCAGCCTTGGGATTATGGAAAATGGCTAAGGCTCTTGCTGCTCCTATAGTGCCTGTTTTAGGCACAGTTCAAATAACATATTCACCACCATAACAGGAACAGGCAAGCAAAACCTGAGGGTAATGCTACTCAATGCTTGACATCTTCATCTCAAACGCACTCACCTGAGGCACTCCTTGTAATGGACCACTTCGATATCTGTGCAGTGACTGGGACCTGCTTCTAGGCTCCTGAGTGCACCCCTGCACTACCAGGCTATTACTCATACCACACCTTTCAGTCATGTAACCAGGACCGGAACACCCACAGTGGAGGTGTGTCCATATTTCCCAAGGATATCCACACCTCCAGGCTGGTTGCTTAGCACAATGCATCAGAGGTAATCCAAGTGCAACTAACTCTGGCCATAACTGCTATACAAATTGTAGCTTGCTAGAGATCCCACACCATATCCCACGGCTAACGGTCCTAACTTCTTGGTGTACTAGAAATTAGGTTTCAGACAGACACTACTGATGTGCGACTGACACTACACCACCATTAACTGGGATACCTACTCATGTACCGACACATTAGGCCAACGCTTTCTGGGATTCATAACCTCCAATCACCTGGATCAACCTATCCATACCACCACCAGGGCCAACAATATCCTAGACCTGGTCATTACCAACATGTGTGACTGGTGTTCCACACCTGGGGTTATCTCCTCATTGGTCAGATCCGAACGTATGCTAATCACCCTTATTATCCACATCCCGGCACCACACCCATTACAGAAAACACAATACAATATTTCTACAAAGCCAACTTCAGGCTTCTTATGACAGCAGTAGTAAATGTCATGACACCCGTGCAGATGGACAATACAGTTACAACCGCTGAATCATACACAACTGCACTTAATTAGCACTTACACGACTGAATGGATCATGCTATCCAAAACAGAACCATGACGGTACCCTTCAGAAAACGGATGCCACTTTGGTGGTCCACTGCCATGGACATAAAGTACAACAGAAGGAGGAGACTGCTGCAAAGTAGAGTACAATCCCATGAGTGTAGGAGCTCCCTGGTCAGCCTCAGTAAGACTCTGAGATCCCTTATCACATCCTCCAAAGCTAGTTACGTAAACATAACTGCGACTAATTCCAAGGACTACCACAAAGCATTCTAGAGGTATGTCACTACTCTCGATGGTGATACCCACATCTGCTCTGACATACAGCAGTAAGGCATGAACATTACAGAACCAACTGAAATTGGCAACATCCTGGCAGATAGGTTCAGTGCTAACTTTACACCCCTCTCACATAAAGGGCCCATATCTGTACAGGAATGATGCAGAGTTCCTGTGATCACAACTACACAGTTCAAAGCTGCACTTTCTAAAGCCAGGAACACAGCATCCATGTGACCGTACAACATCCCAGGCTGCAATTTCCATGAACTTGAGAACAAAATGTCTACCCACTTGGGCACCATATTCACTAATAGCCTTGCATCAGGCATTTTGGCCCCTGAATGGCACACAGCAACAGTTATCACACTCCACAAAGGTGGTGCCACAATGGACCAGGGGAACTATTGCCCTATACACCTGACTAGACTGTTCTGCAAGGCTATGGAGCACATCATCATGGATCTCATTCACAGAGACATTGGTGGCCTCCAAACCTTTGATCCCACCCAGTTTGGATTTGTTAGGGCCAGACCATGCCTCCTAAACCTGGTGGAGTCATTTGAGACAGTTACCAAGGCAGTAGATGAGGGTAAGGAGGTCCACACAGCCTACCTTGACCTCTCAAAGGCTTTCAACACCGTTCCCCATTCTGGTATTGTCGACATACACATCCACCTGCACATTAACCCCTATGTCACAAGATGTTATGCAAAGTGGCTCATGGACAGAACCCACACAGTGAGGGTAGCATACCCTAGTTCCTACTGTAAATCAGTTACAATTGGCATCCCCCAGTCCTCGGTCATAGGGCCCCTCATGTTTGTTATATGCTTCTCTGAGATACAGGCTAGCACAGGAGGACTTACCCTGAATAGGTTTGCAGACGACTGCAAACTAGGGGCCATGATTGATTCCCCAGCTGATACAGACACCCTCCATAAGGGTGTCACTGGGACGGATACCTGGTGTCAATAACATGGCCTCAAGCTGCATGCCACAAGGTACATAGACATCCCCTATGGATTACACCAATCACCCATGAACTATCACATAGTTGGTAGTCCCCTACATACATAAGACATAATAAGGGATCTTAGAACCCAAGTAGATAGCATAAACTCTTTTGATAACAGTATTGCCAAGTTGGTGTGGATATCCTTCTATGTGGCAACCCTAATCTCTAATGGGTTTGTAGCCAGAACAAAGGCAGCCATTGTGCCTCTCTACTCATGACTTATGAAACACATTAAAGGGTACAATCCCCCATTTGAGATGTACCTTATGAGACAACAGCAATGGCTTTAAATACCACAACATTACCACATCAAGAGGAATACTGACCTCTAAAGGATGACGTATGCAGCCCAACTACAGAAACCCCAACTATACTCGTTTGCATACCGCATACTCAGAGGTGATCTCTGCTGAACATACAAGGCCCATTTCCAAAACAATATTGATGGATATGCTCCACATAAGCAAAAGCCACTGAGAGCTACGTTCTCTGGGATATGTGCCTAAATACAACAATGACTAGGATGTACTGGAGGGATACATTCCTGATCCGGACACTCACCATGCTTTGGAACATGATTCCTATGTATATCAGGCAGGGACCCTCACTAGCACTCTTCAAGAGATACCTCGATGGGTGGATGGGAGACAGACATGTACACTAGGGATCACTGCAGTGGCTCTGCTTTACAGAGGTGCAGGAAACCAATGGCTCTGCTGTTCACAGGCACAGGACAATAATCTAGGGAGGTGCTGCAAGTGAAAACACTGTAGTTAGGCTTACGAATGGCCTTGGCCAGACACCATAGTACCTAACTATGAACCTATGAAGCTATCACATGTCCTTTGTGCATGGATAATTGACTAGCTCTTCCATTTCAATTAGCTATCATGTTGATACACTGTCTGGTGACTACAAGTCATATGTGCCCTGTTATTGTGTATTGTACATGCCAATAGACATACCTTATGTTTGCATAACATAACAGTAATGCTATGTAAAATGTTAGATATATCTACCTACAATACTGTACATTTCACATTTTTGCCACAGTATCTCACAATGCAAATCATAATTGCACAGCAGGACCACCTTAGACATGTTATTCTCAGTTATACGCCCATACATATGCCTACTGTTACAGTATATCAACATATACTATCCCTTGTTATGGCACATACTTGTTGGACAAACCCCACCACTGACAGCGGCTGGAGTGGAATTGTTGTGTTTAAAGTCCTTATATAGCATCCCTTGTGGTGTATGAGGTGTTTACCTTGTGGCCCACAGCAATACACACAATTTCTACGAGCATTACTATGCTCAACAATACATCACTACCTAATACCTTTTCCCACTATATGCATTGCATACACTTTAATAAATACAGAACAGGTACTACATACACTAACATACTGAGTGTTCTACATACCTTATTAATATCCTGAGTTGACAGTAATATAAGTCCTATACGTTTTCTGTTGTAACATTTTTCTGGTATGTACATATGGTTTGAATGAATGACAAGCCATCCTTTTATACTGAGATATCAGTAACATGTGGTATCCTGCCACCAATTGGTGTTATAGAGTAGATGATTACATGCACATCAGCTGTGCAGCTACTCCATTAGCCAATGACATGGCAACAGTGGGGTATAATTGAATACTCCACTTGGGCATTGTCCCCTTGTCCTACTTTTGAGGATGACGGCCTGGATGTGTTGTTTGTGCTGAATTGCAACAGCTATATGGAGACACACAGAGATAAATTAACTTCATGGCCCCTGTGGATTGTGTGTAATGGCTAGAGGATGTAGTTCTACATGTGAGTCTAGCTGTTATATCAGCTGTCTGATACAGGATTATTACAACCAAACCCTGTAACATCGGCGTCTGTTCCATTGTACAACAGCAACAATTTCACTTAGGGCCATTATAGTGTGTCTCTTACAAGGTATGTTAAGGCTTCTGCAGATGTCATAGAGTGAGTGGATGTTTGTGATATTATTACAGTCTGCATTGCAATTGTTTCGGGTGTGGGGGAGATGTAGGTGGGTATACATAGCAGATGCAGGTGTGTAGGAACTGCATTTATACATATTCGATATGTGTGTGAGGGCTCCTTCCCTATTTGAAGACCTGTCCTTTAGTAGACTAATACTATGGTAATTGCAGGCTTATTCATTAAGCCATTGTTAATTGGTTCCTGTATGGCATGCAGGTGACGTTTGTCCTTCAATCCCTTCGGAAATACATTGGTATGTAATGAAATGTTGCTACATGAAAGCTGTCTCGTGTATTTCTGTCACAGATATTTGCACTCAGTGGAGTTGTGTTGGTGACTAAACCTCTTTGGCTTGGGTTGCCACCTTTTCAAATGGCCATAGTGGAACATTTGCAGGGCACACATTGGATTTTAGAGGCTGACACATACCCACAGTCAGTACAAAGTATAGAACTTTACATATATGCCTGTATAAAAGCTTATATTCTTGTAGTGGTTTACTTGCTTATGCTGTTTCTTGTTACATGTAGGTATTTTAGATACAGATGACTATTTTTATGCAACAATTACATTACATATGGAACATGACAAATGTCTCGAGATTGTAGGACATTAGTATTTGTACTCATTTTAGTCAGGACACTACCGCACATAAAGGAACTGCCCCTCGCAAGGTGGGATAGGTAGTAACCCTATCTTTGGCTCATGTCCATAGCACATATTTGTAATAGTGTATAGACATATATTCTCTCCATATCCTTTGTTTATAACGTTCGGTCATGGTGGAATGAGTGATTACTATGGTCCATGTTATGCACATATTTGAAGACTTCAACCACTGTATACGGCATACCCATGGATTCAGGAACGCACACACTTCCAACGACCACATTACCGTTCCTAGACTCCCAAACCCCACAATACCAAACACTCAAACTCATGAGGGTATCTTACTTATGTGTTTTACCGCAGGTACTGCTATTGTGGTGCCCTTGGTGTTGAATTACATTTGGCTGCCATGGATCACCTCTTGCCTTTGCCTTCACTTTTCAAACCAATTCCCCTCCCATTGTTAGGCATGCATCCAGCAGCCTGCTTTCTTGTTTTGTACTTTCCCAACCCAGGATTGTGTTGCAAAATGTGTTCTATAGCTGATCTACTGCAGGTTTGCTTTACTCTGCTGTGACAGTTCTCTTTTCTTTGCAATCCGACACCTCCCCTTTCCTGTTCTGCAGTTTGCTGCTAGCAGCCTTGTTAGCTACCATCAATGGCCCACTGTGAGTTAATAGGTGTTAATTATTCAGTTGTACTCCAATTACCCTACTATGGTATTTCCTTATTATCTTCCCTTAACCTTCCTGTTTCAGCTGTGGTGTGTGCCGTGTGCATCTGTTTACCGGGTTTCGAGTGCATTGTCATCTGCGAACACATGCGCTTTCGGTCACCTTGTGTGTTATCAGCTAAGCAAAGCTATGGCTACATCCACACCCCTATCCTGCAGCTTTGCTTAGCAACAGCAACCCAGATTAGCAATGCTCCAATGTGCTTACAGCTACAGTGGCACAACCCTCTGCTGATGTCATGTATACCTCCAGGCCACGCATTGTTATACTGCTATGCCATATGGTACAGCCTTATGCCGGAAAGGCATTTGCGATTCAGTATTACTTGCCTCATTTGCATGGCATTGACTACTAATTCATAGTTACCGCACTGAACACTGTCACAGACCCTTAGCAACCCTTGAGCCTTGGTTGTGGTGTAGCATGCATACTATTGACTATTATGGAGAAATCATGATTTGTGTTACATTGCAATTTTATGACATGTATATATATTTTCCTTGTGTTCCCATTTCCGCACACACGCCCTGCGGTTGTACTTTGCGTTAGTGTGGCCATGACATTAAATGTTATTTTTTATGTGTTACACATGTTTTTTTATGCCATTGGCTGTATATTTAGCCATTGGCATATGTTAACTTTGTAATACGTAAGTTTGGTCCATTTTCTTGGCTCCGATGTTCTGTTTGAAAAAATGTAAACCTTTTTTTTGGTTTACATTTCTGTATGCTTACCCCACACCTGCACCACTTCATGAATCGCTATGTACCTTCATTTGCATGCTGCACTACTGCACATGGGGTGATTAGTATACATGCACCGAGAGTTGAGCAGCTCTGGCATACGCTGGTAGTGCACGTGGAATTGGATCGTACCTGAACCACTCGGCGGCCATATTTGGCATTAGACTACCTATGCTATGCCTGGGCCTGGCGCAAGCTTCTTGAATCCCGAGGGCAAGCAACAGTTTTAAGTGCAAGCTATTTACTGTCATGGTAACACCACAAGCAGCAGGGTACACTTCTTACACAGCAGTAATAATGGTTGCCGAGTTTCTTGCCAGTGATGTTATATCTGACAGTAAAACACAAAATTCAGATGCATATAGCAATAGATTTACTTTACTTTTTCTCAAAAATGAAAGCATGTTCTCTTTTGAAAGTGTGAGAACCTTTTATTCTTTATGTACCTTTGCAATCATAAGCTGCTGCTGTTAAAAGAGGATGTAGTAAAGTCAGCAACAAGCCTCTTTAACCTGTGGGATATCATCGAACAGAGTGGCAGTGAAGATGAGTAAAGTGACTAACAGCTGTGATCATGTAGCTGTAGTTTACAAAAGAGTACTCATGACATTGTTCAGAAAACATTAACAATCAGTGCGGTATCTATATACCAGCTAATCCTGTGCACAACATTGTCTTAGCCCATCACTACACAACCTTATTACAAGATCTGTGATCCCAGTCTTACCTCAAGATGGTATTCCATGCCTTTTCTCCGGGGGGGGGGGCAAGTCTACATTGGGACATCATTCCCAGCACCTCCACTAGCATTTGTGCTGCTAACTTAACCAGTACATCTATCTGGGTGCAGTCAGGTACAGAACCTCTGAACCACATGGTAAGTACTTTATTTCTGGCTCTCTGCTCAGCTACAAAAACTCTAACAACCATATTAAACATTACCTAATCAAAGTCCAAAAATGCTGGATAAGAATAAAATTACACAAAACGCCACCACAATTCCTCGTTCTAAGCAGATATCATCTAGTGCCATGGAGTGGCAAACCATCCACATAACATAACATAACAGGTGCACCATCACATTTAAGACAGATGACAGGCAGAAATGCCACATCATCAACACTTAATGAGCAATGGTTATGAAACACTGCGCAGACTCATACTGAGGCAGCAGCACTGGTACTTCTCATCCAGGAACATCATGTGTGACAGCATGCAGTTACAGCAAGTCTGACAATTTTGAACTATGACCTTTGCGTTATCCCAAGTTAGACGTTGAAGCACCATAGAACTGAAGATTACACCTCGGCACCAACAGCAAGTATCTCAGGGACCTTCTCAAGACTGGCATCTATCCTGCTCGTTAAATCTACATTTTGTGCCTTCTTTCCAGGAAAAGATAAAACTTGTTTGACCCATTTGTTCTTGTCAATGAATGGCTCTCACCCAGAGAGGAAGGGATGAATGCCAAAACGGCACAGACAGGTGAGCCATTTGGTAGGCAGCAAGGAGGACCAAAAGGTGATGAATATTATCTGCCTGATATTATTATGCCCCCATTTCACATTCTACTACACTGCCTCTTCAGATATGGACTGATATTTCCCTTCATTTCAACTTATGACAAGATTAAAGACTAGTGCAAGTCTTCTACTCCTCCTGATAACCAAACAGAGTCAAGCTGAAACATGGTAGAATAGACTGCTTCATACCTTCTAGTCCTAATATCCAAAGGTAGATTACAACTGAGCTGAAATAGTAGTACAGGTGTGTGTGTGTTAAAGATTAAACAAACAGGGAGTGATGTATGTTTGAGGTTAAAACTCAAATCAAGACTGGTAGAGACCTACATTCTTAACAGAGCCTTAGCATTGAGAATGCTAACCGCTTCACTACCGCAGCCTGTTGCACAAAGAGATCGTGTTCCACAATTTCTGATGGACATTTGACAGATACAGTTAAAGCATCTTTCGTAGGTAAATGCTAGAGGATTTGGATTAACAGCTCGAACAACCACAATTCTTGTCTGTAAAATGTTAGTAAAGGCGAGGACATTTCCCCCTGTAATATGTAGCTAGGAATCTTCAACTCCCGATGGGCCAGGGAAAGTCTGCCCTGACCAGACCTAGAAAAGCAGCATAACCTGTGTCCCCACTTAAAGCCAGCTGACAGAGTTAACGGTAACAGTCTAACGGTAATGAAGATGAATGTGGAACTAATTTACACAACCGAATCATAAATACATGTGATTCCACAGTTTGTGCTGACATGAATATGTTTAGCGATTTAAAGCAAGTAGAAAATGTTAGTAAATTTATTACCCCTATGTCAGAGGTCACAAATGATGAACATTTTATTTTGTATAATATAGTGAATAGTCATAGTATGCGTGTAGATGAAATATGTACTACTAATTTCAACATTTTAAGTGAATCAATTTGTTTTGAAGACAACATGGGTTTTAGTGAACTCACAACCACAAATGTTAATATGTGTTATACTAATGTTTTTGATGCGGAATCATTTGTTCAAGAACCTGTTGAATTTAACAGTGAAGTAATGGGTGTGGATCCTTTATTGAATTTAAGTGTACATTTGCCTATTAATATGATTAATGAAGGTGGTAACGCACTTAATATGTCTATTGCACCAGATGTAGATTCATTTATTACAGAATTCATTGATAATAATGTGAATCAATTAGATAGTTTGTGTATTGATATGAGATGTACTAATGTAAGTTTGGGTTTTAAAGAGTGTGGTATTTTAAGTAACCCCATTATTTTGTCTAATAATGCTAGAGATTTCAAAATTTACAATTATTCTAATATTTTATTTGATAGTGAACATGCGGAATTCTTTTCTAAAGGATTTAATTTTATTCCTTCTAGGAAAGGAAATATGGTGGATTTATTGATGGATTTAAAACTTTTTACACGGAAAATGAACCTAAAGCAACATTTTTATGGTAATAACATTACAAGTATAGACCAAAGAAATAAATTGATAAAACCAAGTATATTTAATCCTGTAATGAACCCTACGGTAACTTTATTTGAAAGATTATGTGAACAAAATATAAGACAATACTATAAAAGTAATAAATGGAGTAAATCATATAACAATATGACAGATAGAGAATATGAAATACTCCAAGAAATAATTAATATGGGCAATGTTAGAATCATGAAACCGGATAAGGGTAATGGTGTGGTGATAACCAATAAGCAAGATTATATTAGTATTTTGATGGCTATGCTTTGTGAAGACAGCTACACTGAAATGAGCTTGAATGAAATAAATATAGCCTTTAGAAGAGTAGATATGAATTTGGAAGACATGCTTATGCAGGATGAGATCAATGAAGAAGATTATGAATATTTATTAAATAAATTTCCGGTTATCAGTAATATATTTGGGATACCAAAAATTCATAAGGGTCTAGATAACGTGAAATTTAGACCCATAGTTGATGGCAGGCGAAGTAAAATTCATTTTATTAGTAAATATTTAGATCACCATATGAAAAATGGTTTAAAGCAATTTACGCATATCTTAAAAGATTCATGGCACTTTTTGGAAAAAATTAAGCATTTGGATATTTGTAAGAATATGGAGATATTATTTGTTACAATAGATGTTTGCAATTTGTTTTCTGTAATACCACACAATGTGGGTTTAGTGTGGTTGGAAGAACAATTGTGTGCTTCAGGTATATATGAACAGGAAAAAATTAATCTGTATGTTAGATTAATGGAACTTGTCCTTTGCAATAATTTCATATATTTTGAAGGACATTACTTCAAACAAAAAACTGGAGTAGCTATGGGAGCATCTTGTGCTCCCATTTATGCCAATTATATTATGGCTCATTGGGAGGAGCAGTTTGTTTTGAATAGTGAATTTAAACCATATATTAAGTTATATTTACGTTTCCTGGATGATATTTTTATAGTGTGGACAGGTGATAAATTAATGCTGGATGCTTTTTTAAAATATATTAATAATACAGTGTGGTTTTTACAGTTTACACATGAATTCAATGACAAGAAAATTAATTATTTGGACATCACATTAGAATATGATATTATAGAAGGTGTTATTAATTCTAATATATATAGGAAACCTACGTTTTCAAATTCATATTTGCATAATAATAGTAATCACCCTAGCCATCAAAAGAAAGCCATAATTAAAGGGCAGATGGTTAGGGCAGTGCGCATGACAAGTAAATTAGTTGATTTAGTGAGTGAATTGGATTTCATTATATCCTTATTTTTAAATAGAGGATATCCTGAAAAATTATGCATGGAAGTTAAGGAAGAGATTTTAGTAAAAAAGAATAGTGGTGTCATGCAAGCCATTTTATTGTCAGATATAGACAAGTTTGGTTATAACTGTAATGAGGAGCCTGTAGTAAGGTTGATTGATGAGTCCATTTTATTTATTGTCACCTATAATAGGGACATAGAAGTCATCCAGAGATTTATTTTGAATAACTGGGAGGTTTTCCAAAATGATAGTGAGTGTAGTAAGGTTTTTAATAATAAAAAATTGAAATTTGTTTATAAAAAAGATAGATCATTTAAGGACATTTTTGAAAAAAGTACTTTCACTCAAAAACATCTTACAAATAGGATAAAGGGCAATTTTAAGTGTGGCAGATGCACCACATGTTGTTATATTTATATTACTGATGATAAGTTATCAGTAAATCATTGTAACATTAATATTTTAGGACACTTTGATTGTCACACTAAGAATGTGGTCTATCTCGCAAAATGTCAGGAGTGTGAAGTATTTTATGTGGGAAAAACCTGCAGAAAATTCAGAGAGAGAATTAAGGAACATCTCTTGGATATAAAACATAAAAAATCTGTTAATGCCCTAGCAAGACATGTGATTGAATGTGAAAATCATCAGTTTAAATTCTGTATTATACAGCAACTTAATATTGATCCACAAGGTAGGATCACACAATACCATTTGGATTTGTGTGAACTTAGATGGCAGTTACGTTTAAATGCCCATAATTATCCAGGTATCAATGAATTTACATCAATAAAACCCTGCCTTAGGATTAGACAGATAGAGGGTTGAAATATGAAAACAAACAAAAATTGGTATAAAATAATATTTTGACAAATATTAAAGAGTACATGTTTATTATATATTAGTATCCATTAAATCAAATATAACATCTATGGATATAAAGCACTGTTTGACATAATTCACTATAAATTAAATAATTGTATTTTTATGAATGTGTATTTTATATGACTATATAAACTATATATATTTAAGTAATATGTTTTAGATATGCATATGGGTTTTTTTTAAAATGAAATATTTATATATTGGTGCACATATATTTATTGTTTTTCAAGTTATTTTATTCTAGAGAGTTTAGTGAATGTGATTATTATTGTTTTTATTATTATTGTATCATATTGATTCACTTATTGGATGTACAACTTTAAGTATAATTATTGTATTAATTGTGCTCAATTAGTTGTCATGGAGTTTAATTTTTAGTAATTGTTAATAGAATGCACTATATATAGGGCTGTACCAATCTGAGGAAGTCATTGTTTAGGCGAAACCTAGGTTATTGGTGAGCCTGTCGTGCAGTTTGTTCTAATAAACTTGGTGGCTGAATTACGTTCTTGTTGGGTTCATCGTTTCAACTTCATTTTTGTGATTCACCATCACATTTAAGACAGATGACAGGCAGAAATGCCACATCATCAACACTTAATGAGCAATGGTTATGAAACACTGCGCAGACTCATACTGAGGCAGCAGCACTGGTACTTCTCATCCAGGAACATCATGTGTGACAGCATGCAGTTACAGCAAGTCTGACAATTTTGAACTATGACCTTTGCGTTATCCCAAGTTAGACGTTGAAGCACCATAGAACTGAAGATTACACCTCGGCACCAACAGCAAGTATCTCAGGGACCTCCTCAAGACTGGCATCTATCCTGCTCCTTAAATCTACATTTTGTGCCTTCTTTCCAGGAAAAGATAAAACTTGTTTGACCCATTTGTTCTTGTCAATGAATGGCTCTCACCCAGAGAGGAAGGGATGAATGCCAAAACGGCACAGACAGGTGAGCCATTTGGTAGGCAGCAAGGAGGACCAAAAGGTGATGAATATTATCTGCCTGATATTATTATGCCCCCATTTCACATTCTACTACACTGCCTCTTCAGATATGGACTGATATTTCCCTTCATTTCAACTTATGACAAGATTAAAGACTAGTGCAAGTCTTCTACTCCTCCTGATAACCAAACAGAGTCAAGCTGAAACATGGTAGAATAGACTGCTTCATACCTTCTAGTCCTAATATCCAAAGGTAGATTACAACTGAGCTGAAATAGTAGTACAGGTGTGTGTGTTAAAGATTAAACAAACAGGGAGTGATGTATGTTTGAGGTTAAAACTCAAATCAAGACTGGTAGAGACCTACATTCTTAACAGAGCCTTAGCATTGAGAATGCTAACCGCTTCACTACCGCGGCCTGTTGCACAAAGAGATCGTGTTCCACAATTTCTGATGGACATTTGACAGATACAGTTAAAGCATCTTTCGTAGGTAAATGCTAGAGGATTTGGATTAACAGCTCGAACAACCACAATTCTTGTCTGTAAAATGTTAGTAAAGGCGAGGACATTTCCCCCTGTAATATGTAGCTAGGAATCTTCAACTCCCGATGGGCCAGGGAAAGTCTGCCCTGACCAGACCTAGAAAAGCAGCATAACCTGTGTCCCCACTTAAAGCCAGCTGACAGAGTTTCTACACAGCCTGAGGATATTCAACTCAAACAAACAAGTCTCCCTTCACAAGTCTTCTAAATTTACATAAATTACAAAAAATTCCTCATGGATTTTTTTTTTTGTGTTATTCCAAGCTAGAAGCTGAAGCGCCACATAACAAAAGCACATCTTCAGTACAGCTCTTTACTGAGTATCCAGATATTTTTTTACCAATCTCCATGTTTCCTTTCTAAAATACAGAATAAGATCCCCTCTGCTTGTAACCAATGGGACAACAAACAGTAACAGCATAAATGCTTTTATCACCATCTTACCTGTTGAAGCTCACAAAAGGATACAATTGTTAAAGTTTCCTCCGCTGATCTTTCCTTGCAAAAAAGTATCAGCACCCCCCCCCCCCTCAGTTGTATAACAAAAATAAGGGCGAGACTTAAACTAATAACATTATGCAACCAGCCAAATCCAAGAAAGCAAACACTTCCGGATAAGGGCCTTACATAACAGAAAAAGGGAGAACCTGTTTCTGAAGTAGCTGTTTGAGCAAGGCAAAATAATAATCAAATTCGGAAAAAATAGAGGACATTGTTATTTTGTGTATGTACCAATCACTCACCAAACTAAAGTATGTCAATAACATTTAATGCACCGGTGTGGTTTATGCAGTAGAAAACTCCAAGCCACCTCTTGCTTTGGGGAATGCAGATAGAATTGACGTGGTGTAAGCAGAGGAAAACTCAGTGCATGGTAAGCCAATTTACCTGAAAAAATTAAAAGTAAGCATATAATTACTCCACTGTGAAACCTATGTTGAGAAGTCAACTGACACAGTTCAGTTACTTTTTCAACTTAATTTTCATAAAATAGGACTGAAATAGGACCAGGAATTAAGTGTTGCTTGTAGAAGGTACTCGAAGGTAACATCATGCAATTGCTATTGTCTCATAGCAAGCTCGGATGTAAGCACAGAGGCGCTATGAGACGGTAATCAGGGTTAATGAGTTAAGCAGTGTTAAAACAGGCTCAGCAGGTTTGCGCACTACTTAGGGAAGCTTCACCTTTTCAAAATGGTCTAGTGACAGCAAAGGGTGGGATTACTGCACTATTTAAATGGCGCAGGTGGGAATACAGCCATGATCTGTTATAGTCAATCTGTGCAGATACAATGGCTGGCTTAGGAGAGGGAGTGCAATTTAGGGTGCAGCACTGGAGCATTCATGAGTACAGGATCATGGCTGGACTCCTAGTAAAAAATCATGAGGAGAGACTGCTGCAGGGCCAGTACCAGGGCTCCCAATACAAAGCGGAGGCCTGGGACCATCTTGCATGTGACCTTACAAGTGCTACTG
Source organism: Protopterus annectens (assembly GCF_019279795.1). Lineage (NCBI taxonomy): Eukaryota > Metazoa > Chordata > Ceratodontiformes > Protopteridae > Protopterus > Protopterus annectens. The sequence continues at coordinate 746,520,418 of NC_056734.1, read as the reverse complement.
GCCTCCGCCGAACTGGTGACCAGGTACAGCACCACTATGCCAACCTAAAGTGTAGGAAGGGGGTGCTCTTGGACCAGTGGATCCAAGAAGGTTGGGACCGGAATGCTCCAGTATTGTGTAAGTATCACTATCAAGTAGTTTGTAGCAAATATTAGCTTGATAATGTGATAGACAGATATGCATAATGTGTGTTTTCTCCCCTACAGATGCAGCAGAGATGGCTGTGAACATCGAAGCCCACGGTGACAGACTGCTGAGGCTGTGCCAACAAGCTGGTGAGTACAAATCTATTTTGCAGTAAATTGTTAAAACAGCTAAGAAGGTCTACATTGCTTACTACTAGTAGGTAGTACTGTGTGAACTGAATAAATAAAAAAGTATGATTGACGAAAATTGAAGTACAATAAAGATTCTTAAAAAAAACTGTTGTGCTTATTCTGGCATGTTGTTGTAGACATATATAAAACATATACAGGTTCTTCACAGTAAATATGGCTGTGACAGCATGCATTAACTGAAGTTCATATGTGAACAAGCTGTTAAGACAAATTGTAGATGGTGTAGCTGTAAAACAAGATATAAATTAAATGTGAAATATATACTGCACTAAGCTTTGAACCCTGAATAGTAATATGTAAAGTATCAAAGTGTGTTGCATGCAGCTTTGCCTTGTGTTAACCTTTGCTTTCCAGGTTGTAGTAATCCAAAGGAGTAATGCACAGTGCAATAACTATCTGTCATGCACGCATCACAGGATCACAAGTTCAGACTATCTAACCAAGAGACTATTAGGCACAAACCAGTGTAACAACAAAAAGCAGTTCCCCAGTGGCTCAGTGTGATGAGAAGTAGCTTAGTTGTTAATTTTGCACACCCAGACACAGTTCGAATGCAGGGAGTGGAACGTAGATGTGTGCATATCTACACACATGGAATCAGGAATAAATGTAAAAACAGTCAGGTAGTGTTAACAGATATTTCCCCCACAGGTTTTACAGGTAAGTAAATGTTGCCAATAGCTGTATGAAGAGTATACTAATAAACTGTGTGCAACTGTTTAATTGTCCCACCACATGCCTGCAAATGACAGAAGGGCAGGTACATACAATATGCACTCATCCCGAATCATACCTCTCAATTGTACACATATTCACTGAATGTCCAGATATTTGTCTCAGATCTTTGGTCCGTTTTACATAAAGTAGTAGTATCATGGCAAATCAGTGGCAAACCATTATAGACTAAAGTTGAAATATAACAATAGACATACACGTGTCAGATGTCATATCCATCAGAAAAGCCATGCAAATGCAAAAACTGTTATTTTTATCAACTTTCTAAGTTTGTAAGAGCAATTTCTAAAAATTGCCCATATTTATGGGCCTTTGTCCCATTCTTATGTATGGCTTTGTCCAGATGTCATGCTCTAAGAGATTGAGAAGTATGTTCCCAATACATGTCTCTCAAGTGTAATGCTGTCACAGCTAGTGGTCACTGCTGCAAATAATCCTGGACACAAAATAGGAAACCAGTTGATGTATGCCAGTAGCACACTCGCATAGCAGTTCAGGGTACCCCTCTTGTGCCAGATATGTAACCCTCATATATACGAGTCCCTTCTAGTCACGTACCCAGAGTTGTCACAGTTTGCTCATACTATTCCAGGCTGACAGTTTAATAGGTATGTTTGTACTACAGAAGCTATGGGCATAGGTAGATGTAAAGTGAGGGTAGACAGATAGAGTATTGAGCAGTACTGTTGTGGAAAATAGAAGCATAAACAGTTGTTAATGGATTTTTTGTCTCTCTCCCCCCACCCCTCATCTGCATCAATAATTATTATTCATATACTATGGGTATGTTGTGCTCCCTCCCTAATGTTTGGATATGCATTATATAATTGTTAATATGTTTGATTGCTTGCATAGGTTCATAGGATCATAGGTTCATACTAGGCTATCTGCCCTAGGGCATTTATAAGCCTAGCCAGAGTGTGTTTGGCTTTCGCCACCCATTTTAAATTAATTTTGCTATGCCCTTTTTTGAGGTTAGTATACTGTGCCTCTGGCAAACAGTGACACAGAAGTGATACCCGGGGTAAACGTACGATCTCCCATCCACTCATCAAGATTCCTCTAGAAGAGACTCAATGAGGGACTCTGCCTAACCTGGACTAGGATTTTATTCCAGAGTGAAGGGAGCCTCTGGGTTATGAATCTGTCCCTCCAGCATGTCCTATTTATTTCAGTGCTGAGGTTCAAGTCTCTCGAGCACGTAGCTTGATGGGATTTGGATTTTCTGAGGTGCAGCATGTCCATTAATTCCAGGTTGGACATGGCTTTATACGTCAGGCACAGATCGCCTCTGAGCAGGCGGAATGCCACTGAGTAGAGCTGGAGTTTCTTTAACTGGGCAGCATATGGCATCTGTTTGAGCCCTTTGATCCTCTTTGTGAGGTACTTTTGGGGTCTTTCCAGTTGCTGCAGGTGTCTGGTAAGGTACATTGCAAAAGGGGCATTGTACTCAATTATGGGCCTGATGAGGGATGAGTAAAGAGGCACGATGACCTCCCCTGATCTAAATGTGAATCTCTTCATGATTAGGTGGGCTATATAAAATGTTTTTCTAACCACTTTGACCACGTGGTTGTCAAATGAGAGATTGCTATCAACTTGGGTCCCCAGGTCCCTAATTACTTCTTCTGTACTTAATGGATTACCACCTATGTGGTAATTTGTGGGCACTTTGTTTTTGCCAAAGGGGATGACTATACACTTTTTGGCGTTTAGCTTGAGGCCATGGATCTGGCACCAGTTGTCTGTTTCTATGAGGCCCTTTTGGAAGATGCTTGTGTCGGCTGGAGAGTCGATTATGGTGCCCAGTTTGCAGTCATCTGCGAACCTGGTCAGCCACAGTCCTTCTGTGTTGGCCTGTACCTCCGAGAAATATATACCAAACAAGAGAGGTCCCCGGACTCAGCCTTGTGGGACACCACTTGTAACTGGTTTGGAGTCTGACATGGCTCCAGCAATTCTAACCATGTGGGTTCTGTCCTTGAGCCAGTTTGCAACCCATCTAGTGACATAGGGGTTTATATTTAAGCTGGTGAGCTTATCTATAATGCCCGAGTGGGGTATTGTATCGAAGGCTTTTGCGAGATCCAGGTAGGCTGTGTGGACCACCTTCTCCTCGTCAATGGCCTTGGTGACTGTTTCAAAGAAATCAACCAGGTTTAAGAGGCAGGATCTGCCCTTAACAAAGCCAAACTGGGTAGGATCCAGTGTCTGTAGGTCCCCAATATCTTTATTTATGAGGTCCATGATGATCCTTTCCATAGCTTTGTAGACCAAGCTAGTCAGGCTTATGGGGCGATAGTTTCCAGGATCCATTGAGGCACCACCTTTGTGGAGAGGGACCACTGTTGCTGTACGCCACTCTTTGGGTACATATCCTGTAGTAAGGCTGAGATTGAACAGTAGTTTTATGTTTGGGTTTAGCTCTTCTTGGAGTTCATGTAGGACGCAGCCCGGGACACTGTCTGGTCCCATTGATGCTGTGTTTTTTGCTTTGGAGTGGGCGGCTCTTACCTGAGCATCTGAGATGTCAGGTGGGCAGCACTCTGCTGGGATAGATATTTGCCCTTTTGGTGGGGAGGGGGGGGAGTTTGTGCTGAACCTGTCAGCTAGGATGTTGGCAATATCTGTGGGTTCGGTGTATTTTTTGTCATTTTGGACTAATTCTGAGCATATCTGGGAATTCCCACCCAGGTTCCTAACATAACTAAAGAAAGCCTTGTGATTATCCTTAGTGTCCTGTGCAATTTTTCTCTCGAAGCTGGCCTTAGACGATTTTATGAGTGCCCGTAGTTTTTTGCTAATACTGATCAGAGATGCCTTCCCTTTTTGGGATTTTGCTCTATCATGTAGTAGCTTCCTCCTTCTATTGTATAGTTTGTTTATGGCTGGGGTCCACCAGACAGGACATCTGCCCTTGGAGGATTGGGTCTTGGTTTTATTTGGAATTGCATGATCCATGCATTCCTGAAGATGTTCATAGAATGCATTTATAAAGTATTCTGCGGTCTGGGCCGTATTTTCCACAGGCCCGGGGGCTTTGAAGGATTCCACCTCAGTTTTGAGGAGTGTGAAATTTGCTTTAGAGAAGTTTTTCACTGTGGTTTTCTGGGCAGGGGTGGGGTCGGGATGTGAATATCCAGTGAAATTAGTTTATGGTCTGATCTTACCAGTGAGGGATACACTTCTGGTCTAGAGCATAGAGTCTCCATGTTGGTGATGATCAGGTCCAGTATGTTTTCCCCTCTTGTGGGAGTGGTAACAAGTCATTCCATAGCATTTGAGTTTATAAATTCTAGGAACCTTTGGGCTAGGGAGTTGGAGCTAGAGTAATGCTCCCAGTCTATGTTTGGGTAGTTGAAGTCGCCCAATATAATGGTGTTTGGAGAGACCTTCATATTTTCCAGTGTTTTCAGGAAGGCTGAGTGGGGAGGGTGGTCTGTAGCAGGCTATAAACTGGAAGGCAGTTTTACCCACTGTTAGTTGCACATGGATAGTCTCTGATGCTTCGTGCTGTGCCACCAACCTGGAGGTGTGGGTATCTTTGACGAATATTGATACTCCCCCTCCTTTTGTGGTTCGGTCCAAATTTAGGGCCGAAAAGCATGGTATGAGGTATAACCTGGTAGTGCTGGGTTGCTCTCAGGAGCCTTGAACCAGGTTTCTGTTACTGCACAGATATCAGTGTTCTCCATGCTAAGGAGAGTTTCGAGTGCATGCATCTTGAGGTTTAGACTTCTGGCGTTGAGTAGCATTACTCTAAGTTTCTTATCCCTTGTGATACCTATGGAGGTGGGTTTGTCTTTTGAGCCTTGCCTAAAAAAAGCACTATGGGGGTAGCAAGAGCCTTTGCCAATATCCAAAAGCCCAGGGGTGACAGGTGCAAGCCGTCCCTAGTGAAGCATCTTGTCTTGTCGAGCATGTCATCCCAGGCTGACAGGCATTGGATCCCCTTTGAATGACACCAATACTTAAGCCAATTGTTGAAATTGATCATCTTGTCTTCATATTGTGGCATCATTCTTGGTGAGGGTAAGATGCTTCTTAAGGTCAGGGTCATACCAGCCTGGGCTACATGCTCAGAGAGCTCCTCTATGCCTCTTTTCATGTAGTCCAGGGAGGTATGTCTCAGGTCATTCACACCAGCATGGACAATGACTGAGTCATATTTGTACTTGCCTTGGAGTGACCTGAGTGCTTGTGTTATGTGGCGGATCCTAGCACCCGACAGGCAGCTCACCATGACCTTCTCCTTGTTCAGCCTGGTGAGTGGGACGTCAGTGTGTCTGACGATAGAGTCACCTATTACAAGGGTATCAGGTGTGTTGTTTAGACTTAAGGGTTGTGACTGTTTGGCACACTGGCTTTGTGAGCTATGTGTTGCATGTGTTTTGTTTTGGGGTAGCGGTTGCTTGGGTGTCTGCTTTGGAGGTCTCTGCTGCTTAGCAGATTTTTATTTAGAGCCTCCAAGTATGTTTTTGTGTGTTTATGTGTTTGGTTTGCTGTCATGGTAGGTCTATGTAAGATGGAATTGTAGTGAGTGTAGTTTCCTTCTCCTCCTGACTGGTTATGCCAGTACTGAGTTGAGAGAGCTTAGCCTCCAGTCTGGCTTTATGGTTGCATTTCTCACATGTGTTGGAATTTGTTGGGAGGAGGAGAGGGTTGTCTGTGTACTTGAGGCAGTTGTAACATTGCCTCAGGATTCCCAGATTCACCAGCTGGACCGGAGAGGAGATTGACAACTGACCTTTGAACATGCTAGAATAGTATTGGGAATTCCTTTATAATTGAAAAAAAGGGCCAATGGGAACAAGGTACTCAAGGGGAGTTTGTGAGGGTGTAGTGCTTTTAGATTTTTAGTGCTGACTTATATAATTGCTTTAGTGAGCAAGTGCCAGGTAACTTAAATGCAATGTGTTACAGGTAACTTAAATGCAAAAATGACAAACAGTAACTTTCTTTCAAGTGAAACAAGGAAATAAGTACAGTAAGCAATGCAGATATCACTAGGGATCGACAGAAGCACTGAAAAGCCGCGTTTTAGGTGGAATTAGCGTTTCAGGGAAATAACAAGCAAACAAACAACAAGCATACAAACAAAGCTAGATTCAGCATGCCTGGATCTAGTCTATGCTACAGGAAACAAGGTGTACCAATTTCAGTAAGAAACAGTTCAAATATGCAGGCACTATAAGCCTTTAACCAGAAATTCCCAGCTCAGTAGGGCAGAGTCCAGCCTCTCCTCCCACAAGAGTGCAGACCATGAACCTTCTTAATGTAAAATAACTGGCCTGAAGCCCAAGTGCTTAAACCAGAACTAATACACTTTTAGAATAACAGACATTGAGCCCTCAATCAGCATTTCCCAACTTAGAAGGATGTAAGCTACCTGTCCTGCCACCACAGTGCAGGACACAAACCTTCCTAATGTTAAACAACTGGTCTGAAGCCCAAGTGCTTAATCCAAAAGACTTAGAATGATAGCTACATTGTAATCAAGTTACTACCAAGCAGTAATAAATACAATTGAATACTTAAAAAAATGCCTGTATTAGTGCTCAAGTTATACAAACAAAGCTAGATTCAGCAGGCCTGGATCTAGTCTATGCTATAGCAAACAAGGTGTACCAATTTCAGTAAGAAGCAGTTCAAATATGCAGGCACTATAAGCCTTTAACCAGACATTCCCAGCTCAGAAGGGCAGTGTCCAGCCTCTCCTCCCACAAGAGTGCAGACCACGAACCCTCTTAATGTAAAATAACTGGCCTGAAGCCCAAGTGCTTAAACCAGAATTAATACACTTTTAGAATAACAGACACTGAGCCCTCAATCAGCAGTTCCCAACTTAGAAGGATGTAAGCTGCCTGTTCTGCCACTACAGTGCAGACCACAAACCTTCTTAATGTAAAACAACTGGTCTGAAGCCCAAGTGCTTAAACTAAAAGGCTTAGAATGAGTTACACCAAGCAGTAATAAATACAATTGAGTACTTTTAAGATGACGCACAAGCAAAATAAAGTAGGAAGAAACACAAATACAGTAAAAGCAGATCATTTTTTTTTTCACAACTGAACTTCTTAGGTAACAGAAATTTGAAACCTGAGACAGCTTTTAAGAAAGAAATCTCAAAAGAACCATTGAGGTACTTAGTCTAAGCTGTAGTCCAGGTGACCTCAGTCAGCCAATGACCTCAAACAATTCTCTCTCACTGAAATGCCTGATGGCTTTGGCTAAACCAAGATGTCCCTGAATATGTTCTCAGACACACAGCCTCCACAAATACTAGGCCCATATACAAGCCTGAATATGGAAATGCTGCAAATATCCCCGCTACTTAGAACAAACTGCAGAAATGTTTCTCACAGCTGAAAAGCAGCAGTGAACTTTAAATGAAAGTTTTAAACAGCTAAAGGAGCCTCTAGAAAAAAGAGTTTAACTGCAACAAGTTATCAGAAATAAACAACCCAACAGATGCTTAATAAAAGTGGACAATTTCCAGTTAATACCTCACACACAGTGAAACTAGCTAGAAAAATACACAGTACACAAAGTGCTATAAATAACAAAGACATAAAGAACAAAATAAACAAAAAACAGGATACTTAATGTTATATATTATAGCTCCAAGTTTCCTCAGTGTCCTTCTGTCGATTAGCTCAGTGTAAAATGTTAACATACTTCGTTCAAATACTATTGTTGGTGGCCTGTTGTCTTCAGTGTTACTGGCATGCTGTTATGATGCATACTGTTGTTCCATGTATGCATGTGTTCTTTTTGCTATGCAACTATTTCACATCTGTTTTATGGGGTTAATTGGAACACCCACACATGCTGTTATAATTAATCTTGAAATGTATTATTCATGACTAACCAACATATTTTGTAAAACCTCAACACCATAGCGCATTTGGGAAGGCAGATCCCAATGGATCCACCTGTCGTGCCTCATCTGGCCATGGCACCAGGCCCCAGCATGTCTGGGACCCAACCCAGGTCTCCCTTATCCACTGGTATTGCACCACCGGTGGGTGGAACTGCCTCAGGGGATAGGGCCCACCCCCCTGGAGTGGGCATGGACAGGATCCTGTCACCCACAGTGAGTTCCGGGGTTTGGTGTGCAGCACCATTCGATCTGAGTTTGAAGAGAAATTGAACCAGATTGAGGGCTGCCTGGTGCACCTTGAGGGGAAGACCACCCATCCTGTTCAGCCCCCAGCACAGCCACCTTTGGGACTGTGAAGGGGCAGTGGTGACTGTTCAAGGGTTGGGATCTCAGTCCCACTGTAACCATATGGGGGCCCATGGACTTTGGATTACCAACCACCCTGCCCGTCAAATGTGTTTACCCCCATCATGTGTTATATAGCACCCCTGTCTGCTGTCTTGTCGGTCTTATTTGTCTCCCTACCCAACCTACCTCCCCAGAAGTACTTACAATCCTTCCCCAACATCCCACTCTCATCTGAAAAAAAAAGAAGAAAATTGCATGTGTCCCAAAAAAAATATCGCCCCATACACAGCTGTCCAGGTTGCAAATGTATCCACTGGACACAAGTAGTCTGGCCCATTGGCTTGACAACAAATTTTTGTTGTCCAAATGCCTCCCTCTGGGGTTTGAGTGTCCAAATTCACCTACAAATTCTGTACAAATGCACAGCTGTTGCTGTATAAGAAATAGGCAGCCAGGGACCTTCCCTACACCCATCCTGCAAATCCATAGCTATTTTTCATGTTGATTTTTCTGTCTGCGTGCCCTTTTTTCACCACTTTCTCATCACCCCTTTTTCTTTTCTTTTAAAGAAATTAGTGCAGGTGTAAGTGAGTTTGAGTGATGCTAAGTGAAGCCAACACAGATTAAGAATCTCTATGGTTAAATGTGTGTTGGCATTGCTTAGAGTTGGGAAAACCCATGCAAACCCACTTAAATCTGCTTAAAACTGTTTTAATCACTCTATTTCCATCAGCCATTGTTCTGCCTAGCAATAAAATAATAAGCTCTGCCAAGTCTTGAACCAGAGCTCTGTACATCATAGTCACAACAATGTACCACAACATCATTTGAACTGTAGTTATTTCTGATGCTTTTTCAAATATATCATGCAGTAGAGTCATTCAACAGTAGGGAAAAGATTCTGTGGAAGGTCTTGTATATAGAAATATGCACATGTATATATGTATGGAGATGTATGTATATATATATATATATATATATATATATATATATATATATATATATATATTTATATGGAAAATATATCCATAATATAGAGATATAAATATAATATATATATCTATATATATATATATATATATATATATATATATATATATAGATATATATATATATATATGTATATCTCTATTTATATTATGTATACATTTTTCCATATATATATATATATATATATATATATATATATACATATATATATAAGTGTGTGTGTGTGTGTGTGTGTGTGTGTGTGTGTGTGTGCATTTCCGTACATCATGTATATAAAGAGAAAAAAATATATATTTTATATATATATATAAAATATATATATATATATATATATATATATATATATATATATATATATATATATGTATGTGTGTGTGTGTATAAAATGTGTATATATATATATATATATATATATATATATATATATATATTTATGGGCCCCCTACACATGGTCAAAATTTCACAAAGCCAAAGACTATATGGCCGAGACCATATTGTTGACTCTTGAAATATAGACCAAGCAGAACTGGCATCTTTGTACAGTGCAGAATATGTAGATTTGCATCTTCCACACTGTAGTGCAATCTTGCAGTTGGTATATTTAAATTTTGGGGTATGTGGGGCATATAGCCTCTCACGGGGGGTTCAGGGGGGCTTGCCCCCCTTCTAGCAATGTGAACATTAGTATTTTTTTTAACATGATCTAAATTTCAAAAGTCGATCATATGGTCTCGGCCATAAGGGAATACATATATATATATATATATATATATATATATATATATATATATATATATATATATATATATATATATATATATATATGGGTCTACCTGACAATGTCGAAAGCTGACAACACCGACGATGAGAACACCGACACCAGAAGATCGAAAACTGAGATGACCGATGGATGAAAACCCTGACGCTGAGAACACCGACATGTGAAAAGGCTGTGTAAGTATGCGGTAGTGACGGACGTTAGGGTTAGGGTGCGAGTAAGGTAAGTGCATGATATTGATGGACTCTAGGGATAGGGGTGGGTTAAGTGAGTTACGGATAGGGCGCGGGCTAGGTGAGTGTGCGATAGTGACAGTCTTTAGGGTTAGGAGCGGGTTAAGTGAGTTAGGGTTAGGGTGTGGGTTAGGTGAGTGTGCGATAGTGACAGTCTTTAGGGTTAGGGGCGGGTTAAGTGAGTTAGGGTTAGGGCGCAGGTTAGGTGAGTGTGCGATAGTGACGGACCTTAGGGTTAAGGTTTGGGTTAAGGTTATGGATAGTTGTGTATGTAAGGTTTAGTGTGGGTTTGTAAGGATTTTGGTGTGCTTGTGTTGTGTGTGTGTGCTTTGTGGACAGGGGATTTGTTTTGTTTGTTGATTGTCGGGATTGTGGTGTGTCGGGCATGTGAGGTTTCGTGTTTGTGAACTTTCGGTAATGTGGTGTCGGTGATTTCGTTGTCGGTGTTGTAGTGCATCGGTGTTGTCAGGTAGACCCATATATATATATATATATATATATATATATATATATATATATATATATATATATATATATATATATATATATATATATATATATATATATATAGATATATATATATATATATATATATATATATATATATATACATATGCACTTATAACATGTAGTGGAGACATACCTCAGAACCATACCTCTCAACCTCTAAGTGTAAGAAATCTGGCCAAAGGCTATCAAAATGGGGGGATAATGGGCCAAAACTAGGAAGATATTTTAAATATTGCTCTTATAAATGTAGAATGTTGCTAAAGTAACAGGATTTGTTTCAGCATAAATGTTCTAAAGGATGTGAGTTCTGAAACTGAAATCTATGTCATCATTTACTGACAGATATCGTCAGATCATCACAGTGATTTACCAGAGAAAAAAAGATAATGAATCTGTGGAACAGACCAGAAATATGAGCAATAAACCTGGACATGTTGAAACAATATGGCCAGTTGAGAGGTATGCTCAAAACTCATTAGTGCAACGAATCTGGACCAAGCCTGACAAAGTGGGGGAGAAAGCCTTGAGAATAGGGACATATCTGAAATACTGGAGTAGATAAACTACCACAATTGCTGCAGCAGCGCCCTCTTGTCTGTTCTAACATATATTGACTGAAAATGCACAAGTCCAACACTCAATTACTTCTCACTATTTACTGACTTAAATCCTCACATCATCCCACTGATGTGTCAGAAATCACAACACTTATGAAGACCAGGCAACAGTACATCCTACAAATATCTGGACATGTCATCACATTAAGGAAACTACACTCAGCTGCTAAGCATGTCACCAAGCACAGTCCAAACTACAGTCAGACTGACACAACACTAACCCAAATCTGCTATGGGGAATTACACATGTATTTGCAAATATATCAGGCACTACAGGGATGTAACAGCACTGAAAAACAGACACCATTGTTAAAATGCATAACCACAACCAATTTCACCACAGTCATATTGACATACTGGTAAATCAAATGAACAGTAGAGTATAAGGACTGTGTGAACAAAAACATCCTCATGTTTGCAACTCTCACACTAACCCTAAATATACTGGTCCAATTCACAGTGTAGTATGACTCCTGACAGTGGTATGGGACATGTCTCAGTCTGCCCCTACAAACATATACAGCTGACCACCAGAAACTGGAGCAGCATGCATAGCCAGATAGAAAATGAGCAATAACACTTACATCTACCCCCCTCTCTGCACAGGCCAAATAACATTTACACACTACACTGCTACAAAATCCTGACAGTCAGTCAACAATCACCAGAAATAAATAGATCTCTCAACTGTACAAAGTCCCACAGAATTTCCATTGTTGTCCTCATATATATGACCTCTTCGACATAACATGTCTGGCATTCTGATATATCACTGGGATGATATCAGAAATGAAGCATTAAATAATGATATACCATACCTACCAACCTCATACTGAATGAAATCTGGACAAAGCCTGACAAATATGGGTGACAGAGGCCCCACAACAGGGGCATATTTGTGATATTGCTGTTATAAACTAAGAAAGTTGTTGGTATAATGGGGTTTGTTGTAACATATCTTTTGTGTGGGATATGAAGTCAGAATCACAAATGGATGTTACCATTTACTGACTGCAATCCCCAGAGTATACTACTGATATGCCAAAGGCAAAAAATGTCTGAGGAACACACCAAACATAAGAGTCCAAACTCTGGCCATTCTGCAGATAGTCCTACAGTTGAGAGTTATATCAACCACATAACACTGGCAGGCAAAAAATCATGCAGAGAATCCATGTCCACACAAACCCTGTTAAACTAGTAGTAATCCAACTGTATAAAAGCAATACCTACAGTCTGTCCTTATGCCTGGAACATTCTCCCCCATTTTGTTTGGCTGTCTCCACAGTTTTCATTGTAAGATGTATTTCCAACTACCCTCTGTGATGCTGTTGTTCACACACCTCCATGAATTCCTCCTCACAGGCAATGGAAAATGTCAATGCCCACATGAAGTACTAAATTATAGGAGTGTGTTGCCATGCCTTTGGCTAAAGGAATAACAACACAGCTGTTCTGCATGCAATTAGCAAGTGTGTGACACCAATTAGTGCACAGGCCTTCAGCTGCTCTTGAGCATTACCTACAAAAGGCAAGCTGCTGCCTATGAAAAACAGATGTATACCCTACATCTTGGAGTGAGAGAGACAGACAGACAAACAATCAAATCTACAAACCAACACAAATCAGAATCAAACCAACTATACTTGTAAAAAAAGGTAGGTCAAACAAGTAAGCATATAATGGAATGCAGTAAGGGGGATGTCATAATGGGAAGTAGGACATTCAACAAATATAACTCAACAAGACTTGCTGTACTGATATATTGCTGATCAGAACCTATGGCCATAGCATCTGGGTCTGTCTGCAGTGACATAGATAACAGCTGAGCCCCCTGAGTCACCACAGAAAAGGATGGGGCACATATGATTACTACTGGAGTGTGTATTGAACAACACTGATTGTGACAATGCTAGGCCAGCTACTGGAATGTCATAGATATCCATATGTTACTTGTGAATACAACTGTGATATACATGTTTGTCTCAGAAATGTGAGAGAAATATACAGGGTATTTGCATAGCAGACTACTGTGTGTGTTGAACTGCATGTGATATACTGAGCTCATACCATACAACTGTCCAGTGTTATGCACACTGACCATATGTATGCTGCATATTTGTAGTCATTTACTCATAGAGTGGTGTTATGTCTGGCAAATCATTGGCCACCTGTGAAGACAGACAGTACAACATCTCCTTCTCTTTCTTTTGGCTGTTCACATTAGGGTCACCATAGTGGATCATATGTCTCCATTTCTTCCTGTCCTCTGCATCATGCTCTGTCACACAACCCACCTGCATATCCTCTCTCACCACATCCAGAAACCTTATCTTGGGCCTTCCTCTTTTCCTCTTACCTGGCAGCTTCATCCTTACCATCCTTTTCCCAATATACTCAGCATCTCTCCTCAGCATATGTCCAATCCAACTTAATCTCACCTCCCTGTCTTTGGCTCCAAACCATCCAACCCGGGATGATCCTCTAATATACATATTCCTAATCTTGTCCACCCTTGTCACACCCAGTGCAAATCTTAACATCTTTAACTCTGCTATGTCCAGCTCTGACTCCTGCCTTTTTGTTAGTGCCACTGTCTCTAATCCATATAACATAGCTGGTATTCCCACCCTCTTGTAGACATTCTCTTTCACTCTTAATGGTACTCATTTGTCACAAATCACTCCTGACCTGACACTCTTCTCCACCCTCTCCATCCTGCCTGTACTCTCTTCTTCTCTTCCTCCCAACACTAGTCATTACTCTGAACTGTTGATCCTATGTATTTAAACTCATTCATCTTTGCAAATTCTACTCCTTGCATCCTCACCATTCCTCTATCCTCCCTCTCATTCACACACATATATTCTGTCTTAGCCCTGTTGACCTTCATTTCTCCCCTATCTAGAGTAAATCTGCACCTCTCCAGGGTCTTCTCAACCTGTTCCCTATTCTCACTACAGATCACAATGTTATCTGCAAACATCACAGTCAACAGGGACTCCTATCTGATCTTGTATGTCAACCTATCACCACTGCAAATAAGACAGGGCTCAGAGCTGATCCCTGATGTAATCCCACCGCCACCTTAAATGCATCCCTCACTCCCACCACAGAACTCAGTGCTGTCACACTACCCTTGTACATATCCTGTATCACTCTTACATATTTCTCTTCCACTCCTGACTTCTTCATGCAATACCTCAACTCCTATCTAGACACTCTGTCATATACTTTCTCTAAGTCCACAAAGACACAATGCAACTGCTTCTGACCTTCTCTGTAGCTCTCCATCAACACTCTCAGAACAAACATCACATCTGTAGTGGTCTTTTCTGGCATGAAACTATACTGCTGTTCACTAATCATCACCTCCCGTCTTAACCTAGCTTCCACTACTCTTTCCCATAACTTCATGCTGTGACTGATCAATGATATCCCTCTGTAGTTACTACAGCTCTGCACATCACCCTTATTCTTATAATTGGTACCCAAACACTTTTTCTCCACACCTCACGCATCCTCTCACTTTCTGAGATTTCATTAAACAATCTGGTTAAAACCGCCACTGCCATTTCTCCTAAACACCTCCATGCTTCCACAGGTATGTCATCTGGACCAACAGCCTTTCCAATCTTTATGTTCTTCATAGCTATACTTAATTCATCCTTGCAAATTCATTGCTCTTCCTGATTCACCATACCCATGTCATCCAACCTTCTCTCTCTCTCATTCTCTTCATTCATTAGCCCCTCAAAGTACTTTTTTCATCTGCTCAACACACTCTTCTCACTTGTGAGTACGTTTCCCTCCTTATTCTTTATCACTCTTATCTGCTGCACATCTTTCCTAGCTCGGTCCCTCTGTCTAGCCAATGGGTACAGGTCCTTTTCTCCAACCTTAGTGTCCAAGTTTCATACAACTCTTCATACGCCTCATTCTTAGCCTTTGCCACCTCTCTCTTTGCCATGCACCTCATCTCCTTATAGTCCCGTGTACTTTCTTCATCTATCTAACAATTCCACTTCTTCTTCACCAGTGTCTTTCTTTGTTTACTCCCCTGTACTTCCTCATTCCACCACCAGATCTCCTTGTCCTCCTTCCTCTGTCCCGATGTCACACCAAACAACTTTCTAGTCATCTCCCTTACTAGCTCTGCTGTAGTTACCCAGATATTCGGTAACTCTTCACTGCCACCCAGCGCCTGTCTGAACTCTTCCTTGAACTCAACCTCACAATCACCCTTTTCAGTTTCCACCATTTGATCCTTGGTGCTGCCCTCACACTCCTCCTCCTCCTGTTCTTGATCACCAACGTCATCCCACAGGCCAACATTTTATGCTGCCTAACTACACTTTCCCCTGTCACCACTTTAGAGTCTCCAATCTCCCTCAAACTGGCCCTCCTGCATAGGATATAATCCATCTGTGTGCATCTTACTCCACTCTTGCATACCTATTTCCCACAGCCATGTCCATTCTTATTGCAAAATCCACTACCGTCTCACCTTCTGCATTCCTTTCCTTAACACCATATATACCCATCACTTCTGCATCCCCTCAATTCCCTTCACCAACATGCCCATTGAAATCTGCTCCAATCACCAGTCTCTCACCTTTGGGTACAGTCATTACCACTTCATCCAACTCACTCCAATCTTTTTCGGTCTCATCCATCGCACACCCAACTTGTGACCATATGCACTAACAACATTCATTATTACACCATCGATTTCCAGCATCATAAACATCACTCTATCCGACACTCTTTTCACCTCCAAAAACACTCTTGGCATACTGTTTCTTCAGGCTAACCCCTAAACCAGTTTCTCCTCCCATCCACACCATGATCGAACAATTTGGACCTGCCTCCAATACATCTAGCCTTACCCCCCTTCCGTCTGGTCTCTTGCACACATCAAACAGCAACCTTCCTTCTGTCCATCATATCAGCTAGCTCTGTCCCCATACCAGTGATACTGCCAGCATTAAAAGTTCCTACCCTCACTACCACCCTCATAAGCTTTCTCCTCTCTATCTGACATATGAGTGTTGAACATTCTCCAGGGTATGTCTGTGAATGCAAAGGCTACTGTGCTATCAAATGATTTAAGTGTGTTACAGCAATATTAAGAAAGTGTCACTAATTTTGGCCCATCACCCCCACCCCATGTATGTGTTCTGCTCTAATGGGTTGAGAGGAATGACTGAACAGCAAGAGTGTAAATACAGTGTGCCATACTGACAGAACAGAAATGTATATCAGGTATTATCTGTGCACATGTATGTAAGTAGGTGTACCTGGCTGCCTCATAAAAACAGACATGGGATGCAAACCATCAGGTAAATAAGCTGTACATGTTGTACACATGTGTAATCTTAGTTTCTGTGCAACAAGCAGAGTTAAATTTCTACAGCTACTGGTTGCTGCATTGCCCTGACACAGACATGGGTACTAGAATAAGCATGATTATCAGGTTGAAATTTCAGAGGTGTCCAACCATGTTATGATCTTGTGTCCATGCCTACTACAAACAGCTATATGACCACCTACATAGCTGTATGGACTCAGCAATACCTTACTTGTAAAACCTGCCTCCATCAGGGTAGAGTAATCTCCTTTGCTTGACAGCAGCAATACACAAACCACACAATCGGTTGCTATAGTGTCTGTACAGGGCAAAGTAGAAGCAGGCACCAACTTGGCAGCAAGTCAACCTTTGTCTGAATGAGCATATAAGGTCACAGGTGAATTACTATAAGGCTAACAAGGAGTACAAATTGGACACATCCACCAAGGGCAATCACAAGGCCATCTTCACATATGTCTGCAATCTCAGATAGAACAACACAACCCATGTTGTAATGGTGGTCAATCACACCACATACACACACACCATAGCTATAGCCAACCTGCTGCATATAGTTTTAGGGCAACATCATCCCCACCGGCTCACCTTCAGTATAGTTGGATATGAACAGCACCCGCACCCCTCCCCTCATCATCAGGGAGCAGGTGCATACTGCCTAATCAAAGTCAACAAAAGCAAGTCTCCATGGGACCTGATAACATTCCTGTCTGCATCCTACATGAACTCAGACATAAGCTTCCAGCTCTATTACACACTGTATGCAACCAAAGCCTGAGCACCATTGACATCCCATCTGCAAGGAAGATGGCCACTGTCATCCCTCTACACAAACGTGAATGATGAATGATGGTTTATGCAATGTACTGGCCCTCCTTGAAAGGATCATGATACATCAGGATCAGGAGTGAAATGCAAGTTCATACTGTGCTGATAGATGACAGGGGTAGGATGTGCTTGTATGTGGTAGCTAATGATAGGCAATATCAATGTGCTGGCTCTGTAAATAGCTCTGGGCAATTTCTGAGGTCCTGTGATGTGTTTCCCTGTTTATGTCTTCCAGGTGCCATGCAGCATCAGCCAGTATATACTGCAGATGAGAATGCAGCCATCACCAATGCCATAATCCAGCACCATGTGGTGCTGTTCAGCTGTAGCCTACAAAATCTGCAGGAGCAGACTACCCTGTGTGATGACCTCGTCCGCAGAGTTAACACCTTGGGCCACCATGGCCGCAAATATGATCAGGTCAGGGATCGGGCAACTGATGCCTGGCAAAGGGCTGCTGCCGTGGCCAGGGACCGTACTGCTACAGGTGGGGGTCCAGCCACACAGGCCCACTTATACAGTAGAGGAGCTCCTTGCCAACCTTGGAGCAGCCCCCACACAACAGCCAACACAAGAAACACAAGTCTTGGAGGTGGGTGGCACCCAGGCAACAGCCAAGGAGCATCCAGGTAAGGCCACAGTGCACATCAATTTAATCATGTACCAGTCATACTGTCTTCTATAGGATATCTAGATGCATATGTCAGTTCAAACTGCATTTGTGGCTGGGGTTTAGTAATGTACACAAGTGCACATCTATGGTGAAGGACAACAAATTGTGTACTATTAGAGCTAGTACTGTACCTGTGCAGAAAAGTAACATTCATTTTGTGCCAATGTCAAATGGGAGTCTGCTGACAATACCTCTCCCCCACAATTACATAGGCACCTCTTGTCTGGATGTGGGATAGCAGCATGAAGTCACTGAGTATGGGATTTTCCTGTTGTGGCTCACCAGTACCCCAGGCATGTTAAGGTCATGCACACAACTGTTACTATCAGCCATTTTGCAATATCTGCATGCTCACGTGTGGTGGGGTTAACTGCATTACATCACAGTGGTCATCACAGAGGCCTATTTGCAGGAGATGTCACATATCTGTAGCATACATCACAATCTGTCATTGCAGGAAATCTGGACAAAGACTGACAAAATGGGGGAAAGAAGGCACAGAAGTAGGGACATATTTTATTAATTAGTGTTATACAGTGCATATAAATGGTGTACACACACCTGTTAGAATGCCAGGTATTTCCGATATACAAAAATGACAGCACACTAAAACATTGCTGAACTCTTCCAGCCCATCATATGACCTATAACCTATACAATTAAATTGTAAAACAAACAAATCTGTTAGGGGAATGATTATTACACACAAAAAACATACAAGAAGCTAGATGCAAACATGTGCACAGACTGAAGCTAATACTGTGTTGGAGCAGCTTTCAATATAATTGCAGCATTACATCTTCTTGGGTACACACCTGCCATCAATTACAGAGACACTTTAACAGCAAATAAAGGTTAGCTGTCCTACCAGGATTGTCCTAACATTTACTCAGTTTCCTGCTACAGCAAAAACCATAGTTTGCATACAGCTCATGAAACAGCAAAGGGATCTCATTTGTGAAAGGTATCAGCACAGAGAAGAGTACACACACTTTTCCACAGCATTGCATATGCCATGGAACACAGTGAAGCCAGTCATCAAATGGTGGTGAAAATATGGGCAGCAGTGACATTGCAAAGAACTGGACATCCCTCCAAATGCGTGGAAAAGACAAGACCCAAACTGGTCAGGGAGGCTACCAGGAGACCTACAGCAACACTTCAGGAGCTGCAGGAATCTCTGGAAAGTACCGGTTGTGTACTACATGTGACAACAATCTCCCTTATTCTCCACATGTCTGGCCTATGGGGTAGGGCTGGAAGATGGAAGCTTTATCTCACACAGAACAACATCCAGGTCTGGTGAATTTCTCAAGAAAAATATATCAGGTCTCTCAAAAGCATGTGGGGAAATATGTTATGGTGCAATGAGACCAAGGCTGCACTTTTTGACCACAATACCAAAAGGATTGTTTGACACAATAACAACACTGTGCATAACCAAAAGAACACCATCCCCATGGTGAAGCATGGTGATGGCAGTGCCATGCTTTGGGGTTGCTGTTTATAAGCTGGAAGTGGGCCTTTAGCTAAGGTGGAGGGGATTAGGAACATTTCAAAATACCAGTCCCTTTTGGCCCAAAATCTTCATGTATCTGCTAGAAAGCTGTGGATGGAGATGAATTACACCTTTCCACATGACAATGACCCAAACCATACATCAAAATCCAAAAAAGAATGTCTTCATCAGAGGAGAGCCAATGTTTTAGAATGGCCCACCCACAGTCCACACATACATCCAAGAGAAAATCTGTGGGGTGCCCTTAAGAGGCCTGTGCAGAATATATGCTCTCGTAATCTGACAGAGTTGGAGGTATTCTGGAAGGGAGACTATACAAATATTGCAAAGTCGAGATGTGCCATGCTGATACACACCTTCCCAAGAGGGCTGACTGCTGTTATGAAATCAAAAGGTGCTTTAACAAAGTATTAGTTTAAGGGTGTGCTCAGTCATGCAACCAGCCTAATGTATGTATTTCAATTTCTACATGTTACCCCTAACCAGTTTGTTTGTTCTAAAATTGGATTGCACAGGTTATAGGTCACATTAAAATTGGGAAATGTTATCACATGATTTCTGTAGTCTCATGTTATATATCAGACAAACCTGGCATGTTAACAGGGGTGGCTGCACTTATAATATCCACTGCAAGATTAGAAAGCTGTTAGTGTAACCGGTTCTTTAGTAACATACCTTTACTGCAGATTTTGAAGTGTGAAACTCAAAATATGTCATTAATTAGTGACACCAGTCCTCATATCATCCCAATAATGTGTCAGACAAACACAAGATTTATGACGAACAGACCAGAAATATGAGCCACACATGTAGACATTTAGCGACACTCTGCACAGTTGAGAGGTATGTTCTGTAGGAGTTGCCACTGTGCTATACATGTGAACAGCAATTATGTGTACATGGGTGAACTGTGTGCTACTTGAAGGCCCATCACCTACTAACACTACTTGCATATCACAGAGGTGTATATAAATAGTAACATTAAGTGGAAAGGGCTATACTGCATGATGTTGAAGGCCTGACCAGGGTGTGTATGTAGTGGTCTGACTGTGCTTTGAATGTCACCTGTTGGCTATTGTGAGGTCTGTGTAATGCCTGTCTGCCACCTCACCTGTATGTGTCCATGTGTGTGTGTATTTGTATGTGTGTGTGTGCATGTGTGTGCATTTGTGTATGTGTGCGCGCGCACATGTGTGTGTGTGTGTGTGTGTGTGTGTGTGTGTGTGTGTGTGTGTGTGTGTGTATGTGCAGCAGCAGATGGTATGTTGCAGGCATTAATTTACATATGTTGTCTTCCCCCAAGTAGTCATGGTGGCCGTGGTCCTTCCTGCTCAGAATCTGATGTCAGTATCTCTGCAGACTCTGACATTGATAATGGTCATAGTCAGGCACAAATGGGGTTGTCAGGAGCTGAATCTGTGACATAAGTTGGCATCCCACAGTCATCCACAATGTCCTCATACACAGTCACAATACCCATACATGTCCTGTATGCAGCAGTCACAGATGATGGATAGTTGGCAGGGGGTGGCATGGAACAGGCTAGTGTGGCGACTATGGCAGGTGTGAGTGTAGATGCTAGCCATAGTCAGAATGCAGGTGAGGTCCCACACAGGCGGATGGACAGGGTTGCTTTCAGGAGGACTGCTGCTCATCAAGCCACTGTTGCAAGTGCCACAGCAAGTGTCACCAGACACATGTTTTGGGCTATCATGGATGTGCAAGCACATAGTGAATGGAACACCAGACAAATTCTCAGGGTGTTGGATGCAACTCTTCCTCATTTACTTGGCAACATACATGACCTTGTTGAGGCCACATGCCAAAATGCTGATGTCATGAATAGACGGTAGGGTGAGACCTTGGCAATCCTCTACTGTGGCATGTCTGTGCTAGAGCATGTAGAGGGAGATGGATGTCATCCATGTAGATGTAGGTCGGCACCAACATCAGCTGAGAGTCTATGGGGCCATGCACCTTCACACTCCCATAGTGGCAGTACACCAGCACTACCGAAGGGGGGTTGCTGCTCACATCAGAATAGAGCAGGCCATGGGCATGTGGTCCTGGCCAGTTCCATCAGGGACATGGATTGAGCAGTCAGCAGTCGCCATCAGGAAACAGTACTGCATCTGGCCTTGCACCTGGTGGCACCAGTGAGACCACTGGCAAGACCAGTTCATGAGTCTGTAGCTATAGACAGTGACCTGGACACCCTGCTATGTACGGTCCACAGCTATCCAACATACCCCTGTGTAGGGCAGCCACATGGCATGACTGTGTACATACATACACACACATCTGTATCACAGGCATGTCACCTCCAGATGCACACAGCACCTCTGCACACCCCATCTATAGTATATCCCTCCAAACACACACATGATGTCAACCGTATGGCCCAGCCTAGGCTTCTGGCAAACCCACACCACACCCTGTGCATACAATGATACCTGTGCCACATCCCTGTCATCCTTACTATCAATGCAGGGACATGCTAATATGGGTCTGATGCACAGGGTGAATATAGTACCGTGTAGCTATGTAATACTGTGTAAGGTGCTGTCTGCTTGCCTTTGTTATGGGTACACATAAAGGAGTATGTACCTTATCAGCCATGATGCATTATTGCTGTTAGTACCACTGACTGAATGTACTCTGACATGCTGTATTCTGTTTGTGTTCCAGGTGTCTGTGTGTCTGCAGGCTGTGACACATTCTCTCATTACCAACATGGAGTATGGCTGAGTGGAAATACACCAACCATTTTATAGCAAAGGTGCAGCTTTATATGTATGTTTACCAGGTGTGTATGAATGAAACAATGTGTGATGGACACTGTTGTCAGTGTGACCTTGAATACATACCCCTTGTCACAGACAGGTAGCCTTCAGACATGCCACTTCAGTGTTGTGTAGTACAACAGGCTCATGCATACAGAACAGGTTACTGGAGTACTGTCAGTAGGTCCCTCACAAACTTAGCCATTAGATTGACCGAAACAGATTCACTTGTCAGCACGTTGCCCCTGCCATTTCTTTACCATACACTCAACCCTGATGCAGTTGCTGAGGTCATGCATGGTACTGTTTATGACATGTTTGTGGTATGTATTCCTGAGTTCACAAGGTGAAACATGGAGAAACAATGGTATATCCTTTGCATACTCACAGTAAAGACTGACACAGGGGATGTTGACAATGGACAGATTAATAAACCTGCATATCCACTTTACTGTACTAAAGTGCTACATACACATGACATGCCCCACATAGATTATATGCGTTGGACATAACCCAATACATCTTACTATCGCTCCTACAAGCCTGGGCAATTGATAGGGTAACATACATTGTATCAGCATAATGTTTCAGACAGGTATAATATCTGATACTGGCATGTGTGTCACTACACTAACTGTGACCTATTTGGCAACAATATCACATACATGGCCATTGCTAGGGGACACAGACAACATATATTCCATAGACATCTGTACAGATGTCTGATATGGCCTGTACAATGGTTTAACATGCAGTATATGAGGCAGATCCCTTTAACACACTATATAAAGTAATGCCATCGAGAGGTGGTAAACAGGCGTGGATGGTACACACATCAAAATCGTATAATCCACACAGGATATGTTCCTCATCCAAACACACACACACACACACACACACACACACACACACACACACACACACACACACACACACACACACACACACACACACACACACACACACACACACACACACACACACACACAGTCACCAGTAGTGAGATTAGAACCCCTATTTAGCTAGTTTTTTCTAATATACTGTTATGCAGTTATCAGATGCACCATGGAGTTTATATGATTTTGCCTTGTCCCGAGGTACTTCTAAGGTGAATGACATCAGCAGGCCTTATAAAGTAGGGTGAAGGCCTTATAAAGTAGGGTGATGGGAAGTGCACAGGGTGGTACACAACTCAAAATGGTATAACCTCACAGAATATGATTGTCAACCCTAACACATACACATACACAGTTGCCAGTGCTGAGATTAGAACCCTTAAATATCTATGTTATTTTTACTATATGATTGCACAGCTATTATACGCACCACGGAGCTTATATGATTGCACCTTGTCCCAAGAATGACACCAGCAGGCCTTGTAAAGTAGGGTGATGGTAAGCGCACAGGGTGGTACACAATTTAAAATGGTATAACCTACACAGGATATGATTCTCAACCAAAACACACACATAGTTGTCATTATTGAGATTAAAACCCCTACTTATCTAGTTATTTCTGCTATAGTGTTACACAGTTATCAGATGCTCCACTGAGCCTAGATGGTTTCACTTTGTCCCAAGGTACTTCATCAGCAGACCTTATAAAGTAGGGTGATGTGAAGTGTACAGGGTGGTGCACAACTCAAAATGGAAAAACTCATACAGGATATGATTCTCTAACCCACACAGGATATGATTCTCACACACACATACAAACACACACACACACATACACACACACACACACACACACACACACACACACACACACAAACACACACATGCGCACACACACACTTACTTGCCAGTATTGAGACCCCCAGCCTTTCTAGTGATTTGTACTATAGTGGTATGCAGTTATCGCACACGCTACAGAGGTTACTGGGCTGACAACTGGCCAAAGATGCTGATAAGGGGAATGACATCAGTAGGACTGATAAATTAGGGCACTGGGTGGACTTATCAAAGTACTTCTTCTTACAAAAGTACACACTTATACACCCACACACACATTTGCCAGATCTGAGAGTAGAACCCCTGCGTATATAGTGATTTGTACTATGGTGTTATGCAGTTATCAAATGCGCTGCAGAGTTTACTGGGTTGACAAATGGCCAAAGGTGTTGATAAGAGGAATGACATCAGCAGGACTGATAAAGTAGAGCACTGGGTGGGAAACTTGTCAAAATACTTCTTTCTTCAAACATACATATTTACACACACACACTTATATACCCACACCCACATTTGCCAGATCTGAAAGTAGAACCCCTGCCTATCTAGTTAGTTGTACTATAAGATTATGCAAATATCACAAATGCTACAGACCTTACAAGGCTGACAACTGGCCAATGGTTCTGATAAGGGAAATGACATCAGCAGGACAGATAAAGTGGGGCACTGGGAAGTGTTGTAGGTGGGAATGGCCTAAAACTGTTTCACCTACAAACAAACAAGCAAACACACACTCTCCTCACTCTTGCACGCACACAACTGTCACACCCACTTGCCAGTATTGAGATTAGAATCCCTACCTATTTAGTTATTTGTACTACAGTGTTACACAGTTATTGCATGTGCTGCAGAGCCTATAGGGGTGATAAGTGTCCAATGGTATTCTAAGGTGAATGACAGCAGCAGATCTTGTGAAGTAGGACAATGTGAAGTGTACTGAGTGGGAACAATCTCCTAATACTTAGGGCTACAGACACATGCACACAGACAGGTGATGTGATATTATAAACCTAACCTCAGTACTATTACACAATGGGGCTCACCTTTTATGCTGGCACATTCAACTGTTTACAGCTGGTATGCCACTGTCCACATCAGGACATCACTGTATGCCACTCATGGTATCTGTGTGTGTGAATCACTCTGTCTGTGTCCCCCAGTGTCTCTCTCTCTCTCTATCACTGTCTGTCTCTCACTTTCCCAGATCTATGTGTGTATATGTTTGACATATGTTCTTATCTGTTGCTCATATATATGTCTGTGTATCACATGCAACAGATGCAGATATATCACATATGGGCTACCTACAGCTAGCTAAGGGTAATTCTGTCTGATGTGTGTGTGTGTGTGTGTGTATGTGTGTGTGTGTGTGTGTGTGTGTGTGTGTGTGTGTGTGTGTGTGTGTGGTGACAATTAATGTGTATATAGCTGTCTGTATGCACACACACGCACACACACACGTGCACACACACACACATGCGCACACACACACACACACACACACACACACACACACACACACACACACACACATATATATATATATATATATATATATATATATATATATATACACACACACAAAATAAAGTCATATAGTCTGATGTGGGTTCCAACGTGTCCTGTTCGTCTCCTAGTGTAGGAGCATACCCAGTGTGACCTTCTATAGTTAAAGTAGGACTCCATTCCAGAGATAAGTGTACTCCTGGGTTTTGTGTGCTACAGCCATACCTCTCTTGAGTTCACAGGACTTTCCTCTGGGTACTGAGTTTGTTTAGCAGACATTTTCTGACATATCTGTAGTCTGACTCTGCAATGTATTGTGTCATTACCAAGTGCCTGGCATCCTCAGATCATCACAGTTTTTTTACCAGAGGAATACTAGTTGTATGATGCATAGACCAATATTCTGAGGGCAGCTATGTACGTTCTTGCCCAACAAGGCCAGTTGTGAGGTGTGGCTATAGCCAGTTGAGTGATGGTGTGCTGTGTAAATAGTCCTGCAACCTAGCAATATACTCTGGGGATCTCCTGCTTGTGTGGTATCTTTCTAACCTGAGACGTCATATCCTTGTTTGGCCATACCTCTCACCTGTACATTTTTTTGGCAGATTGTCCAGGTGTTTGGCTAGAGGTTTCATCCTGTCTACGTAAACTTGTGTTTTTATGGCAGGTTAGTTACATATAATTGAAGAGTGATGTTACAAAATAATGACAGACATTGCTGTTTCAGACTACATAACCTTCAGATAATTCCTACTACTGCAAAACCCTCAACCTGCCAACTTTTTCATTATGTAAGGATGATATTTACAACATATGCCTATCATTGTGCCTTTGTTCTACTTTTATTTCTGCCCTTGTACAGACGTCTTGATGTCAGAGGTTGGGAGTTATGGGTTTGGGTACAGAGTGCATTCTACTGTGCAGGCATGTCCATTATATGTAAAAGCAAACATAAGAAAAAAGAAGTATTGAAATTAACCACTGGCAACAGTACCAAAAAGCACTATTTATTTATTTATTTATTGAGATTTGTTAGCCGGGTTAGTCCAGTGGGCTTGTGGCCCATTTTCAGTGGAGACCCATGGAGAAAAGCTCCAAGAAACATACCCTTTACAGAAAAATAACACTATATACATTCAAAGTATGTTAATAAATTGGTAATACAATAATAATAGAAATTCAACCAGCAAAATGCACACTTGTATTTTTATCTATCCTGCTTTTACATATTTACAACAAGAGTTTGGTCAATTAAAATGAGAGTAAAGTAGAGAAATGTCCCCTAATAGAGGGACTATATTGTTGAGAGTGGAGTTACAGACATGGTTCCCAAGAGGAAGAGATGAGCTAGGTTGGGGCTTGACAAGAACAGATTTTGGTGTCAAGAATATGATGTTTGAGTTTTTCTTTAAAGTGGGATGGGTGAATGTTGGTGTCTCTAGGAAGTTTTTTCCAAGTTTGGGTGATGGAGTGTTTATATAAGAGTTTGCCTACTGCTTTTTTAGGTTGGTATGTGTGTAGTAGTTGCTGATTGGACGTACAGAGAGTGCAAGAAGATGTGTAGATAGAGATTAAGGAAGGGAGAGCAGGGCAAGATGAAGGTTTGTAGAAAATGAAATGTAGCATTTGAAGTTCTGATAGCAACAATACATTGGGGAATTCAAGCCAGTGGAGGAATGAAAGAGCTAGGCAGTGATGTGTATTGTAAGTAGAGTTTGTGATGCATTTGGCTATCTTGTTGTAAGTTTGTTGGATTTTGTTAAAGGTTGCTGTTTGAATGCTGGTGAACACAAGGGCAGCATAAATAAGGGAGGGGAGGAGGAGAGCTTGTGCAAGGGAGAGTCTAGCATTTGGAGTTAGAATGTTTTTCTTATGACAAAGTAGACCCAGTTTCTGGTTTGTTTGTTTTTTTTTACACATTGGAGAAGGTGCATATTAATTTTAGTTCATCATCGAGGATGACTCCAGAAAGTTTTGTGTGAGCTTCAGGTTTAATAGTTGTGTTATTAGAGGAGGTGATAGAAAAGGAGGATTTGTGATGAGAAAGAAAGTGGGGGGAGAAATAGTAATAGTTTGGTCTTTTTAGGGTTGAGGATGAGTATTTTACTGTTTGGTAGATAAGAAGCTATGTTGAGTGAGTGCATGGTGTTCAGAGATGTTGTCTGACATGGAGATAAGAGTGGAATCATTGGCATATTGGATGAGAGAGGATTATTTACAAGATGTGTGGATGTCATTGGTGAAAATATTGAACAGGAGGGGGCCAAGGATGGAGCCCTAGGGAACTCCAGTTGGGATAAGTAAGAATGATGAAGAGGAAGAGATCCATTTCACAGACTGATGTTTGCTGGATAAGTTGCTGGGGAACCAGGGTAGGGAGGAGGAACATAGAGTGAGACATGCAAGTTTAGATAGTAATAGGGGATGGGAGACAGTGTCAAATGCTTTGGAAAGGTCTAGGAAGAGACAAGAGATAAATTTGTTGTTATCCAGGGCCTCAACAATGGTATGGGTAAAGGATAGGAGGGCAGTAGTGGTACTATGGTTGGAACGAAAACCATGCTGGGTGGGTGTGAGAAGAATGTCGTGAAGAAGGTATTTTAGAAGTTGTGAGTGGATGCATTGTTCGGGAATTTTAGAGAGGGGGATATGATAGCTATGGGATGGTAGTTAAATGGGTTTGTGGAGTTACCACCTTTGTGTAGAGGTATAGTGAAAAAGGATTCCCAAAGGGTAGGTACAGTGGATTCCTGAATGGAACTATTGATTAGTATAGACACTGGGTAAGCTATTGAATCAGCCACCAGTTTGAGAAAGGTAGGAGGTAGAGTATCAGTTGAAGGAGAGCAGGGCTTGAGCTTAAGAAGATGAGATTGGATGTAGGAAGTGGGAACAGGGTGTAAGGAGAAAGTATTAGCCTTAGATGGGTTGGGTGGGGTAGGGAGAGAAGTAATGTTACTATTGGATTGTAAGAGTGCTTGAATAGTGTCAACAAAGTGTTTATTAAGTAGGGTAGCTGTTTCCAGAGGGGTTGTATTTGGGTAGGGAGAGGGGTTTGAGGGGCAGCCTGGAGAAAGAATATTATTAATGGTCGACCAGAACTTATGACGGTTGGATTTGTTATTTATTTGGGCAGAGGTAAAGAAGGACTTTTTATCAGCATTAATTTCTTTCTTAGCAAAATTGCTGAGATGTCTATAGTTATGAAGTGAGGGTAATTCCTTAGTTTTGATCCAGGATTTCCAAGCTTTATCTCTTTGAAGCATAAGGGATTTAGTTTCTTTGGAAAGCCAGGGAGCATAATTGGATTTTATTCTAATCTTTCTGCAGGGAGCTAGGAAGTTCAGGGTTTTCAGGAAGATGCTATTGAAACTATTTACTGCATCATTTAGAGAGATGTGTTTAAGGAAATACCAGTCAGTGGAAGGTAGAATAGAGTTGAATTGGGTTGTACTGAAGTTGGAAAGTTTGCAACAGTCTCTATAAAGGATAGGTTTGTCAGGTTGGGAGGTGTATCTAAGGGCAGAGGTGGGTAGGTGGTCACTAAGTTGGTCTGTTAGAGTAGTAGGGTTATGAAAAAGGTTAGGGGAGTTGGCTAGTATCCAGTCAATTACAGATCCAGAAGTTAAATTTTTGTGGAGTCGAGTTGAGGAAGTTATTAGTTTATGGGAACCATGCAGAGTTATGCTAATTTGAGGGGAGTCATTTTTGAGTTTGGATCAGTCTAGGTTGACATCTCCTAAGATGAGGGTTTCATAGGGTATGTTATGAAAGGATAGGATTTTCTCTAGGGTGGGTAGGTTGTTTCCAGGAGGAATATAGATGGAGGCAATAGCTAGTTTTTTTTGTTTGGGTTTAAGTGGTAGTTTACGATGATGAGGTCAGCTGGGTGAAAGTCAGGGATGGGTGTGGGGAGTGGGGAGAGGTTGAGGGTATTAGAGTGAAGGACAGCTACACCACCACCTTTGTTTTGGGAATCTATCTGAGTGGTAGATATTATAGCCTGGTGGGAAAATTTCAATGTTAGAGATATGTGGCTTAAGCCAAGTTTCTGATAAACAAAGGATATGAGGGATTGTATGGGCTATCTAGGCATGGAATTCAGTGATTTTATTGGTTAGGCTTTGAATATTTAGAGAATATATGGCTAGGTGTTTAGATATGGTGGAGTTCAGTGTAAGAGATTGAGGAAGGAGAGATGCAGTGGGAGAAGATGGGGTAGATGATAGTGGAGGGTGGTGCTTAGGAGGAGAGGGAAAGGGACTTGGGATAGGGTGGATGTCACCAGATATAAGTAAGATATTAGTGGGTAGAGAGAGTCGGGTGGAATGTAGATGTAGTTTGTATAGTTTGGGTTTAGATTTTTAGTTAGGAGGGAGTATTTGCAATCTAGATAGCTTATGAAGACATTGGTTGGGGAAGTTAAGTAGGGCTGGGGAGATATCAAAGAAGGGTGATGTAGAATGAGTATTAAAGGTATGGGAGGTAGGAGAGTGAAGCAGTGGAGAAGGAAGGTGAAAGTGATATGAGGATAAAGTAGTTAGAAAAGGAGGAATGAGATGACAATGAGAAGGCATTGCATTGTTGAAAGAGGGTAAGGAGATTAGATGGTGGTATTGAAGTAGTTTGGGGAATGGAAGTGAACGTATAAAAGTAGGTAGGAAGGTAATAGTCAGACGATGAGGAAAGGGGGGTGCAGGAAGTAATGTAATTCAAAGTTTGACAGGAAGTTGTCTGCCAGTGGATAGAGGGAAGGAAGGTGAGGGAGTGGAAACTATAAAGGAAATTGTAATGGGGTGGGTGGGAATGAGGGTAGGGTAGGGGAACAGAGTGAGCCCAAGCATAGTGAGGGCAAACAGAGTGGTGCTAGCACCCAGGTTGAGAAAAAAGTCAGAGAAGCAATCAGGAGAAAATTAAGTGATCTAGTTTGAAAGACAAGTATGTAAGGTTACTGAAAGAATAGTCAGTATAAAAACATGAGCAGAAATGCTTACAAGAGAACAATGACCACATGCTGCACAGGTAGATATAATTGAAGGAAAGCCAGTGCTGAAAGGCTGAAATAAGCTAAACAGTGAGACTTTAGAGGGAGAGAGAGGTATTACTAGCAGTAAAAAGCAAGTCAAAAGAAAAAAATATTAACAATGTCAGTAAGTAAGAGACTACAGGCAGTAAAACAGGGAAGAAATACCAGCAAGAGAGAGACTAGACATGAATTTAGAGGAAGAGTAAAGTAAGGAAAAGGAGAATAAGCACAGCAATAATATGAGGAGTGATGGTAGCCAAAGAGAAAGATTTGGGGCTGCTGGTATCTGCTTTTTTAGCGCTTGTGGGAAACCACTGTATTTACCTGTTATATTATAGACTCTAACATTAATTAAAAAGACTAGCTTATCATGTGGTAGTTATTCACAGGGACACACACTTCAGTGGTATTATTTTATACTTATTTGGTAGCTCCTGGACCAATGGTCAAAGTTGCAAGGTATCTGTTAAGGTCCACAAGCCAGTGTTGCTTTTACTGAGACCAGGAGAAAAATGCAGGGAAAAGGTCCTCTAGGGCTATCATAAAACAAAGAGGAGGGGGATTAGTTAAGAACAATAATATATGAAAGAGAGAGAGATAAAAACACCATAAGTAGAAAGAGAAAAAACAAAAAGTAATAATTACAAGTAGGTAAAGACAGTTTAACTAGCACTAATATCCACTGTGAGTGTCTTACACACATAGCTAGCTAAGAACACAGCAGTGTTTTCAAGTTAAGTACAAAAGTAATGCAGAAACACCAACAGTTAATAACAGCACAGTGTAGAAATTCACAAAGCCAGTACAACAGAAATTTAGGATACTGAGGACATAAACAATTTGGTACAGTTTTGCAGACAACAGTTCTTCCATTTTCTTTGGGATAGCCCAAGAATAGCAGTGAAAAATATAAAGGCTATATCTAAATGTGATTTTAAGGTGCTGGTGCCCCTTATGACAAGAGAAATTGGCATTAAATATTCATATATTTCGTTTTCTTTTGTAAAACAACAAGAAATGTGATAAATAAAAGTCAACTGCTAAACTAATTTTGATTGTAATGTGAAAGAGCTCCTTGTGACAGGAACGGAAACCTTGAAATATTCACAAAGTTAGAGTCACAGAAAATAAATTTACACCAGTGACAGTGCATGCAAGTGATATTCATAGCAGTATAATCACCAGACACTTTATTTATTACTAACAACAGATAAGGCAATAGAAGGACATCGCTAAAACAATTTAATGAGAAAATCAGTAGTTAGACTTATACAGTGCCGTAGATGCTTGTGGAAAAGAAGACACTCAGCAGCATTGACAGGGAAAAGAAATGTTTAAAAATGGTGCCTGCTGTTGTTGGGGAGCTATGAAGGCTTGGAACAGGAAGTGAGGTGAGGGGGAGGAGTAAAGGCAAATACTGAGCAGGGCTAGCACCCAGGTTGAGAAAAAAGTCAGAGAAACAATCAGGAGAAAATAAAGTGATCTATTGTGAGAGACAAGTTTGTAAGGTTACTGAAAGAATTGGCAGTATAAAAATATGAGCAGAAATGCTTACAGAAGAACACTGGCCACAAGCTGCACAGGTAGATATACTTGAAGGAAAGCCAGTGCTGAAAGGCTGAAATAAACTAAACAGTGAGGCTCTAGAGGAAGAGAGAGGTATTACTAGCAGCAAAACGCAAGTCAAAAGAAAAAATATCAACAATGTCAGTAAGTAAGAGACTACAGGCTGTAAAACAGGGAAAAAATACTAGCAAGAGAGAGACTAGACATGAATTCAGAGGAAGAGTAAAGTAAGGAAAAGGAGACTAAGCACAGAAACAGTATGAGGAGTGAGGGTAGCCAAAGAGAAAGATTTGGGGCTGCTGGTGTCTGCTTTTTTAGTGACTAGTGGGAAACCACTGTATTTACCTGTTATATTATAGACTCTAACATTAATTAAAAAGACTAGCTTATCATGTAGTAGTTATTCATGGGGACACATACTTCAGTGGTATTATTTTAAACTTATTCGGTGGCTCCTGGTCCGATGGTCAAAGTTGCAGGGTATAAGTTCAGGTCCACAAATCAGTGCTGCTTTTACTGTGGCCAGGAGAAAACCACAGGGAAAAGGTCCTCTAGGGCTCAATGGTATTATTTTAAACTTATTTGGTGGCTTCCAGACCAATGGTCAAAGTTGCAGGGTATCAGTTAAGGCCCACATTATATTCACAAATGCCTTAGCACCTTGGCTACATGGCCTACAAGAAGTCCATTATATGTGTAGTATATTCCTCATTGCACTGTGACTTCCAGGTATGTCAGTGGCAGAGCAGTAGGTGTCAATGACATGCATAATAATTGGGACTGCAGTTGGCCCTGTCAAAGACAGCATTGTTGCTAGGAAAGTACAAGACAACTGCCAGGAGAACATGCTGGCCAGATCCTGACAGTATTAACCACACATACAAATAGTTCATTGAATCCTGCATATTGTGGACATGTGACATGCTTTCATTTGTATTGGGACAGCCCTGCCAATGTGTGCTATGCTCCTATTTCCAACATACATGTTTATGCATTGCCCTGGGTATATGGGGTGGGCACACCTGTCAACTGTGCACATTTGCATAGACTGTGCTGATATTTGCTTTACATTTTGGTTCCATTTAGCATACTGTTGTGCCCTGTCTTGGGGGCTAGATGTATATCAGTAAAGAGCACAGGTCAGATTGTAATGGCATATATTTGAGTTTCAGACTTCTTACCCTTCATAGCATTACTGCAACCGTGAGAACTGCTGTGCTATCACTGTGTGTATCTGTAGGGAGATAATTAAACATTGCTGCCATTTATGTGTCTTTACCAGACATTTCTCTGTGGTTTTCTACAGTTGACTTGCTGTGTGGGTGTGAGGGGTGGGTATGGAACCCCGACACTGATATCCATGCCTGTGACCTATGACCCCCAAGTTAGTTGTCCCCACACATATACTGCAGTGGGTTTTGCCACCTTGGAAACTACTGCATTGTGTATGGAGGCCAGTTTTGGCAACAAATTTCCTGGTGTCCCACATAACTGTCAGTTGTGTGTTGCTATCCCAGTAGGCCATCTCATTCCCTTACGTGCATGCAGCATTACCATAGATATGTTACCAAAGCATACAAATAAATTAATTTATTGTTAAGAAGACTGACTTACCTTATGTTTGCCGCAGCTGTGAGACTGGTGCTTGAGGGCTGCCTATGCTGGATGCACACAGCAGACTGCCTATACATGATAAGTTAAAGGTAATGTGATTTGTGTGTCATCCATTTTACTGTGTGTGCAAGTCTGTGAGAGGTGTCAGTCTCTAGGGTCTCTACAGTGTCAGTGTGTGTGCTATGGGTTGCCTCCTTGCCAGGGCCTGAGCATACTGGGCACACCTTCATCTGTCTACAGGAGCAGGTTCAGGGGGCCTCTTCCTCTGAGTCCCTCTGTGCCTGTGGGGACCATGGCAATGGCGGTGGACTGTGTGGCCCTTCCCCATGCTCTTCCTGTTGCAGCTGTTTTTGCGGGATCATATTGTGTAGCATGGAACATGCTATGATCATGTGTGCACATGTGGCTGGAGAGTACTGCAGGGCTCCACCGGATATGTCAAGGCAGTGGAACTGTAACTTGAGCATCCTAGCCACACACTCTATAATGATCCTGGTTTGTGCATGTGCCTGATTATGGCATTCTTGTGTAGGTGTGTGTGCATTTCTGATGGGTATCATTATCTATGGCTCCAGTGCATAGCCAGCATCCTGCAGATATTGACCATATGGGATGCCCCTACTGGCAAATGCCTGGTACGGTCTGAAACTCAAATGTATGCCATTACAATCTGACCTGTGCTCTTTACTGACATTTCTCTCATCCCAAAGACAGGGCACGATAGTATGGTAAATGGAACCAAAATGTAAAGCAAATATCAGCACAGTCTATGCAAATGTGTAGAGTTAACAGGTGTGCCCCCCATAAACCTACACAAATGCAGTAACATGCATGTTTGCAGGGAAATAGCAGCATAGCACATATTAGCAGGGCCATACCAATACACATAAAAATATGTTGCCTGTCCACAATATGTATGGGTCAATAAGCTATGTATATGTGTGGTTAATACTGTCAGGATCTGGCCAGCATGTTCTTCTGGCAGTCTTCTTGTAGTGCCCTAGGTATAGTGCTGTCTTTGACAGGGCCATGCTAAACATATAAGGGACAAATTGAAGGATGTGAAGCTGAGGTGCCAAGGCTTTTGTGAATATAAGTGCTTTTTGGTACTGTTGCCAGTGGTTATTCTCAATAATCCTTTTATCTTATGTTTGCTTTTACATAGCCTGCCCAGTAGAATGCTCTCTGTACCCAAACCAATAACTTCCAACATCTGACAGTAAGATGTCTCACAAGGGCAGAAATAAAAATGGAACAAAGGCATAATGATAGGCTTGTGTTGTAAATATCACCCTTACATACTGAGAAAGTTGGTAGGGTAAGGGGTTTGCAGTAGCGGGAATTGTCTAAAGGTTATGTAGTCTGAAACAGTAATGTCTGTCATTATTTTGTAACATCACCTTTCAATTAAAACTAACTTGCCATAAAAACACAAGTTTTCGTAGAAAGGATGAAACCTCTAGACAAACACCTGGACAACCTGCCAAAAAATGAACAGATGAGAGGAATGCCCAAACAAGGATTTGACATCTCAGGTTAGAAAGATACCACGCAAGCAAGAGATCCCCAGCTAGTATATCACCAGGTTTTAGGACTGTTTACACAGCGTGTTATTACTCATCTGGTTGTAGCCATACCTCATAAATGACCTCGTTGGGCAAGAATATACATAGCTACCCTCATAATATTGGTCTATACATCATACAACTAGTATCTCTCTGGTAAAGCAGTGTGATGATCTGAGGATGTCTGGCACTAGGTAATGACACAATACAATGCAGTGTCAGACTACAGATATGTCAGAATATGTCTGTTAAACAAACCTAGTACCCCGAGGAAAGTCCTGTGTACTCCTGAGAGGTATGGCTGTAGCACACAAAACCCAGGACTGGAGTATACCTATCTCTGGAATGGAGTCCCACTCTAATTATAGAAGGTCACACTGGGCATGCTGCTACATTTAGAGAATCACAGGACATTTTGGAGCCCACATCGGAATATATGACTGTATTGTGTATATATGTCTGTGCATACAGACAGCTATGTACACCTCAACTGTCCCCAAACACACACATCAGAAAAGATTACCCTCAGCTAGCTGTAGGTGGCCCATATGACATATATCTGCATCTGCTGGGTGAGATACATACACATATATATGAGCAACAGATAACAGCATATGTCAAGTATACACACACATAGATTTGGGGAAGTGAAAGATAGACAGTGATAGAGAGAGAGAGAGGGAGAGAAATAGACACACACACAGGAGGAAACAGACAGAGTGAGTCACATACACAGATACCCTGAATGGGATACAGTGATGTCCTGCTGTGGACAGACAGTGGCATACCAGTTGTAAACAGTTGCTTGTGCTAGCATAAAAGGTGAGCCACATTGTGTAACAATACTGAGGTTGGTTTATAATATCACATCACCTGCATGTGTGTGTGTGTGTGTGTGTGTGTGTGTGTGTGTGTGTGTGTGTGTGTGTGTGTGTGTGTGCGTGTGTGTGTGTGTGTGTGTGTGCATGCATGTGTGTGTGTGCACATGTGTGTGTGTGTGTGTGTGTGTGTGTGTGTGTGTGTGTGTGTGTGTGTGTGTGTGTGTGTGTGTGTGTGTGTGTGTGTGTGTGTGTGTATCCTGTAGGTCTCAGTATTAGGAGACTGTTCCCACTCAGTACACTTCACATTGCCCTACTTCACAAGATCTGCTTTTGCTGTCATTCACCTTAGAAGTACCATTGGACACCTAACACTTGTATTATCTCTGTAGTGTGTGTGATACATGTGTAACACTATAGTGGAAATAACTAGATAGGTAGGGGTTCTAATCTCAATACTGACAACTTTGTATGTGCAAGAGGGAGATAATGTGTGTGTTTTTTGTTTATAAGTGAAACAGTTTTAGGCCATTCCCACTCACAAGACTTCCCAGTGTCCCACTTCATCAGTCCTGCTGATGTCATTCCCATTATCAGAACCTTTGGCCAGTTGTCAGCCCAGTAAGCTCTATAGTGCATGCGATAACTGTAACACTATAGCACAAATCAGTACCTAGGCAAGAGTTATAATCTCAGATCCGCCAAATGTGTGTGTTGTAGTGTGTGTGTGTGTATCTTTGTAAGAAGAAGTATTTTGATAAGTTTCCCACCCAGTTCCTACTTTGTTAGTCCTGCTAATGTCCCTTCCCTTATCAGCACCTTTGGACAATTGCCAGCCCAATAAGCTCCATAGCACATGTGATAACTGTGCATTACTATAGCACGAATCACTAGATATGCAGGGGTTCTCATCTTACATCCAACAAATGTGTGTGTGGCTGTATTAGTGTTTGTGTATGTTTGTAAGAAGAAGTATTTTGATAAGTTTCTCATCCAGTGCCCTACTTTATCTGTCCTGCTGATGTCATTCCCCTTATGAGCACATTTGACCAGTTTTCAGCCCAGTTAGCTCCATAACACGTGAGATAAGTGCTTAACACTATAGTACAAACCACTAGATAGGCAGTGGTTATAATCTCTTATACAGCAAATGTCTGTGTGTGGGTGTATAAGTGTATATATTTGTAAGAAGGAGTACTTTGATAGGTTGCCCACCCAGTGTTTGTGTGTGAGAATGATATCCTGTGTGGGTTGTACCATTTTTGAGTTGTGTACTGCCCTGTACACTTTCCATTACCCTGCATTACAAGGCCTGCTGATGTTATTCACCTTAGAAGTAGCTTGTGACAAGGTGAATTCAATTAAGATCCGTGGCACATTTTATAACTGCATAACACTATAGTAGAAATAGCCAGATAGTTATGAATTCTAATCTCAATACTGGCAACTGTGTGTGTGTGTGTGTGTGTGTGTGTGTGTGTGTGTGTGTGTGTGTGTGTGTGTGTGTGTGTGTGTGTGTGTGTGTGTGTGTGTGTGTGTGTGTGTGTGTGTGTGTGTGTGTGTGTGTGTGTGTGTGTGTGTGTGTGTGTGTGTGTGTGTTTAGGTTGAGAATCATATCCTGTGTGGGTTATACCATTTTGAGTTGTGTACCACCCTGTACACTTCTCATCACCATACTATACAAGGCCTGCTGATGTCATTTACCCGAGAAGTACCTTGGGACAAGGTGAATTAGTATAAGGTCCATGGCACATCTGATGACTTTGTAACACTATAATAGAAATGACTAGATACATAGGGGTTCTAATCTCAATACTGGCAACTGTGTGTGTGTGTGTGTGTGTGTGTGTGTGTGTGTGTGTGTGTGTGTGTGTGTGTGTGTGTGTGTGTGTTGGTGTGTGTGTGTTTGGGTTGAGAATCGTATACCATTTTGAGTTGTGTACCAACCTGTCCACTTCCTATCACCCTACTTTACAAGGCCTGCAGATGTCATTCACCTTATAAGTACCTTGGGACAAGGGGAATTCATATAACCTCTGTGGCGCATCTGATAACTGAGTAACATTATAGTAGAAATAACTAGATTGGTAGGAGTTCTAATCTCAATACTGGCAACTGTGTGTGTGTGTGTGTGTGTGTGTGTGTGTGTGTGTGTGTGTGTGTGTGTGTGTGTGTGTGTGCACGTGCGCGCTTGGGTTAAGAATCATATCTTGTATGGCTTATACCATTTTGATGTGAGTACCATCCACACCTGTTTACCAACTCCTGATGGCATTACTTTATATAGCGTGTTAATGGCATCTGTCTCAGATGCAGCATGTTAAATTATTATACAGGCCATTGTAGTCATCTGTACAGATGTCTACGGAATATCTGAATGTTTGCAACCCATATCTGGTCTGTGTCCCCTAACAATAACCATATATGTGATACTGTTGCCAAATACATCACAGTTAGTGTACGGACACACATGCCAGTATCAGATATCATACCTGACATAAACATCATGCTGATACAATGTCTGTTACCCTATCACTTGTCCAGGCGTGTAAGAGCAATAGATGACTCCAGTTGCTATTTCTAGTGGGTTATCTCACCATCCATGAAGGCATTCACAATAGTACATGTTTTAAGAGGTAGTGTGTTATGTCCCACACATATAATCTATGTGGGGCATGTCACATGTATGTAGCAGTATAGTACATTAAAGTGGATATGTAGGTTTATGAATCTGTCCATTGCAAACTGTGTTTCTGTTACTGTATGCACATTCCCTGTGTCAGTCTTTACTGTGTGTATGCAAAGGTTATACAATTTTGTTTCCCTGTTCCACCCTGTGAACATAGGAATACATACCACAAACCTGTCATGCACAGTATCATGCATGCTCTCACCAGCTGCATCAGGGTTAAGTGTATGGGAAAGAAATGGTAGGGGCAACAGGTGGTCACAGGCAAATCTGTTGTGGTCAATATAATGGCTAAGCTGGTGAGGGACCAACTGACAGTACTCCAATAACCTGTTCCAAATGTAAGAAACTGTGGTACTACACAGCACTGCCATGAGATGTCTGAAGGCTACCTGACTGTGACAAGGGGTATGTATGCCAGGTCACACTGTCTGACAACAGTGTCCATCACACACTGTTGCATGCATACACACTTGGTAAACATACATATAAATCTGTAACTTGGCTATGAAACCATCGGTGTATTTCCACTCTGTTATACTCCATGTTTGTAATGTCTGCAGGGCCACAGCTTGCAGACACATGGACACCTGGAACACAAAAATAATACAACATGTCAGACTACATTCAGTCAGTGGTACTAGCAACAATAATGCATTATGGCTAATAAGATATATACACCTTTATGTGTAACCATAATAAATGCAAGCAGACAACACCTTATACAGTGTTACATAACTACACTGTACTATATTCACCTTGTGCATCAGACCCATATTAGCCTGTCCCTGCATCGATGGTATGGATGACAGAGATGTGGCACATGTATCATCATTTGCACAGGGTGTGGTGTGTGTTTGCCAGAGGCCTAGGCTGGGCCATACGGTTGACATCCATTTGTGTGTGTTTGGAGTGGTATCTTATAGATGGGCTGTGCAGAGGTGCTGTGTGTGTGTGTGTGTGTGTGTGTGTGTGTGTGTGTGTGTGTGTGTGTGTGTGTGTGTGTGTGTGTGTGTGTGTGTGTGTGTGTGTGTGTCTGGAGGTGAGTAGTCTGTGATACAGATGTGTGTGTGTATGTATGCACACAGTCACACCATGTGGCTGCCCTACACAGGGGTATGTTAGACAGCTGTAGACTGTACATGGCTGGGTGCCCAGTTCACCATCTCCGGACATGGACATGTGAATTGGTCCTGCCAGGGGTCTCACTGGCACCTCCAAGCTGAAGGCCAGATGCAGTACTGCTTCCTAATGGTGACTGCTGTCTGCTGGATTCATGCTCCTGATGGGACCATCCAGGGCTACATGCCAATTGCCTGCTCTTTTGTGATGTGGACAGCAACCCCCCCCCCTTCAGTAGTACTAGTGTCATTGACACTACGAGAGTCTGAAGGTGCACAGCCCCGTAGACTCTCAGCTGATGTTGGTGCTGATCTTTGTCCACGTGGCTGATGGCTATCTCCCACTACATGCTCTAGCACAGACATGCCATGGTTGAGGATTGCCAAGGTATCACCCCACCATCTATTCATGACCTCAGTATTTTGGCATGTGGCCTTAACAAGGTCACATATGTCATCATGTAAACCAGGAATAGTTACATCCCTCACCGGGAGTATTTGCCTGGTGTTGCATTCACTAAGTGCCTGTGCATCCATAACAGCTCAAAACATGTTTCTGGTGACACCTGCTGTGGCACCTTTGACAGTAGCTTGATGAGCAGCAGTCCTCCTGCGAGCACCCCTGTCCATCCGTCTGTGTGGGACCTCACCTGCAATCTGGCTATGGACAGTGTTGACACTCATACCTGCCATAGTCACCAAACTAGCCTGTTCCATGCCACCACCTGCCAACTGTCCATCATCTGTGGCTGCATGGGATGAGGCATGTGTGGGCATTGTGACTGTGTGCAGAGACATTTTGGATGAGTGTGGGATGTCAACCGATGGCACAGATTAATTCCCTGACAATACTGCCCGTGCCTGAATATGACCATCATCATTGTCAGATTTTGTAAAGACACTGACATCAGATACTGAGTGGGAGGGACTGTGACCACCATGTAAATTAATACCTGCACTATACCGTCTGCAGCTACACATGCATACACACACACACACACACACACACACACACACACACACACACACACACACACACACACACACACACACACACACACACACACACACACACACACACACACACACAAACGCACACATACAGTTGAGGTGGCAGACAGGCATTGCACAGACTTCAAAATAGCCAACTGGTGACATTCACAACACAGTCAAACCACTACATACACACCCTGGACAGGCCCTCAGCATCAGGCAGTGCAGCCCTTTTCACTTCCTGTTACAACTTAAATACACTTCTGTGTTATGTGAGTAGTGTTAGTAGGTGGTGGACCCTCAAGTAGCACACACACTACACCCATGCACACATAATTGCTGTTCACTTGTATAGCACAGTGGCAACTCCTACAGAACATACCTCTCAACTGTGCAGAGTGTCACTGAATGTCTACATGTGTGGCTCATATTTCTCGTCTGTTCATCATAAATCCTGTATTTATCGGACACATTACTGGGATGATATGAGGACTGGTGTTACTATTTCATGATGTATTTTGAGTTTCACACTTCAAAACCTACAGTGCAGGTATGTTAGAACAAAACCAGTTACACTAACAACCTTCTAAGCTTACAGTGGACATTATAAGTGTAGATACCTCTGTTAATATGCCAGGTTTTCTGATTTATAACATGAGACCACAGAAGTCATGTGATAACATTTCCCAACTTTAATGTGACCTATAACCTGTACAATCCAACTGAAAAACAAGCACATCAGTTAGGAGTAACATGTAGAGGTTAAAATGCATACAATAGGCTGGTTTCATGACTGTGCATAACCTTTAACTAATACTTTGTTAAAGGACCTTTTGATGTCATAACAGCAGTCAGTCCTCTTAGAAAGGTGTGTATCAGCATGGCATATCTTGACTTAGCAATATTTGTACACTTTTTCTTGCAGAAGCCCTCCAACTCTGTCAGATTGCAAGGGCATCACTTCTGCACAGGTCTCTTCTGGGCACCTCACAGAATCTCTATTGGATGTATGTTTGGACTGTGGCTGGGCCCTTCCAAAATGTTGATTGTCTTCTGGCTTTCTAACAGACACATGATGATTTTGGGACAAAAGGGACTGGTATTTTGAACTCTTCTGAATCCCCTCCACCTTGGCTACAAGCCCACTTCCAGCTTATGAACAGCAACCCCAAAGCAGGACACTGCCATCACAATGCTTCACCATGGCCATGGAGATGGTGTTCTTTTGGTAATGCACAGTGTTGTTTTTGTGCCAAACAAACCTTAAGGTATTGTGGCCAAAAAGTGCAACCTTGGTCGCATTACACCATAACACATTTCCCCACATGCTATTGGGGGACCTGATGTTTTTATCTTGAGAAATACGCCTGACTTGGATATTGTTCTGTGTGTAAGAAGGCTTCCATCTTGAAAACCTATTCCATAGGCCAGACATGTGTAGAATACGGGAGATTGTTGTGACATGTAGTACAAAATTGGTACTTACCAGTGATTCCTGAAACTACAGTAGTGTTGCTGTATGTCTCCTGGCAGCCTCCCTGACCAGTTTGGGTCTTGTCTTTTCCATACATTTGGAGGGATGTCCAGTTTTTTGCAATATCACTGTTGCCCCATATTTCCACCACCATGCAATGACTGTCTTCACTGTGTTCCAAGGTATATGCAATGATGTGGAAATGTGTGTGTACCCTTCCCTGGGGTGAAACCTTTCACAAATGAGATTCCTTTGCTGCTTAATAAGCTGTATGTGAACTATGGCTGTTGCTGTAGCAGGCAACTGAGTAAATTTAAGATGATCCTGTTAGGACAGCTGACCATTATTTGCTGTTAATCAAAGATTCTCTGTAACTGATAGCAGGTGTGTACACAAGAAGATGTAATGTTGTAATAATATTGAAAGTTGCTTCAACACTGTATTAGCTCCAGCCTGTGCACATGTATGCATCTAGCCTCTTCTAAGTTTTGTATGTGTCATAATTGTTCCCCTACCAAATGTGTTTGTTTTACAATTGGATTGTACAGGTTATAGGTCACATGAAAGGTTGGAAAGGCTCGGAAATGTGTTATTGTGCTCTCATTTTTGTATTTCACAAATATCTGTAATTCTAACAGGTGTGTGTACACTAATTTATAAAATATATCCCTAGTTTTGTACCTTCTTTCCCCCATTTTGTTACTCTTTGTCCAGATTTCCTGCAATGACAGATTGTGAAGTATGCTACAGATATGTGACATCTCCTGCAAATAGGCCTCTGTGATGACCACTGTGATTCAATGCAGTAAACCCCACCACAAGTGAACATGCATATATTGCGAAATAGTTGAGAGTAATAGTTGTGTGCATGGTCACATGCATGACCTTAACATTCCTGGGGTATTGCTGAGCCACAACAGAAAAATCCCATATTCACCAACTTCAGGCTGTTGTCCCACATGCAGACCAGAGGTACCTATGTAGTTGTGCAGGAGAGGTATTGTCAGCAGACTCACATTTGGCTTTGGTACAAGATGAATGCTACATGTCTGCACAAGTACAGTACAAGCTATGATAGTACAGAATTTGCTGTCCCTCGCCATAGATGTGCACTTGTGTGCATTATTAAACCCTACCCACAAATAAAGTTTGATGTGACATATGCATCTAGATACTCTATTGAAGACAGTATGACTGCTACATGCTTAAACTGATGTGCACTATGGCCTTATCTGGATGCTCCTTGCCTGTTGCCTGGGTGCCACCCACCTCCATGACTGGTATTTCATATGTTGGTTGTTGTGTGGAGGCTGCACCAAGGTTGTCAAGGAGTTTTTCCATTGGTGTAAGTGGGGCCTGCGTAGCAGGACCCCACCTGTGGTGGGACAGTCCCTGGCCATGGCATCAGCTTTTGCTGGACACGATGTATCAGGTCAGTGGCCCGATGCCTGACCTGATTGTATGTGTGGCCATGATGGCCCACGGTGTTCACTCTTTGGAGAAGGTCATCCTGCAGGGCAGACAATTCCCGCAGAATGGCACCATGTGGTGCTGTAGTATTTCCTCTGTAATGGCTGCATTTTCCTCGGTAGTGTACACCTGCTGACGCTGCATGGCACCTGGAAGACATAAACAGGAAAGACACATCACAGGACCTCAGACATTGCCCTAAGTTATTTACAGAGCCAGCACATCAATATTGTCTGTCATTAGCCACCACTTACAACCATATCATTCCCCTGTCATCTATCAGCAAAGTATGAACCTGCATTTCACTCCTGGTCCTTATGTGTCATATTCTCCCAATGAGGGCCAGTGCATTGCATAAATCACCATTCATCATTCACGTTTGTGTAGAAGGATAACAATGGCTGTCTTCCTTGCAGATGGTATGTCAATGGTGCTCAGGCTTTGCTTGCATACAGTGTGTAATGGAGCAGGAAGCATATGCCTGAATTCATGTAAGATGCAGACAGGAATGTTCTCAGGTCCCATGGAGGCTTGCTTTTGATGACTTTGATTAGGCAGTATGTAACTGCTCCCTGATGATGAGGGGAGGGGTGTAGGTGCTGTGCATATCCACCTACACTGA
Source organism: Protopterus annectens (assembly GCF_019279795.1). Classification (NCBI taxonomy): domain Eukaryota; kingdom Metazoa; phylum Chordata; order Ceratodontiformes; family Protopteridae; genus Protopterus; species Protopterus annectens. Next base: position 746,475,618 of record NC_056734.1, on the reverse strand, counting down.
TGGTGAGCCAGGGGAGTGATGTTTGCCCTAAACCTGTCTACAGCATGTTACCTATAGCTATGGTGTGTGTGTGTGTGTGTGTGTGTGTGTGTGTATGTGGTGTGACTGACCACCATTACAGGGTGGGTTGTGTTGTCACCTCTGAGATTGCAGACATATGTGAAGATGGCTTTGTGATTGCCCTTGGTGGATGTGTCCAATTTTACTCATAGTTAGCCTTACAGTAATGGATGTGGGACCTTATATGTTCATTCAGACAAAGGTTGACTCACTGCAAAGTTGATGCCTGCTCCTACTCTGACCTGTACAGCCGACATAGCAACCAATTATGTGGTTTGTGTGTTGGTGCTGTCCAGCAAAGGGGATTACTCTACTTTGGTGGAGACAGGTTTTACAGGTAAGGAATTGCTGAGTCCATACAGCTATGTCAGTGGTCATATGGTTGTTTTTAGTAGGCATGGACACAAGGTCATACCATGATTGGACACCTCTGAAATTTCAACCTGATAATCATGCTTATTCTAGTACCCGTGTCTGTGTCAGGGTAATACAACAACCAGTAGCTGTAGAAATCTAACTCTGTTGGATGCACAAAAACTGAGATTACACACATGTACAACATATACAGCTTATTTACCTGACATTTTGCATCCCATCTCTGTTGTTATGAGGCAGCCAGGTACACCTATTCATACATAGATGTGCACAGGTAATACCTGATATATATTTCTGTTCTGTGTCAGTATGGCACACTGTATTTACACTTTCTGCTCAGTCATTTTTGTCAACCTGTTAGAGCAGGACCTCTGGAGGATGCCACACATACATGGCGGGGAGGTGATGGGCCAAAATTAGTGACACTTTCTTAATATTGCTGCAACACACAAGTCATTTGATAGCACAGTAGCTTTTGCATTTACAGACACACCTTGGAGGATGTCTGACACTCATAGGGCAGGAAGAGAGGAGAAAGGCTAGGAGTGTGTTAGTGAGGGTAGGAACTTTTAATGTTGGCAGTATGACTGGTATGGGAACAAAGCTAGTTGATATGAAGGACAGAAGGAAGGTTGATATATTGTGTGTGCAAGAGACCAGATGGAAGGTGCGTAAGGCTAGGTGTATCGAAGTCAGGTATAATAGTTCTATCATGGAGTGGATGGGTGGAAAAATGGTGTAGGGGTTATCATGAAGGAACAATTTGGTAAGGGTGTTTTTGGAGGTGAAAAGAGTGTCAGATAGATTGATGTTAATGAAGCTGGACATTGATAGTGTAATGATGACTGTTGTTAATGCATATGCTCTGCTAGTTGCATGTGCGATGTTTGAGACAGAAAAATCTTTGATTGTGTTGAATGAAGAGGTGATGACTCTACCCAAGGGTGAGAGAGTGGTGATTGGAGCAGCTTACAATGGGCGTGTTGGTGAAGGGAACTGAGGGGATGCAGAAAAGATGGGTAGGTATGGTGTTAATCAAAGAAATGCAGAAGGTGAGATGGTGGTGTAGTTTGCAAAAATTATGGACATGGCTGTGGTGAATACATATTTTAACAAGACAAAGGAGCATAGGGTGCCATATGAGAGTGGAGGAAGAGGCACACAGGCAGATTATCTTCTATGCATGAGAACCTGTTTTAAGGCAATTGGAGACTGTAAATTGGTGATGGGGAAAGTGGAGTTAGGCAGCATGGTATGTTGGTCTGTGGGATGATGTTGTTGATCAAAAGGAGGAAGAAGAGAGTGAGGGAAGCACCCAGGATCAAATGGTGGAAACTGAAAAAGTGTGATTGTAAGTTTGAGTTCAGGGAAGAGTTAAGACAGGCAGTGGGTGGCAGTGAAGAGTTACTGAACATCTGGGTAACTACAGTACAGCTAGTAAGGGAGATGACTAGAAGTGTGCTTGGTGTGGCATCTGGACAGAGGAAGGAGGACAAGGGGACCTGGTGGTGGAATGAGGAAGTACTAGGGAGTAAACTGAGAAAGAGGTTAGAAAAGAAGTGGGATTGTCAGAGAGATGAAGAAAGTAAACAGGAGTTTAAGGAGATGGGGTGCACGGCAACGAGAGAGGTGGCAAAGGCTAAGGATGAGGGGTATGAAGGGTTGTATGAAAGGTTGGACACTAAGAATGGAGACTAGGACCTGTACCAATTGGCTCAACAGAGGGACCGAGCTAGGAAGGATGTTCAGCAAATAAAGGTGATAAAGGATAATGAGGGAAATGCACTCACAAGTCAGGAGAGTGGGTTGAGCAGATTGAAAGGGTACTTTGAGGGGCTGTTTAATGAAGAAAATTGGAGAGAGTAGGTCGTATGATGTAGGTATGGTGGATCAGGAAGTGCAACAGACTAGCAAGGAGGAAGTAAGAATAGCTATTAAGGGGATTAAGAATGGAAAGGCTGTTGGTTGATGACATACCTGTGGAAGCATGGCAGTGTTTAAAAGAAATGGCAGTGGTCTTTTTAACAGATTATTTAATGTAATCTTGGAAAGTGAGAGGATGCATGAGGGGGTGGAGAAATGTGTTTGATTACCAATTATAAGAATAAGGGTGATGTGCAGAGCTGTAGTAACTAGAGAGGGATAGCACTGATCATCCACAGCATGAAGTTACGGGAAATAGTAGTGGAAGCTAGTTTAAGAAGTGCTGTGGATGTGAGGATTACTGATCAGCAGTACAGTTTCATGCCAGAAAAGAGCAGTACAGATGCAATGTTTGCTCTGAGAGTGTTGATGGAGAAGTACAGAGAAGGTCAGAAGGAGTTGCATTGTGTCTTTGTGAACTTAGAGAAAGCATATGACAGGGTGCCTAGAGAGGAGTTGTAGTATTGTATGAGGAAGTAAGGAGTGGTGGAGGAATCTGTAAGAGTGCTACAGGATATGTACAAGGGTAGTGTGACAGTGGTGAGTTCTGCAGTGGGAGTGACAGGTGCATTTACAGTGGAGGTGGGATTACATCAGGGTTCAGCTCTGAGCCCTTTCTTATTTGCAGTGGAGATGGACAGTTTGACAGACAAGATCAGACAGGAGTCCCCGTTGACTGTGATGTTTGCAGATGACATTTTGATTTGTAGTCATAGTAGGGAACAGGTTGAGGAGACCCGGGAGAGGTGGATATATGCTCTAGAGAGGGGAGGAATGATAGTCAGCAGGACTAAGAATAAATGTGTGTGTGTAAATGGAAGAGAGGATAGAGAAATGCTGAGGATGTAGGGAGTAGTGTTTGCAAAGGTGGGTGAGTTGAAATACTTGGGATCAACATTTCAGAGTAATGATGTGTGTGGGGGAGAGGTGAAGAAGAGAGTACAGACAGGATGGGGAGGGTGGAGAAGCATGTCAGGAGTGATTTGTGACAGATGAGTACTATTAAGAGTGAGAGGGAAGGTCTACAAGATGGTAGTGAGACCAGCTATGTTATATGGGTTGGAGACAGTGGCAATGACAAAAAGGCAGGAGTCAGAGCTGGATGTGGCAGAGTTAAAGATGTTAAGATTTGCACTGGGTGTGACAAGGGTGGACAGGATTAGGGATATGTTAGAGGGTCTGTCCAGGTTGGACAGTTTGGAGATGAAGCCAGAGAGTAGCAGGATTATGTTGGCTCGGACATGTACTGAGGAGGGATGCTGAGTATATTGGGAAAAGGATTGTAAGGATGAAGCTGCCAGGTAAGAGGAAAAGAGGAAGGTCTATGATAAGATGCATGGATGTGATGATAGAGGACATGCAGGTGGTTGGTGTGACACATTAAGTTGCAGAGGACAGAATGAAATGGAGACAGATGATCCGCTGTGGCGACCCCTAATGGCAACAGCCAAAAGAAATAGAAGGAGATGTGGTAATGTCAGTCTTCACAGGTTGCCAATGATTTGCCAGACTTAACACAACTGTATGAGGAAATGACTACAAATATGAGGCACACATATGGTCAGTGTGCATAACACTGAAGAGTTTAATGGTATGAGCTCAGTATATCACATGCAGTTCAACACACACATCTGGACCAGTATTTCACTGTGAAAATACCATGTTTAGGTCTCTCACATTTCTGTGACAGACATGTATATCAAAGTTGTATTCACAATTAACATATGGATATCTACAACATTCCAGTAGCTGGCCTAGCAGTGTCACAGTCAGTATTGTTCAACATACACTCCAGTAGTAGTCATATGTGAGCGATCCTTTCCTAGGGTGGCTCAGGGTCCTGAGTTGTGATCTATGTCACTGTAGACAGACCCAGTTGCAATGGCCATAGGTTCTGATCAGCAATATATCAGTACAGCATGTCTTGTTGAGACATATTTGTTGTACTTCCTATTTCCCATTATTACATACCCCCTACTGCATTCTATTACATGCTTACTTGTTTGACATACCTTTTTTTCCCAAGTATGGTTGGTTTTATTCCACTATGTGTAGCATGCTTCTTGGTCTGTTTCTCTCTGTCTCTCTATCTCTCTCTCTCTCTCTCTTTCTCTCAGATGTAGGGTATACATATATTTTGAATAGGTAGCATTTTGCCTTTTGTAGGTAATGCTCATGAGCAGCTGATGGCCTGTGCACGAATTGGTATCACCCACTTGCTAGCTGCATGCAGAACAGCTGTGTGATGTTATTCCTATAGCCAATGTCATGGCAACACACTCCTATAATTGGTTACTTCATGTGGGCATTGCCCCTTTTCCTTGCCTGTGAGGTGGACTTCATGGAGGTGTGTGAACAACAGCATCACACAGGGTAGTTGGAAATACTTCCTACAATGAAAACTGAGGAGACAGCCCAACAAACTGGGGGAAAATGTTCTATATATAAGAACAGAATGTAACTATTGCTGTTATACAGTTGAATTAATTGGTTTATATTATGTTATCAAACTTTTAAGTTTGAATGTCATGTTATTGACAACATATGATCAAACCTTTAAAAGTACAAATGTTTCAATGGAGATCTCCATACAGTGTGGAATGGGAAGATCTCCCTTCTGCACTGTAGTGCAATATTGAAGTTGGTATATTTAAAGACCGGAGTGTATGGGGGTCGCAGTCCCACATGTGGCGGGTGCAGGGTCTTGCCCCCATGCTTAAAACATTCAGGTAGGTTTTTTCTGTGGTTTATTTTTTTTAGATTTACAAACTTTTAAAAGTGTGTTCATATGTTGTCGACCATATAACGTTCAAACTTTTAAAAGTTCGATCATCAAATATAGAGGCAAATTAATGCGAATATAACAGGGTTTGTGTGGACATGGCTTTTCTGTGTGATTCTAAGTCTGACAGTTGTTATGTGGTTAGCATATCTTTCAACTGTAGGGCTATCTGCTGAATGGCCAGAGTTTGGCATGTTTGGTGTGTTCATCAGACATTTTTTGTATTTGGAAAATCAGCAGCATACTATGGGGATTACAGTCAGTAAATTGCATCATCCATTTGTGTTTCTAACTTCATATCCCTCAGAAAAGATATGTTACAACAAACCCTGTTACACCAGTAGCTGTCTAAGTTTATAACAGCAATATTTCACATATGCCCCTGTTATGGGGCCTCTGTCCCCCAAGTATGTCAGGCTTTGTACAGATGTCATGCAGTAGGATGGTGATACGTAGGGTAAATCATTATTTAGTGCCTTCATTCCTAATACCATCTCAGTGATGTATCAAACTGCCAGACATGTTATGTGTAAACGGCCTTATATATGAAGACAAAGCCTGGACATGCAGTGGGACTATGAACAGTTGAGAGGTCTGTGTATTTCTGGTGATTGTTGACAGACTACCAGGATTATGTTGCAGTGTATTGTGTCACTGTTATTTGGCCTGTGTAGGCAAGGGGTAGATGTATGTGTTATGGCTCATTTTCTATCTGCCTGTGCATGCTGCTCCAGTTTCTGGTGGTCTATTAGCTGTATATGTTTGTAGGGGTAGACTGAGACATGTCCCATACCATGGTCAGGTCTCATACTACACTGTGAATTGTGCCAGTATATATAGGGGTAGTGTGTGAGTGACAAACATGTTGACATGTTTTTTTTTCACACAGTCCTTATACTGTACTGTTCCTTTGGCTTACCGGTATGTCACTGTGACTGTGGTGGAATTGTTTGTGGGTATGCACTTTCATACTGGTGTCTGCTTTTCAGTGTCATTACTTCCCTTTAGTGCCTGATATTTTTGCCAATACATGTGTAATTACCCATAGTGGATTTGGGTTAGTGTTGTGTCAGTCTGACTGTAGTTTGAACGGTGCTTGGTGACATGCTTAGCAGCTGAGTGTAGTTTCCTTAATGTGATGTTATGTCCAGATACTTGTAGGATGTACTGTTGCCTGGCCCCCATAAGTGTTGTGTATTTCTGACACATCAGTGGGATGATGTGAGGATTTCAGTCACTAGCTGGTGAGAAGTAACTGAGTGTTGGACTTGTGCTATTTCAGTCAATATACGTTTGGACAGATATGAGGGTGTAGCTGCATTAACTGTGTCAGCATATCTACTCCAGTATTTCAGATATGTCCCTATTTTCATGGCTTTCTCCACCCACTTTGTCAGGCTTGGTCCAGCTTCATTGCAGTAAGGGATACTGAGCCTACCTCTCAACTGGCCAGATTGTTGCAGTATGTCTAGGTTTATTGCTCATATTTCTGGACTGTTCCACAGATTCATTATTTTTATATTCCTGGTGAATCACTGTGATTTTCTGAGGATTTCTGACAGTAAATGATGACATACATTTCAGTTTCAGAACTCACATCCTTCAGAACATGTATGCTGAAACAAAACCTGTCACTTTGGCAACATTCTACATTTATAAGAGCAATATTTAAAATATGTCCCTAGTTTTGGCCCATTGTCCCCCCATTTGGGCAGCCTTTGGCCAGATTTTGTGCACTAAGATGTTGAGAGGTATGGTTCTGAGGTACGACTCCACTACATGTTATGCGCGTATACATATAAATATACATATATATATATATTTTAAATCTATATCTCTATTTATATTATGTAAATATTTTTACATATATATGCCTCTCCAGACATATATACGTGTATATATATATATATATATATATATATATATATATATATATATATATATATAAAACACAAAACCTGACTGATTCTATATATCTTTTCCCTACTGTTGAATGATTCTACTGCATGATAGGTTTGCAAAAGGATTAATAATCATTACAACTCAAATGGTGTAGTGCTACGTTGTTGTGACTATGGTGCATAGGGCCCTGGGTTTGAGACTTGGCACTGTTGGTTATTTATTTATTTATTTTTTTGCTAGGCAGAACACTGGCTGCTGGAAACAAAGTGATTAAAGCATTTTTAGCAGTTGCAAGCAGGTTTGCAAGGTTTTGTGCAGTGCTAAGCAATGCCAACACACGGTTAAATTTACAGATGCTTAATCTGAGTTGGCACCACTTAGCATCTTGAAAACTCGCTTAGTCATGCTTACACCCGCACTAATTTCTTTAAAAGAAAAGAAAAAGTGGTAAGAGGAAAGTGGTGAAAAGGGGCATGCAGAGGGAAACACAATATGAAAGATAGCTAGGGATGTTCAGGACGGATGTAGGGAAGGCCCATAGCTGTCCATTTCTTATACAGCAACACCTGTGCATTTTTACAAAATTTGGAGGTGAATTTGGACACTCAAGCCCTAGAGATAGGGGTGAGGATAACAGTAATGTGTTGTCAAGCCAATTGGACCAGATTACATGTGTCCAGTGGAAATGTGTGCAAAATGGACAGCTATGTATGGGACGAGAATTCTTTGGGGGAACAGATACCCTTTTTTTTAAGGTGAGAATGGAATGTTAAGGAAGGATAGTAGGTAAATTTGGGGAGGTAAGTTGGGTAGAGAGGCTGACAAGACAGACATGATAGCAGACAGGGGAGGTATATGGCACATGTGGGGGGTAAACACTTTGAACGGGGAAGGTAGTTGGAAATCAGATGCCCATGATCCCCCAAATGGATACAGTGGGACTGAGGTCCCCAACCATGGGCAGTCACCACTGCACCTTCACGGCCCCAAAGATGGCTGTGCTGGGTGCTGGACAGGAGGGGCAGGATCACCCACAAGATTTGCCAGATGACCTTCAATCTGGCACAGTTGACCAGCAAACTCTTTCTGGATGGTGCTGCACACCAAACCCTGGACCTAGCTATAGGTGACAGGTTCCTGTCCGTGCCTGCTCTGGGGGGGGTGGGCCCTGTTTTCTGAGGCAGTTCCACCCAAAGGTGGTGCAGGGCCAGTGGATGAGGAGGTCCTAGTTTGGGTCCCAGACCTGCTGGGCCCTGTGCCATGGCCAGATGAGACAGGACAGGTGGATCCGCTGGGCTCTCACTTCCCAAACATGCTATGGCACTGAGGTTTTACAAAATATGTTGGTTAGTCCTGAACAGCACATTTCAAGATTTTCCAAAAACACCACAAAGTCCAGCAGTTGTATCACCAAAGGTAAATTCACCACAGGATTTTATTGAACAGGCAAACAGGTAGACTAAGCACAATAAAATGCTTTCGCCAAACAATTCGGCTTCATCAGAGTCATAACACAGAACCAACATACACTTGAGTTTAAATAACATATTCACAGCTACAATTGGATGAAACAAATACCTCCCCCCACATTAATTAAGACCAATAAAATTTATTAACAAGTAAATGTTACTAAAAACTACTTTTTACAAGTTAACTATTACATTTAAATACATAAATATATTATTATTTTAAAAAATCCTTCTCTTAAAAACACCTCATTCAAAAACTATTTTATACTTATTGTTAAATCTAGTTTATATAAATACAATAACAACTAAATAAACTCTTTACATTTCAAGATTTGTTATAAGAGCATCCATGGGTGTTCTAATTGAGCTCATAAAACAGTTTTGAAACAGTTGAATAGCAAACAGAACACATGCAGAAATGGAACCACAGTATGCATTATAACGTCATGCAGGTTACAGTGACAGCAACAGGCCACCAATGATAGTATTTGAACATGATTCATTAATATTCACATAAGTCAATATTTGTAGAACAATAGGACACAAGTCCCAACAGTAGGTTTGGAGAAAATTTACCCGTTGATTATGTGTATTTATTATTGATGCAGATAGGGGTGGGGGAGAGAGAGGGAAGTCAATTAACAGCTGTATAGGCTTCAATATTTCACAGCTGTACTGATCATCCCTCAACCCATTACTCTCCAGGTCTGACCTCACTTTACATCTATCTATGGCCTGGGATTGGACAGTGGAAGTGTTGTACACAGTGTATTAGTAAAGGCTTTTTACAGCTACTGCAAACATTTCCTTACCTGGCAGACCTGTGGAGGAAATTTCTGTTAACACTACCTGACTGTTCCTACACATGTTCACATATTCAGGGTTACATATGTGACATAGAAAGGGGCATCCTGCACTCATGCTATGTGGGTGTGCTACTGATTTACTCAACCTGGATTTTTATCTGTCTCCCTGGTTATTGGCAGCAGTGATCACTAGCCATGACAGAGTGGCACTTGAGGGACATCTATCTGGCAAAGTGCGTGGTATATGTACGCATTGTGCTGTCATTTGAATGCATGGGGTTGGACTATGGAAGTGTTTTATACAGTGTATTAGTAAAGCCTTCTTATAGCTACTACAACCATTTCCTTATCTGGGCAGACCTGTGGAGGAAATTTATGTTTACACTAGCTGACTGTTTCAACACATATTCATATATTCTTAGGTGAACATATACATACAGCTTACTACCACTACTGGTATAAGAGCCATGTCTGTTTGTGCAAAAAGGTACACCAAGGTTGTGTTTTATCACTGTGAGTTACTGAGGAACTACTGTCTCTTGCTTGACTGTTTTCTGCCTAATACTCTCTGGTTTGGACAATCTATCCTTGTAATTCTGACATTCATGCATGGCAGATAGTCCTTGTACTGTGTATTAATACTTTGGATATTACAGTCTCGGAAGCACTGCTTAACACACGGCAATACTGCAGGAGGTACAGTAAAATACTTTACACATTACTATTCATAGTTCATATCTTGGTGCATGGAACCTTTCATGTGTTTTTTTATCCTGTCTTACAGCTCCACAATCTTTCTCAGATAAGCCTCATTTAATTCATGCTGTCAAAGCCATAATTGCTGTGCAGAACCTGTGCACATTTATATTCCTTCCACAACATACCACAGTAGACACAGCAGTCTGGTGTTTGTAATTTTATTAAAGGGTACTCATACTTTTATTAATGGATATCCTGTACATCATTATTAGTCTAGCTAACACCATTTATTCATTACACACAGTACACACTTTACCTACTGGCAGCAGACAATCTACACCTTTGTATTATTCTTGCCTATATACTGCAAGATAGATTTGAACTGACCAGCCTCCTGGTGCAGCCTTAACAACCTGTTGGCATGGGCATCCATGTTCATAGCCATCTCTTCTGCAGCTGTATGGGAGATAAACAAACATTTATGAATACCTGTTGATCACATACTCAGGCTGGACTTTGATAAACACTAATTAATACTGATACTCACACACTGCTGGGACATTCTGTCCCCATGCATCTTGGGTCCACTGATCCAAGAGCTCCCTCTTCCTACACTTGAGGTCAGAGAAATTGTGCTGGACCTGCTAAAAAGTTCAAGGGATGCCAGTAGCTCTAGTGAGATCATGTGTGAGATGGTCCCAGGCCTCTGCTTTATATTGTGAGCCCCTGTACTGGCCCTGTAGCAGTCTCTCCTTGTGGTCTTTCACTAGGAGCCCAACCATGACCCTGGACTCCTGGATGCCTCAGCACTGTGCCTGAAAGCACACACCTTCACCTACTCCAGCCATAGTGCCTGCAAAGATCAGCTACAATTGGTTATGGCTGTATTCCCACCTGCCCCATTTAAATAGTGCTATATTCCCACTCTTTGCTGTCATTGGACCATTTTGAAAAGGTTAAGCTTCGCTAAGCAGTGTGCAAATCTGCTGAGTTGGTTTTAACACTGCTTAAAGGAAAAGTTGTTGAGCACTGTTTAACTCTGTGTACATCCACTTAGCTGAACTACTTGCTGCTTAACAATCATGTCTTAGCAATGGTTACACTTGCTAAGCGTAGCTGAACATTGCTAACTATTGCTTACTTTTAATTTTTTCAATATATCAGAGGACTGGTTTTCTTTATTAAGTGTATATCATATACTTTACATGGCATTCCTTACATTGGCAAGGGGTGTGACTATACTGTATGAGGCATGTGTGTGTACATGGGTGGTTTCACATGTTATATGCACTTACACTTACATTGTACACCAGCTACACTACCCCAGTTGACAAAAACAGTTGCTACATAATTTAAGTTTACAAAAAATAATTTTAACACTACTTTCCCATAGAAAACTACGTTGACTGTCTTGGTATTCGAACCATGAATGCCTGGATACAAAGCCAGGACTCAATCCACTACACTACCTCAGCTTGAAAACTTCACCTGTATATTTGTAGTTATCTCCTATGGGCTGTTTAAGCTATGGGTAGCAGTGGGCTGTAAGGCACACACCCACTTAACTAAGCTTAACATTCCTTACCCTAGAAAAAAAATATATAATATTATTATAATATTATTATGTTATATAAGTGAGTTTTGTGGTGTTCTGATAGGTCATTAAGGACTGCAATTGGGAAATAATGGCATTCATTTGGCTTTCAGGTTTCTATCCTTCAGTTACTCCTGCTAATACATATCATGTTTTCCATCAACTTTCTATGTGTGTGAGGGCAGTTTTTCAGAGGTGTCCCTATTTTACTGACCCCCCCCCATTATTTGTGCCCTTGTCCACATGCACTGCTGTCAGGAAATATTGGCATGCATTTGCTTTCAGACTTCTACCTTTCAGTAATTCATGCAAATGCACAACCTGTTTTTATCTGCTTTCTAAGTTTAGTGGGCAATATGTGTGTTGTGTCCCTTTTGAGGGATTTATCCCCCATTATTTGTGCATTTGCACATGTCTCCTGCTTAAGCAGGTTGCAGAGTTGATATACGGCACTTTGGCAATGCAGGAGGTGTGTCACAGAAACTGTCAGACACCCCCTGCATTGCTTTCTTGATTTGTTTATTTCACTGTCCTCAGACACTGAAATGATCATTTATTTCATTTCAGTGTCTGTGGACACTGAAATACTGGCATGACATTAGAGTAAATCTCTAATATTATGCCAGATCAATTTAGAAAGTAATGTACGGCACTTTCTGAGTGCAGGGGGCATGTTCAATGTCCGTGCACTACTTGAACATAGAGTAGTCCAGAATTCTCATTCACAGTTTGTGTCTGTATAAGTTGAACAATAGCGCGCCTTCATGAATATGCAAGACACGCTGCTGTGCTATCTGGATGCAAACCTCTCTGTCCAAGAATAGTGCTATTCTTGCAAGGAGTTTATTGAATTCAGGGGTTTAACTCTTGCTGTTTGACCTGTGCTGACATGACAAGAGCAAGAAAGGAAGGTGCCCAGTGTAGGGCTCAAAGATGGGGCCTAGAGGAGTCCAGAATATTCACTGGACTCCTTGTAAAGCAACAGAGCTATAGGTTATTGCAGGTGGACTATACCGTGTCTCAATATAAATCAAAGGATTGAAATTGTCTTGCCAAGGCTAATTCCAGTGCAACTGGCATCCCACACACTGGAAACCAATGCAGGCACCACCAGAATTACCTAAAAAGGAGTTAGCAGGTGCAACTCAACCAGTGTCTGGATGAGTTTAGGACTGCTGACATCTCACAGTTGTGTAAATATACACATAATGATACTTTAAATTATAGTCAAAGCTGGAAATAGGCAGCACAAATATGATTAATGCTCTTTTCTTTATTTTACAGCTGTCCAGGTAGTTTCAGAGAACAGGGAAGCCCATGCCAATCATTTAGAAAGATGAAGAGAAGCAAGGGGTATGTATGCAGCACAAATTAATTATTAGTTTATCAAATGTATTACTCTTCTATACATTAGTAGCAAATTTAGCATGTACTTCTTAACTCTAAAATCAAGCATGAATGCTTTATTTTGTAGCTCAAGGTAATTATATAACACAACAGCCACATTATGTGTAAGTGTATATGCATAGTCAGAAGAGCATGAGTCTGTATCCAACTCTCACTAATCCATTCCAATGCAGAACAAATAATTTGACAGTCATACATGCCTATACAGCCATTTTATATAGGCTTCCAAACATCTTCTCCCAAACATACAGTGATGATGTCATCCACTATATGTCCAGCAGCAGTATAAAAGTCAGATATGTGTCATGGTGCCTGCATTAAATACTGAGTTTTCTAGCTTGTGTAACTAAGTAGTTAGGAGTTCTAATATCACTGCAGTCAACCAGTGTGTGTGTGTGTGTGTGTGTGTGTGTAGTCAGTAGAGCATGAATCTGTAAACTGATGTCAATAATCTAGTCCCATGCAGAGCAAATATGTTGACAGTCCTTCCTGCCTACACAACCATTTCATACAGGCCTTCTAACATTTTCTCACAAACATACAATGATGGTGACATCTACTATAAATTGTCCAGAAGCAGTATAAAAGTCAGAGTTGTGCCATGGTGCTTGTGTTAAGTACTGAATTCTCTAGCTCGCGTAACTATTTAGGTAGTTGACTACAGTGAGATTAGACACTTCTCCCAACATGTTCTTCTCAGCATATAATGATGCTATCATACTCCATAAAGTGCAACATGATAGTGTTAAAGTCAGACATCTGTGGTTTTGCTAGTGTTACATTGTATTGAATTCAGCTTCTATACCTACACAGGTGTAATGTTCAATTCAGACCCAGTCTACTGATGTCTATGTGGTTGTTGGTACATTATGGACATTGTATGATCTTTGGAATTGCTTTTAATTTCAGTGCCACAATAATTATAAATTCTTACTGATTAGATGACCACATAAGTCTTGCTTGATCCCCATGTTGTAATGCTGTGATATACACAAAAAATATCAAGTTTTGATTCAGTGGAAAGCTTGTGGAACTCATCGTATGCACAATTGTGTTGCTATTCCCAAGGGTTATTGAGGTGGTCACCATACCATTGTGTGACTATTAGCATTTATGTCAGTAACTGTTCTGCATGAGTCATAACCAACTCATTTGTAATGTGTCCATATATGTTATCAGGCTGCTGAAACACAGCTTTCCAATGAAAAACATAAAGGCATATGTTGTGCAATTGATGTAATTATGTGACATTAGGAGAGTTTATGACTAAGTGAACAGTACCACTGTGTGGCATGTGATGTATAGCCAAGGTTGTATTTGCAGGTGTTGTCACAAATCTTTTCTTTAAATAAGTGTAAATATTAAGGAGAACACACTTTTTTAAACACCTTTATTGAATTACCACTTGTGACATAGGCACATTTATAAAAGTAATCAAGCTGTATTAACAAGTTTAAGTTAACAAACATTATGCTTCACATATATTGCTATATGTCATATAACCTAAGCAACATTACATAAATTATTCAATTCCTGCCCTTTTTTATACAAGAAACATCTTTATTAAACCATCACTTATGGATGCCACCAGCCATACTCAACTGGATAAAATAGACAATCTGCTAGCTGACCATTTGTCTCACACTTCACCACCCTGTATCCACCGGACATCAGGGGAAGTATGCATGCAGACATTACTCAGTTTATTTTCTCAGGAGATCAGCTCATCTGTGTGCTGTCTAAGGCTAAAACACAGAATCAGTGGCCCCTGAGAACATCCCAGGTTGCCTATACCATTACTTAAAACCTGACTTAGCAGACAGTTGGATCCCTGCTTAAACACAGCCTCCGGACATAATATGTTCTGGCAGAAAGGAGTACAGCAACAGTCATCTGTCTGAACAAGAGGGACCATCACCTGATGCAGGGACTTATATACCCATTATCCTGACTCTCCTCATCTGTCAGGCAGACCAATGACTCATTAGGAGGACCTTATCAAAAAGGACAATAATAATCTCCAGACGGTATACCAAACACATTTTTGATATATTAAGGCTACATCATGTCTGTTAAATGTGGTTGACGTCTTCAAGAAGTTCACCAAGGGCACGTATGAGGAAAAGACTGTCATCTCGAATAATTTGAACTGGCCAAGGCATATGACACAAATCCACAGTCAGGTACTACAGATAATCTGTCTCAAGTGGACATAAACACCTATGTCACCAAGTGAGTAAACAAATGGATCACAGACAGGACACATACTGACAAAGTGTGTGAAATCACCTCTAGCTAGAACCATTGACCAGTTCTGTCCTTAGGGGTCTGTACTAGGACCTTTCCTGTTCAGTATTTAAGTCTCATAAGTCAAGACAAATGTACACATTCTTTGTCTGTGTAGCGCTGTGGATGACTACAAATTGTGGACAGTCATTGAATATAAGGCTACTATGATATACTACAGAAAGTATTAACACACACTAATGATTGTTGCCACAGCCATGGAGACAAACTAGATGAACAAAGAGCATAAATATTTCCTTTTTGAAAGAAAATACACAAGCTAATTACAATATAGACAGCGCACTCTTATGAGTAAACCAAGTGGTATGTGACCTGGGTACTCGGGTATATAGTAAGTGGAACATGTGATCACAGTAATGTCAAAAACCTTTGTATATACCAGAAATCTTGAGTATGGCCAGCCCAGGCCATCCACATCAAAGGCCATCATAGCACCATTGTTCTTAGCCCTTATTACATCAATAACTGAGTACAATACACTCTTTTGCATGTACCTCACCACAGATCTTCCAGGGATGATTTAGAGAAGTGTATGATTCTTGCCAGAGTGAGCTTGCACACGTCTTTTTGGCCATACATAACTATTATTTGCAATACATGACCATTAGGAGTTGACAGTGCAGACTTCTCTTCAAGATGCACATGTGATACATCTTCCTGTGATCCACCCAGTTAACACATAGCTCACTGAAAAAATTGATGGCATGGGTTGCATTCTTTCAAGTGTGGATTGTGTCATGTATGTTTCATACAAACCTCTGAACTAACAAGGACTGCTAGTAATTTAAACTACATGTATAACAGTGTCCTTAGCACCTCTCAAAAATCACATAATTTCTAAGGAAGTTGTGCTTGATTCCCCTTACAGATTACTGATGAATCACTACAGTTGTACAAGTGTGTTCATGCAGAACATGTATAATAACTCACAATCACACATTTTATGCCAATGTTACACATTAATGGTGGCATTATTTTGATATTGTTCATGAATGTGTCTGCTTCTGCCTACTGTTGTCCATGAGTCTGTTGCTATGTGTCCTCAATGGTTGAGACCTATGCTGACATTACATTGATACTCAGGCAACTCATTTTGCATATCTTCACAATATGCACATACCCCCTATTGTATATACCATCCTGCATTTTCTCTCCAGTGATCATGTCAACCACAAACAATCATCTCCATTGATATGTAACCTTGTGTGACAGTCACACAATATACAATAACTGTTTGATTATATGAATATACTGGCACAGGAGGTGTAATAAGCAGTATGTACTGTAATATGTACATATGTGATTACTGTTCATTCTACAACTGCCTTGTTTTTGGTGTGTACATACATTGACATACCCTTATCTGGTGTTCATTACCATGTTTCACTTGTCGCCTTTCCATTTTTTCATTCCTACCTTTCATGTCTATAGCCATTTTCAATAAACACACTTTCCCAGTCTAGTGTATTTATAATGCAGTCTAGGTACCCTTGATATTCACCACCAAACCTTTATTTCAGTATGCCTAAAACATGTTTGTACTGTACTTTGCACTTACTACACCCTCCTATAATGTGTTAGAACTGTATTTATTGCCTTAAATTAAACCCTGGTAGTCATTGTGTTTATCCGCACAATCTCGAAGGAGACGATTGCTCTTAAGTAAACTTGTCTGCCTGTTTGAATATGCTTGTGCTGGTTTACACGGTTTCTTGCCAGCCATAAAACTGTGGTGATAATTGTGTAAATGAAATGCTGCTCATCGTGCAAAAACATAAACTCCATGTAGGCTTCTCCCTAAGTGTACACAGAGTTTATTAAACCCCTGAAATAATGTGAATCATAAATATAGGCTTAATTGGGGGAATATGTAATATTGTAAATTCCCACATGAGTGTTGATGATTGATATCCCATCTTTTGTAGCTGTACTTTCAGAGAGTTCCAAAGTCTGAATACACATTTACAGCTCCAGAACATATGTAAAAGGTCAGCAGTTTCATCTTTACAATGTGGGCAAAATTGGGAGTTTATAGGGTTAAATTTATGCAGTCTAAGGCGTGTGTAATAAGCATAATTATATATCATGAGTTGGGTAAATTCTAGCTTTTGAAGAGATATGGATTTTATTGTTAGATTGATTGCTTGTATTATTTTATTGTTTTCTATCAATGGTATTTTTTCTTTCAATAATTAGATAAGAGTATGCATTCTTGAAATTTCAGGTCTTTGATCAGTTTGTATGAGCATGTTATACATTTACTGTGTTGTAGAAGGGCTTGCCAATTAATCTATCTAAAAAACAAACAATTATTCTCATTAATATCTTCTTATTAATGAAACTTTACATAGCTACCAACTGGCTGACCTCATCTAAAATATCATGGAATAGCTTTAGGAACTTAGCGACAAAACATATATTAGCCCACAAATACATAATAAACAAACAAAACAAAAATCACAATATTTTGAAACGTTGGGAACAAATTTTCAATATTATACTTGCATAAAACATTGACTTTGGAAGACATTTACAACATACACAATAAAAATCATAGCATCATATAGTAGTATACTAACTTGATGGTACTAACCCTGGAGAAAACAACTCATCTATTTTCCATACTATTAAATTATGAAAGCATTCATGTAAATAGTGTAAATATGTTTTAATTGATTGTTTTTGTACCAGATGTATATCACCTGTATTTACGCTTGTGAAATGATGTATATTAAAAATAGACAATAAAGAAATATTATTGAAAAAAATAAATAAATATAGGCTTAAGCAACATATTATGAATCATGTAAACTAAGGTAACAGCAGATGTATCTATTTATCTATCTATCTATCTATCTATCTATCTATCTATCTATCTATCTATCTATCTATATGTATGTATCCATTCCCCAAATATTTGTGTATGTAGATAGTGATAATTCCAACAATTCTTGTGTTCTCCACTCCTCAAATAAATCCCTACTACAGATCTCCAACGCCCTATATTCCAGTTGCATCTCCAAAACCTGAACAGTATCCCTCAGTCTATAATCTGTACATCTAATCACACTCACTTCAACAACCCCCTAAAGAATCGCCTAACTAATCACTGGCTCAGGCCTTGCTAAGGGGCCTGGTTAAGCCTTCCTTCTTCCCATTTCTACCCGTCTCACACTTCTGTAACAATATCTTTCAACCAATGAATTTTTACCTATGGATGATATAATTAAATCAACCAACTATTAATTACTTTTGCCTTCTTCCTATAATTCCACCCCTCTCCCTCCCTTCCTCACATCCTATATAGTCACATACCTACTAGAACCACTTTCCCATTGAGTTAATTTCCCTATAATACCTCTCTTTCTTCTCCTCTCATTTCTTGCCTTGCTCCACCACCTTTCCTCCTCTTTATCACCAATTTCTCTGTTTTACACTGCCTATCTACCTCATTTAGACCTATATACTAATTATTATTAGTATACTATGTACACTGTTATTTCTGTGATTGTATGTAACTACTTAATGTCCTAATTGTTCTTGTAATCTGGAATTACACTCTTTACTGAGAAATCTATTTTGTTAACTCTTAGTAAACTATAATGTATAATGTGACTTGCTTGCTGAGATTGTCTTGGAGTTTTTCTCTCTGGGCCTCTGCTGAAAATGGGTTAAAACCCAGTCAGACCTTCCCAGTAAACAAATGCAAAATAAAATAAATAAATAGATAATGAGAATAAAAAGAGTATAAGGAGTGACTTCATTTTCTTTTATACAGACTTTGTAGTACTGATGCCCTGTTTAGATTAGAATAAGGTTGTCACATGTAATAGAACATAATGTCATCAAAAATATAAAGTTTTATCCCTAGTGCACTGGCAGGCCCAGTTGCGATGTTGTCTGGCCACTTATTTGAAAGCTGAAGGTCGGGAAATGTCTGTTATTCTTGCTAGAAGATTATTCCACTATTATGTTACTGAGAGGAGTTTGGCATATACCATTCATACCTATATAAGATATGTTGACAGCAAGGCAGTTGTCAGTGATATAAGAGATTCTACATAATATTTAGAGTGGGATTAGGACTTGTGGGCATGTGAGAAAATTTATTTATTTATTCTGATGAAACTTATTCTGAACTTTGGCTGCAAGCTTAACAACATTATTGTAGCAATGTTCCTGATTGTTTCCATAAGTACTTTGCACATTGGCATAGACAGAGTTACCATATAAAAGACCAGCCAATTAAATATTTTAGCAGTCTAATGGCTTTAGTCATGAAAAGACTGATTATGAAGGCATCCATGTTTTTGATTTTTTTAACTACTTTGTCAAAGTGTTTGTTGCATAAGAAGTTGTTAGGCAGAACTGTAATAGCTTCTTTTTGTGTACCAGTTTTACAGGAGAGTTTATGTTTGTCATGATGATAGCTTCATTTGTTTTAAAAAATGTCTTTTAGTTTTGATTCAGAAGTAGGTCATGCTAAAGCCTTCCTGAAGGTATACACTAACATTTTTACATGATTAGGCTAAGAAAAAGAAAATGAAATTATCTGTGAATTGAGTGAGGCAAGTGGAAATAGAGCAGCATGCATGTTGTTGATAAATGTGTTAAAAGCAATGTGGCTAAGTATGAAGCCTCGCGAGATGTTAATGGTGGTAAGTTCAAACTTACAGAGGGCATCTACACAGTGAACAGCTTGGGTCGTCCTGGTAAGATAGCTGTTGAACCAGTTTATTTTCTCTGGTGCTGGTATAAATTCAGATAGACAAGTATCTAGTAAAGGATGAAATACTTGAATGTCTTAAATCTACACAAATGGTAGTAAGTCTATTGTTTAATTAGGAGTGTATGCCGTAAGGGAATGTGATTAAAACTTAATTTTTGTAGGTTTTTAGGGGTCTATGTTTAGCAATCGAATGGAACATTTCCTGAATGGTCATTCATCATAAACATAGCCCCAAAACTGCATTGCAGCAAAAGGCCATATGATCATAAAGCAAAACAGAGAATGATCATAGTGGGTCAAAACAAACAATATGGCAGATAGTACATACTAATCATATGGCAGGGATAAGGAAATCTGCTTTTCCCCACTGTAGTACAATCTCGGAGTTAATATATATAATTAGCAGGAGGTGTGGGGGCACAGCCCACTACATAAGGAGAGTCCAGTGTTTACAGAATTGTCCTCATGTGGGGGGCTGTGCCTCACACCACTAATTATATATACCAACTCCAAGATCACACTACGGTGGGGAAAGGGCAGATTTCCTAGATTGCACTACAGTGGGGAAAGAGCATATTTCCTTATCCCTACCATGGGATTAGTATGTACTACCTAACATTTTGTTTATGTCGGCCAGCTATGATCATTCACTGCTTTGATTTATGATCATATGGCCTTTCGCTACAATGCAGTTTCGAGGCTATGTTTATGATGAACGGACATTCGGGGAATGGTTTATAGAGATCTAGTCTGTCTATTCTAGACTGTTTTTGACATTTGTGTGCAAATGCTTCTTACTCTAAAATGATTCAGCATTTTTTGTGAATTTTTTTAGAGTATGTTACTGATAGAAATATTTATTAACACAAAAAACATAGACCCATCTCTTACCCTCAAAGGAAAAATGGACTAGCTATGTCTTGAGTTTCAATTAAAATGACTTTTTATGCCTCAGCATATAAAATAAAATAGAAATGCCACTATTATACAGAAATACATACTGTTTTTTATGCCTGAAGTCATAACAGAGCTAAAGATAGTGTTATGAAAGTTTCAGAACAAGACCACTGTGTAGTTTCCCTTTTAGTGCCTGTATTTTAATCTCTTAGCTGTAAGAAGAAGAAAAAAAAAACATCATACTCTAAAATGTGTTCATGCCTATCAGAAGTAAAATTTGTGCATTTTGGTGTGGCGTATAAAATGATAAAATCACTTTGTCTTTGTCAGTGGATGGAATTTAGGCCTCACCGTATATGCAGCAGTACAAATGCTGCCTTATCTGGTGAAATATTTTGATAGGCTCATAGGTAAGTACTAGGTTATCTGCTATTGCAGGCCATTTGAAGCCTAGTCAATTTCTCTTTTTATGCTCAAGATCACATATCCCATTTGGTTATAGATTGTCCTTACCCATCTCATTGTCAATAACTGTATATTACCCCAAATAAGAATAAGTGGGATCAGAACTTAGATAATTTGAGGGGCTAATGCATAGGATAAAGCATTTAGGAGCTGGCTCTGTCCATTAGTAGTACAGGTAAAAGTTCTGGGGTAAATTTTCTCTTTCCCATCCATAGATCTAAGATGCATTTGAAGAATAGACAGGGATGAAATTTGTTTTATATGGCTAGAGAGTCTGTTGCACAGCAGTTGTATCCTTTTCAAATACACCTGTCCCTCCAAACAGTTCTGATAATGTTGCAGAAGATGTTTAGACTGAGTATTTCTGATGTCATTTGACTTGCTGATGTGCAGTAAATTCATCAGTAATGGGTTGGAGGATGCCTTATATGCCAGACACAGGTCATCTCTTAGGAGTCTGTGGGATACCAAGTACAAAGACAGGGCTTTAAGTCCATCCATGTAGAACATGCTCTTTAGGCCTTGTATCGTTTTAGTGAGGTATCTCTGTGGGCATTCCACCTGTTACATGTATCTGGACAGATGCATGCCAAAGTGGGCATTATATTAAGTGACTGTCCTAATGAGGACTGAGTAAGGAGGGGCAATTACATCCCTAAACCTTGCCACTAGCTTTTTGTTTATAAGCTATGGCAATATACAAGGCCTTTCTGCCAACATCTGACACATTTTGGTAAAACGTTAGGCCACTGTCCACATAATTTCCCAAATCTCAAACAACTGGGTCAACTCTTAGAGGAGTATTGTTAATGTGGTAGCTCCCTGAGGTAGATGACTTCTCAAAGAATGCAATAATACATTTTTGGCATTTAGTTTCAGACAATGATTTGCCACCAGTTATTTCTATGAGACAAACCTTCCTGCAGGGTGGCTACATCATTTGTGGATTCAATGACTGCTTCTAGTTTACAGTCATCTGAAAACTTAGTCAGCCAGAGCTCTTTGATATTGTTTTTTAAATCAGAAAAGTAGATGCCGAACAGGAGATGTCCTAGCACACAGCCCTGGGGAATTCCACTGGTGATGCTACTCTTTGTAGAGGGAACTTCTTCTATTTTGATTATCTGAATCCCATCTGTGACCCAGTTGGCAACCCAAAGGTTGATATAGGGGTTTATTCCCAGTTATTTAACTTTTCTGCTGTGACTGAGTGGGGAATTGTGTCAAAAGTTTTGACCAGGTCGAAATATGCAGTGTGTTCCATTTTGCCTTCATCCATTGCTTGGATGACAAAGACCGAGTAAGCAGGACCTGCTGTTGCTCAATCCAAACTAAGGCATGTCCAGTGTTTGGGTGTCTCCTATGTCCTGACTGATTAATTCCATGATAAACCTTCCCATGGCTTTGCATATGAGGTTGGTCAGACTTATGGGCCTGTAATTGCCTGAATAACCAATTGATCATTTACTTTTGATGTAAAAGTCACACCGTAAAGATGTATTCATGTTATGAGCTGCATTCTGCAACCATAAGTGGAAGTTGTATATCCAGAACTGATGGAAGCTAAGTTGTATGCCTCCTGGTAGTCTGATGCTTTTTAATGGCCACACAGAGGGGCTTCTTGTTTTGCAGCCCTTGATATAATTAAGTCTGAGATTGCCAAGCCACAAGGTAATATATAATTATCTCTGTGATTTGCCTGCTTGCATCTAACAATTTCATTTTAATGAATATTACAAACAATAGATACAGCTAGAACGTAACACAGTGTCTTTGGAACTCTATTTTCCTTACATGCTGGATAGGCCACTAAACTCAGTGGGTTCTCTACATGCATACATTTCTTTCTCAACAAGCAGCCCAATGGATATGCAAAACTATAGATCAGCCTATATTTACAAGCATGTGACATTTACACAAATGAAGTATAAGTAGCTCATTCAGGACTTTAAATGCAGGTTTCCTGAAGGAGGGCTCTTACTACACAATCACAGAGGCACTTGAAGGCAGAGAATCTCCTTAAGCCCAGTACTCTTGCGCAATGCTGACTAGATAAGGAATTGCCCATTTATATTATGCACTGTTTGCAATTCAAATGAATAATTATTTTGCAGCCCTTCGAGTAAACCTGGTATAAATAATATAATATCAAACAGTTATGTGGTGCAGAGAGATGGAGCCCTGACTGCACTGCAACTTACTTGTGTTTGGTTAGCAGATCTGGTCCTTGAGAAGTCAGCTGAGATACTGGAAGGTATGGCATTTTCCAGCTTGCTAATCTTGTGGCGAGAACTATAGCCCTCAGTAGAGACCTGGAATGTTAATATTGTTGGAAAATCCATGTAGCTTTGACCAGTTAATAAGGTAACAAGGAGATAATAATGATGAAGAAGAACTTGCTTGTGCAAAGAGAGCAAAATAAACAGATAATAAAATGGTAACCGGAAAGACCTGAGTTCATATCCAGGTATTGTGCTACTTTTTTGCTTTATTTTGTCTTGCTTGTATCTATATGCATTGTATAAATATAGAGGTAAGTTTTGTTTCCACCAGCATCCCCTGCATTTGAAAAAAAAACTGTAACGTGTTCCAAGAATATGCATGCCTTATCTAGATCACTGCTTCAGCTACAGCTAATCAGAATGTTTTCATGACGAGCCTGTATAGAAGTTCAGGTGTAAGCAATTATTTCTTGTTTACGTTTTCCTTTGTATTATTTGATTTGTGTCAAGTTGTCACCAGTAGTACTGTAGTGCCAACTGTGGATGCAGAATCAGTGTGTATGGCAGTGAAGGGAAACTTTATACTCAATACAGAGTTTTATGGTTTCTGACACAAAGTGACTGTTAATCTTTTTGTTAATTTTTTATTTCAATAACAAATCCATAACATATTAGATATTATACACGTGAATTGCATAATTCATAATATAGTTACATATTCTGAGTTATCCAAATCAAATAGTATCACTTATTTTTCAAAAAAGAAAAAGCAGCACCCCTATATTGACTACAACTAGGAATAATGAAGTTATAAAGCCTATAGAATATATACTGAAGAAATATTTATGCAGTTTTGTCTTATTAGACCAGTGACCTATTGGTAATGTTTAACATAATCTAATCAATCATATCTTATAAATCCTCAGAGGACCTAATGTCTGCCTGACCTCTTGTCCATTTAAGAATAATCTTGAGACAGGTAGAATTATTCTTAAACTGATGATCCAAAGCCTTTAAATCTTAAGTCACAATATTACATTTCTTCTGACAATCCTTTATAATATCTCTTTTAGTCAGTAACATAATCAGCTGCAGTAGAACAAACTCTTGTTTTGGTAAGCTAATATCAAGCCCATATCCTTAAGTAGTAATGCGGCGGGGGGAGTAATCTGGTCAGGCCACAGATCTTCACAAAGTACCATTACAGCATTCTACAACAGATCCAAGTTTAAATACTCCTAAAAAGGTACAAATCCACATACCAATCTTATTTTGTAACATCTCCAACAATTTCCTGAAACCTTTGGGAACACTTTTGCTAATCTCACAGGAGTATAATAATATTTGAATAAATGGTCTACTATCAAAAACATGACAATCGGAAGCTTGACCATTGAAAACAGTGATGCATGAGATCGCCTCATGAATATTAAGTAGCTCACATGATCGACAACGAAATATTGAAGGTCAATTGTTGAGAATAAAGTCAAAATACCACACTTTGGAAATGCTGAAAATCTCTACCATGTTTCCGCACATTGAAACATTCGACCATGTCAACAATGAGGTTATGACTGTCGAACATTTCACTTTCAGACATTAGCATGTCATGCAAGTCATGTCTGATATTTTGAGAGTAAACCTGAATAAACACTGCCAGCCAAAATACCTGAACCAGCAGGATCAGTTGAGCCCAGCTCTTAGGACTAAGAGAAAGAGATTTAAATCTTTCTCCCATATTACTCTATACAGCTCAGCCATGTGAGAGTTAATATTTAAGAACGTCTTACAAACTTTAGATATGGCACCTCTGGATACTGTTAACCCCATGCTTGTATTTATCCACCATTGCATCCAGAGTGGTCATCTTGTTTCCTTACGCTGATAAGCTTCACCCGCTTAGCCCCTATCGACAAAAGATAAAACCATCTTTTGTCTGCTAGCACAAGCCCAAGATTACATTTTAAAGTGTCCCAGAATTTCTCTTCTGTCAAGAATGTGCTCCCAGTAAGTTAAACCAGGTATTTTCTGTAATCCCTCTGAGCTTTATAGTTTTTAACCCCTCATGGTCTCACAAATTGTATAGAGCATAAGCTCTCTTTCTTGTTATTCAGTTTAGTTCTAGGAACAAAAATTCTATGTCACTATATAACTGAGCGTGAATGATATTTTCGTCATTAAACAAATCCCTCTTTGTATCATGCTTCTATACAGGCCCATTAATCATCCCACCTGAGTTAATAGAATATCTTGAGTTTTTGAGTTTTTGTTAATAGAATATCCTCCCATATTGTGTTAACTCACTCTAATATGAGACCATGCAGCACCTTTATTTTAGATGCCTTGTTGTATAGTGCATAGTCTGGCAAAGATAACTCCCCTAAATCTCCTCGGAGAAACAAAAACTCCCAGATAGTCCTGGACTTTTGACAAAATCACAGAAAATACGTAAACAGTATCTTAATTTTAAGTTCATTTTCAGATGGAGGTTTTATAGGTACACCTTGAAAAGTGTCAAAAAGCTGAAGAACAGCCAACAATTTTCAGATCTTCATTCTCTAAAGGAAGTCCAAATGCACTCCCTTCTATTGCTGAAAGTATTTCTTAAGTAAAAATGTGATGTTCTTAAAAGTCAGAGCCACAGACCCCCAAAAGAGTCAGTTAACTGAACTCATAAATAACTCATGCAGCTGTTTGAATCCAGAGATGGAAACTGATGCTTTAGTTCTGTAAAAGGAAGAACATGTATGCAGACTGTTTCTGTTTTCTTAATGTTAATGCTGTACCCAGAGACTGGACAAAATAATTTCAGCCCTTTGACTATAACAGATAAACCTTTCTGGGGATCTGATGCATGCATAGTATATGTATCTCTCCTCTCTCTCTCTCTCTATATATATGTG
This sequence comes from Protopterus annectens, assembly GCF_019279795.1. NCBI lineage: Eukaryota > Metazoa > Chordata > Ceratodontiformes > Protopteridae > Protopterus > Protopterus annectens. The sequence goes on along the minus strand of NC_056734.1, from coordinate 746,449,078 downwards.
TTTGTTTGTGTCTTTTGGCTTTTCCCGGTTAGGGGTCGCCACAGTGGAACTCCAGTCTGCTAATGATTGGTAGTTGACTTTTACGTGCCGAGTTACCTGCCCTGATGCACAACCTTCAATGAAGGTATGCCCATTCACGCATATCTCCACGCAGAAGATGCTCTAGCTGTGAATCGAACCGGACAGCATCTTACTGTGAGGTGACAATGCTACAGCAGCACCACCACTGCGGACTTATGTATATATATATATATATATATATATATATATATATATATATATATATATATATATATATATATATATATATATATACGCGTGTGTGTATGTTTTATGTAAAGAGATTATCTGCAGACATTACTTAAAATTCTGTCAGTATTGTGATCTTACCAAAATTTCAGTCCTGCCTTTACTAAACCCTCTTTATTCACTGTTCATTGATGTTTACCATCTAGCATTTCAGTGCATTTTTTCATATTATATGGCTGTAGTGTTCTACTTTTGTAGTTTGATTCTCCAAGAAAATTAGGTCTTTTTAGCTCTTCATTGTATTCAGATATATATTGTGTAAATTACTATCATAAAAACCTTTCATCCAAAAATGTTGTTTATCCGTGGATGTTTTCAAGCTGTGAGGGTTTAAAACTACTGCTCCTGTTTTTTTAAGTTGACAAAAGAGGGAAACAGACAGGAAATTTATAGCAAGGAAAAAATAAATGCCCTATTGAAAGAAAAATGGTTAAAAGGAATAAGATTTGCAGGTGATGGCAGACAATTATGCAGTATGTTATTACCTTGAAGCAAAGGCTGTGACAGAAATTTAGGCTTTAATGAGTGAATGATCTACCACATGCCAGATACATTGCGTGTAACTGAGAGAATACTGAGAGATGAACATATGTAATTACTGTTCACACTGGAAATGTATAATTTCTTGTCATTATTACAGTTATTAAGAAATATCCTCAGAGAATTTCCATTCTGTCAGTGAATACCCACAGGACAACATTCTTAAAAAAACACTGACTTATTACAGATGTTATTTTTATAGTAGCTGAAAATATGTTTGCAGCTGACCCATGCCTTACTGAATCATGTATTTCAGGAATACAGATTTTCATGGTCATTTATTATTTTGCTGTTATTATCACATTTGTTGCACCATTTAATATTATTTGAAAAGGAAAATATTCCATATTTCCTTTCATTTTGCACATTTATACATAACTTCAGATAAAATGCTGGATTCATCCCTTGAACATAGATGGGGAACACAGGATTTACAGTATAGCACAAAAAATAAGTCTAAGAGCTGATAAAGAGCTTCACCCTATAGACCTTTTAGTCTTCATTTATCCATTGAGTGAGTGAGTACATCCCTTAACCATTAGCCTTCTTCAGTTTATTTGACCAGGTTAACAAAGGAACAGTGTGTGTGTGTGTGTGTGTGTGTGTGTGAGTGTGTGTGTGTGTGTGTGTGTGTGTGTATGTAATCAAACACTAATACACAGAAATGACAGATTGCAACAAAAATTATTGAAATTCTACCCTCAAAACTCCAAGATGGACTGTGATTTGAGCTTTACAGGAGGGAATACTCCAAACTAGTCCCTCATACTCTTTGCACAACTCTGGGATGAGCTATAACATACGTACAGCAGGGGAATGCCCACTACAGTATATGAAATCAAAAATGCTCATCCAGTGAGTGTTCTATCACATGTGCCGTGACCCTTACGTAATTAACCAGAAGCATGTAAACCTATATATATATATATATATATATATATATGTATATATATATATATATATATATATATATATATATATATATATATATATATATATATATATATATATATATGGGTCCCCTTCAGAATGTCAAAATTCAAAACTTCGAAACCCATATGATCACAAAGCATATATTCGAAGTTTTGAAATACTGACATTCTGAATAGGAAATTGCATACAGCACAGACCTGGAGATTTCCCTTGTTCTCGCTGTAGTGCAATCTCAGAGTTGGTATATTTAAGTATGGGGTGTGTGGGGTGCAGTGGGGCGAAGCCCCCCTGCTATACACAGTTTAATGTGTGTTTTTTTAATTTTATGGGTCTACTTCACATTTTCGAATATTCAAATGTTCTTTCATATGGTCTCGGCCATATGACTTTCGAACATTTGAGCATACAGTTATGTGAAGTAGACCTATATAGATATATATATGTATACATATAAATATATATATATATATATATATATATATATATATATATATATATATATATATATATATATATATATATATATATACATATATATAGATAGTTATGGATATATATAGGTTCATAGGTTCATAAGATGATACTAGGCTATTGGCCCAGAGTCCCTAAAAGCTTAGCCAAGAATTTCGCCTATGTTTCCACAAAGTCAGCACCTGTTTCCCCTGTCCAGCAGGGACACAGATGTGAGCCCAGGGGTGTATTTTCTGTATCCCATTTAGTTGTCCAGGTTCCTCTTAAGGAGGACTAGTGAGGTTCTCTGCTTGACATGGAGACAGAGTCTATTCCATAGATGGGGGAGACTTTGGGACATAAATCTATCCTGCCAACAAGTTTTATTAATGTCACAGACCAGGTTGAGTCCTTGCATCTGGGTTGCAGGAGTGGAGTTTGACTTCTGCATATTCAGCAACTCCATCAAGGCTGGATTTGAGATGGCTTTGTATGCCAGACACAGGTCACCTCTGAGCAGTCTGTATGAGACTGAGTACAGGGACAGGGCTTTTAGTCTATATGTATAAGATAGGTGTTTGGGACCCTGGATTTTCCTGTTCAGGAAACTCTGTGGTCTCTGCAATGCTGCTGCATGTGCTTGGCAAGGTACATGCCAAAGGCGGCATTATACTCAATAATGGGTATGATAAGGGAGGAGTACATGGATGTTATGACCTTGTTCCTGAATGAAATACCCTTACTTATGAGGTGGGCCATGTAGAAAGCCTTCCATACAATGAAGACTGATTGAATGCTTAGTATGTTATTATTAATGTGATAATTAGTGGAGTCACCATTTTCCCCAAAGGGGATAATGATGCATTTCTTGGCATTCAGTTTGAGTCCACACTTCTGGCAACATTCATTAGTTTGGATAAGGCCCTCTTGGAGGATGTTCATATCAGTAGGGCAATTTAAGACAGCACCCAGCTTGTAGTCATCTACAAACTTGGTTAGCCACAGACCACTGGTTTTGACTTGCACCTCAGAGAAGTATATCCCAAACATTAGAGGCCCCATGTCAGATCTCTGAGGTTCACCGCTCATTATGGGTCTAGTACTAGAGGTGGCTTCCCCTATTTTGACTGAGTGGGTTCTATCAGTGAGCTAGTTAGCTACCCATCTGGTAACATGCAGGTTGATGCCTAACTGGGATAGTTTAGCTATTATGCTACAGTGGGGAATAGTACTAAATACTTTGGCTAGGTCATGATAGGCAGTGTGTACCATCTTTCCCCCTTGTCCATGGCTTTGGTGACTGTTTTGAAAAAGTCAAACAAGTTTAACAGGCATGATCTCCCTTTGACAAAACTAAACTGTGTGGGGTCAAGCATTTGGAAATTGCCAATATCATTGTTTATAAGGTCCATGATAATGCGTTCCATGGCCTTTCAGATCAGGCTGTTAGGCTGATAGGCCTATAATTGCCTTAGTCAGTGGACATTCCACCTTTGTGTAGAGAGATGACAGTGGCTGTTCTCCATTCAGTTGGGACAAAGCCAGTGCTCAGGCATTGGTTGAATAGGGCATTAAAGACCTGCTCCCTGGTGATGAGGGAAAAGGGGAAGGTGCTGTGGATGTTCTAGTTTACTGATGGGGGGACAGGGGGGGTGAAGTTTTCACTGAACCTGTCTGTCAGCAAGTTGGCTATATCTACAGCTTTTGTGCATGTGGTGTACTTGAACACCAGTTCAGAGCAGTTATGGGCATTACCTTTGAGATTGTTGATGTATGTAAAGAAGGCCTTGTGATTGTCCTTAGTAGATGTGGCCAATTTGGATTCAAAGTTAGCCTTAGAGGATTTCACCAGTTACCTTATCTGCTTGTTCAGACAAAGGAGACATTGCTTCCAACTTGGCACCTCCTCCTTCTTGGTCCTGGACAGCATTTTTTTTTCCTTTTATTATAGAGTTTGTTTATTGCTTCTGTCCACCAGATAGGTTTACTCTTCCTTGAGGAAGGTGATTTCATCCTTTCAAGTATTGCTGAGTCCATACAGCTATGTAGGTGCTCATATAGTTTTTTGGTGTAGGCTTGGATATTAGTGCTAGTTCCAACTAAAGGGACAGTGGCTGTGTAGCTACTTATGCCTGTTCTCAGAAGATTGTAGTCAGCTTTGGAAAAGTTTTTTTGTTTGACCCTGGGAGGGAGTTCAGGGGAGATGGTAACTTCAAAAGTGATTGCTTTATGGTCAGATCTTACTAAGGAGGATGACACTGTAGGGATGCTATAGTGGCTACTCATGTTGGTTAGTACCAGGTCCTGGATATTTTCACCTCTCATGGGGGTGTCGACCAGTTGATTCAATGCACTGGCATTGATGAAGTCGAGGAATCTCTGGGCATGCATGTTTGGGCTAGAATAGTTCTTCCACTCTATGGTTGGGTAGCTAAATTCACCCAGGATCAGGGCAGAGGGTCGAATCTTGATGGATTCAAGTAAGTCCAGATAGGTAGAATGGGTATCCTGAGTCATGGATGGGGGTCTGTAGCTAGCTATGGTTTGAATAGGTGTTTTGTCAACAGTTAACTGCAGTTGGAGTGTCTTCTGTGCGTCATACATTTTTGACCAGCCTAAAGGTGTGTATGTCTTTGATAAATATTGAAACCCTACCTCCTTTGGCTTTGTAGCCCTCCATTTGGGGTCTGAAAGTACAGGATTAGTAACCTGGTAAGGCTGAGGTGCTCTCTGCAGCGTTGTACCAGGTTTCAGTGACTGCACAAATGTCAGCATCCTGCAGGGCAAGAAATGCTTGCAGTGAGTGCAATTTCATGCTAAGACTCCTAGCGTTTAGCTGCATGACCTTTACATTTTGTTTAGAAAAATTTTTCACATAGGTAATATATGTGTGTATATATATATATATATATATATATATATATATGTGTGTATATATATATATATATATATATATATATATATATATATATATATATATATATATATATATATATATATATATATATACATATATTTATTTATATTGATCCACTAAACTTGATAGCAACTGCAAAAGGTTAATGTGAATAATGTCAACCAGAAAATAAAATTGTCAACCACAGACAAATAGCACATGTCCAAAGAAATAATAATTTTTGCAGAGGAGGGAGACTATGCCAACATCCCCTATTAATTGTATATATCAACTCTGAGATCACAAAATAGTGGGGAAAGTTCATATTCCCCAACCAACTACTGTCAACAGCTTTCCTGATGACCAAATTTGAAAGGTGGGAAAGCTGTCAAAAATATGCACATTTGACCATCTTAAGGGGACTCAAGATAAAAATCTATTAGTACTTGCTCTAGCTGACTTCTCCTCGACAAGACAAAGGTAAGCCCATATTTAAATAACTTTAAAAAAGTGTCCATGAGACTTCTGTAATTAAAGATGTTAACTCTCTTGTCAGCATATATAACTGTGCCTTCACAGGTTTGCATGTTCACCAAAATGATTTCCTTCTGTTCCGTCAACCTCTGCCTTGGCTTCTTCTCCTCACCGTATAGTACTGATGGAGGCCTTACATCTTTTTACTGTTTGATAATCATAATAATAGAACATGATAGAAATATTGCTGCTTTCTGCTACTTTCTAAAGGAAAGATACAGTTCATCCACTGCTTAACCATCTTATCAATCTTTATGAAAAATATTGCAAGTTTGAAATCTTACAAGTTCTCAGACAAATATTACTTAATTCCTGGTAAAATCTATCTAGGGCAGGGAGGTATTTGTTAAATAGTTTAATGAGTAGTAGAAAATATAAGTTTTTATATCAGATTAAGGGGGTCGGTTACTTGTGTTGAATTGTATTTATTATGTTATTTACTGACATGGATGTTTATGGTGAAGCCTCTTTGAATGACATAAATCTAGTATACAGATGTGGTAACACCATACAGTATAATTTATTAATGCAACACATGTTTTCCTCTGACTTTCAAGGTCAAAGAGCTGAGAATGCTAATGGACCAAGAAAATTACAAACTGAAAGTCTATATTTATTTAACATTTGTTGACTGGGAATGTCCGACTAGGTTCCACAGAGCCTGTTTTCAGCAGAGGCCTGGGGAGAAATGCTCTAGATGCATGTCTTTGGAATGTGGGAGGAAACTGGAGTACCCGGAGGAAACCCACGCAAACACAGGGAGAACATGCAAACTCCACACAGAAGGCACCCCAGCTGAGAATCGAACCAGAGAACCTCTTGCTGGGAGGCGACAATGTTAACCACTGCATCACTGTGCCACCCATGATGACTGACCCCGGGATTCAGTAATGTTCTGTGTAGGAATAGCTTATTCCTGCATGGAAGTGACCATTTAGGAGCAGCACGGCAGCGCCATGCATAGTAATGAAGGCGCACTGCTTCTGCTCCTAAACAGACATGAAGAGTGGAGAAGTGCAGGGGATGCGTCTGAGAGGAGACCTCTGACAATACACATACCCCTGCACTCAGGAAGCGCCGTTCAGCAATAACAATGAGCAAAAAGGCTCATAGGAGGTTGCATACCTCCCAACTGTACAAATTGTTGCATAATGTCCACACATTTGTTGCCTATACAGTTGGCCTGTACACCAGTCATACCCTGAAATAATGGGATGATGTCAGGAATGAAGCCATGAAATAATGGCATACATATGAGTGTCAGACACCAAAATCCATCAGAAAACATATATTAAAACCAATAAAGTTATTGTAGCAACTGTCCCAAGTTTATAAGAGGAATAATTAAAATATGTCTGTATTTGGACCTCATATTTCCAAGCTTTGTCCAGATAATGTGCATTAAGAGGTTGAGAGGTATGGGGGGGTTGCTAGGATATCTGCCAAATGTGCAGATGCATGCAGGAATCCACAGCAATAAGTGAAACCTATCCCTTCCAAAAGAAAATAGCAGTAGATAACTTTTTTTATCAAAAAGATTAAATTTAACCGCAGGTGCGCGGGTTTGCCCGTTTCTTAGCTATGCATACTGTAGCTTAAAGGGCACAAGCAGATAAATATCAAGATACATGCAAATGAAGAAGTACTGCAATACAGCATTCGCCTTGCGAGCAGTCATTCCCAGTTTGTCTTACTGTAGTAAATTCCATTTTCCATGTCAAATCACTTTATGAACATTTTTTTGCCATATAACCTACTAAGTAACATATATTTGTGAACTGGAGTGCTTCATTAAATGCAGATGTGAGGTGTCATTGTAATAATATTGTAAAATTCACAGATAAACACAAGTGCCCCATACAGTATATGTGCAAATGAATCAAGGGATACGAATTGAAGGTATAATGTGTAATGAATGAGAAATCCATAAAGTGTCCTAATCCACCATCTTCCCAAGAGCTATGTTACATTACTGTCTAAATTAGTGTGGGGGTAAGAGGTAGTAAGCACTTGTAAGCAGTAGTAAGCAGGTTTAAGCCCATTTGCATGAGGGTAAGCAATGTGCACACAGGTTAAGCAATATTGAAGCTAACTCCCTGTAAGTATATGTCACCAGAAGTTACTATTGCTTACCATTGCACAAACCCGTGCAAACCCACGTACAACTGCTGAAAGGTGCCTTAGTCACTCTGTATCTAACAGCTGCTGTTCTGCCCAACAACAAAATAAACAGCCCTTGCAGGTATTGAACCAGGGACCCTGTACACTATAGTCACAGTAGTTAACCAGTAATCCATCACAGCAGTGCATAAAATTGAGGTATCTCCAAACAGATCCTCACTATAGGAAAATCAAACTTTACATGTGAAAGGAATCTATATACAGTTTTATGTTGTATAACCGACTACATAACATAAATATGTGAACTGGAGTACTGCATTAGTCCATATGTGAGGTGTCATTGTAATAAAGTGTTGAAATCTCCCAATAAACACATGGACCCCATACAGTGTACATACACATGAAACATAGATACCAAACACATATATAACATGTAATGCATGATAAATCAATGCCAAACAGCAAATAGTGTGCAAATCTAAAATTACTAGGTGTAAGCAATGTGTAGGCCAGCTAAATCAGTTTTCACATAGGTATACCTCTTTAAGCAATGCCAACCTTAGGTAAGCAGGTTTGCCCATAGGGTAGCATTTTCAAAACCATCCAATCACAGCAAAGTGCGGGAAATTGGCCATATTTAAACCCCACAGGTGGGACTACATCTCATAACTGGTTGCAGCTTCCTCTTGTAGGCAGAATGGCTGTGGTCAGAAAGAGATTGTGCTTCTGAGCACAGCGCTGGGGCATCCAGGAGTCTAAGGTCATGTAGGGCTCCTGGTAAAACACCATGAAGAGATACTGCTGCAGGGCCAGTACCAGGGCTCTCAGTATAAAGCTGATGCCTGGAACCATCTTGCCCATGACCTCAGCAGTGATACTAGTATCTCTCGAACTGGTGAGCAGGTCAGGCATCACCATGCTGACTTGAAATGGAGGAAGAGGGAGCTATTGGATCTGTGGATCCAAGAAGCTAGGCAGAGGGCTGATGTCCCAGCAGTGTGTAAGTACTCATTCTGCTAACTGTTTAATAATTTACTAGCGTGTGTATATTATGGATAGGTATGGCTAAATATTCCTCTATTTCTCCGACAGCTGCAGTATAGCTGCCTGTGAATCAGGAAGCCCATGCATGTAGGCTGCAAAGGCTGTGTCATGAGGCAGGTTAGTAATAATCCTGCATGTACTGTCATAAGAATTAAATCTAATAGTAGTAGAAAGTTTATTGCTAGTATAAAACTGCATTGTGTATGAGATGTACTGAATAAACCAGGCAATATGGAAGGAAGAGTGCCATATAGGTCGTATTTAAATAAAAGTGTAACATCCAGGCAATAAATGTCTAACCCCTGGAGTGCTTGTGTTTATTCTGCTATCATGTGGTAATGTAGTGTTGCATTCTCCAAATAGTACTGTTGTATTAAGCACTGTTACCCACACTGTGCTACATAAATAAAATTTGTAGGAATGTCTGTATAAGACTGGCGTAATCACAAAGTCATATTGTACAACTGAGGGAGAATTAGTAAACAGTGAAAAGCTCCACACCAATATCCAGATAGCACACTCAACTGTGATGTAATGTGTTGTATTTTTAGCACACACAGCCATGGTTCAAATCCTGGGAGTGGTACTAAGCTGTATGCGTGAATACCCATCAACTGTACAGACATTGTCAGAATGTTCAGATAGTAAGCCGTATGCATAATCATACCCATCAATTGTACAGAATGTTTAGATAGTAAGCTGTATGCATACTCATACCCATCAACTGTACGGAATTTGTCAGAATGTTCAGATAGTAAGCTGTAGGCATAATCATATCCATCAACTGTACAGATCTGTTCAGAATGTCCAGATAATTGGCCCAAATCTGCCACCTGTTACCCTGTCCCTCTGGCAAACCAGTGGGATGATCTCAGAAATGTAGGCAAATTTTAATGACATATAACTGATTGTCAGACCTGTAAATATTCAGAAAATGTATATGAAAACAAACATGTCATTGTAGCAATTTTCTAAAGGTTTATGAGAGCAATTGTCAAAATATGTCCCATTTCCACATGCATCTTGTCAACCATTGACCAGAGTGTGTGCAATAAGAGATTGAGAGGTATGTGCATAACATCAACATGGAATCTAGGGAGTATGTGTAAAGACAAGTCAGGTAGTGTTAACAAAGAATTCTTCCACAGGTATAACAGGTAAGTTATAGACTGTAGGTAAAACACAGTTCACATATATACTTGTCTACAAATATAACACTGTCCAAACTAAGGCCATTGAGTACTGTAATAATACCTGTAAGGGACAGATTACAGCAGTGACTAAGAAAGTTGTGAGAACTACAGGGATCAGGGATATACAAGTTGTTAATTGACATCTCCCCCCCCCACCATATCTGCACCAATAACCTATATACACAACTCAATGGTATGTGTAGACTTAAATCTACTGTTGGGACATATGTCCTATTATTTTATGAATATTGAAATGTGTTTCTGTGCATTTTCCATGTTGAAATACTCCCACATTGGTGGCCTGTTGCCATCAATGAAACCTGCATACTGTTGTAATGGTCACTGTGGTTCCATATATGCATGTGTTCTGTTTGCTAAGCAACTGTTACAAATCTGGTGTTTTGGGTTAATGGGAATATGTATGCATGCTGTTAAAACTAATCCTGGATTGTGTTGACTATTACTAACCCACATATATCTTAAAACTGCAACACCATAGCCCATTTGGGAAGGCTGGTCCCAGCGGACCCACCTCTCTCACCTCATCAGTCCATGGCACGGGGCATCAGCACATCTGGGGCCCACCCTGGGACCTCCTCGTGCATTGGTCCTGCACCACCTTTGGGTGAAACCACCTCAGGGGATGGGGCTCGGCCCTCCAGAAGCTGGCGAAGACAGGAACCTGTCACCCATCGTCAGGTCCAGGGTCTGGTGCATAGCAAGCTCCACAGGGAGTTTGGAGATCTGCTATGCCAGCTTGAGGGCAGCGTGGCACATTTAGGGGGTCAGCCTGCTTCTCCTACTGAGCCACCAGCACAGCAATCTTTGGGGCTGTGAAGGTACAGTGGTGACTGCACATGGGTGGGGACCTCAGTTCCACTGATTCCATTAGGGGGCTCATGGGATTCCAACTTCCAAACACCCCTTCCCGTCCAAGGTGTTTACCTCCCACATGTGTCACACATTGCCCCTGTATGCTGTCTTGTGTGTCCTGTCTGTCTTCCTACCCAATCTACTTCCCCAAATATACCTAGTATCCTTCCCCAACATCCCACTCTCACCTTAAAAAAAATAAAAAAATGGACAATCTGTTCCCAAAAAAAATCTTGCCCCATAATTAGCTGTCCATTTTGCACATGTGAGCACTGGATACATGTAATTTGTTCTAACTGGCTTCACATATTAATGTTGCCCTCACCACTTTCTCAGGGGTTTGCATGTCAAAATCTACCTTCAAATGCAGTGTATATGCACAGCTGCTGCTGTAGACGAAATGGGCAGCTATTTCCTAAACCTGCCCTGCACATCCATAGCTATATTTCCTATTGTCTTTCCCTCTGTGTGCCCTTTTTCACCACTTTCCTATCACCCCTTTTTCTTTTCTTTTAAAGAAATTAGCACAGGGTAGGCGGGAGTAAGCACTCTTAAGCGGGTTTCAGCGTGTTCGCGCGGGAGTAAGCAATGCACACACAGAATAAGCAATTTTGGGGCTAACTCTATGTAAGCATATTTCACTGGAAGTTACCATTGCTTACTGTCAAGCCCACACAAACCCGCTTACAACTGCTTAAAAGTGCCTTAGTTACTCTGTATCCAACAGTCCTTGTTCTGCCCAGCAACAAAATAATGAGCCCTTGCAAGTTTCAAACCCAGGACCCTGCACACTATAGCCAAAGTGATTTACCACTAAGCCATGGCAGAAATAAAATAAAAATCTGATGTTATTTCAAACATATCATCCAGCACAGTCATTCAACAGTACAGATAATGTATGTATATATATGTAGACATATGTATGTATATAATATACATATGCATACATATATATATATATATATATATATATATATATATATATGAATATAGATATAAATATAGATATATAGCAATATATATATATATATATATATATATATATATATATATATATATATAAAAACAGATATATATATATATATATGTGTGTGTGTGTGTGTGTGTGTGTGTGTGTGTGTGTGTATGTGTGTACATATAAATATATATATATATATATATATATATATATATATACACACACATATGTACATATATATATATATATATATATATATATATATATATATATATATGTATAAGGGAACACAATAAATACATATATGACCACAGGCTCCATTAATGGGGGTGAGGGGGCCCAATCTAAGCAAAACTTGTAATTATTGATATCACCCCATCTCCCAAAGCCAAACTGATCTGCTTTGCAACACAGTACCAGCACATGCAAGTCTCATACCCAGGACGCTACAAAATAAAGCCACAAGAAGTTACCAGTAATCCATCCCACCTGTACGATGTCAGGATGGTATCAAGAACATATCATCATCCTCCTTAACTGCCATCTGAATCCCCACAAAAAAGTTGCAATTGCCTCTATTATTTAAAACAACAAATGCGGGTAGCACTGTCAGCAGAGTCGGAGAACCAAATATACTTCAAACAAACACTGTTTAATGAGTGCTTTCGGTAGGATCAGTGTCCTACCTTCTTCAGATAACTAGAAATCAATTAACAAGGTATTTAAAACATGAACAATGTCACAATTAAGCAATTAGTAAAAAAAACATGAGAAAGATACTTGTCCTTAAAGATGTAATGGATTACCTAATGCTGCACACTACATAAATATATATATACACATTCATTTTTCACATTTAGTCATCAAAGAAGCTGGATAAATAAATTATTTTATGGATAATAGATAAATATCTATAAATAATATATAAATATACAACCATTAATAAAGAAAAAAAAAATATATATATATATATATATACACATTATTATGTATATTTTAAAAATATGTAATTATATTTCTATAAAAAAAATTATATAATAAATATGTTTAAATATGAGTATAATATGTTAAATTTATTTCAAATATAAAATGAGTTAAATTTATTTCAATATAAAATGAATCAAAAATGTGTGTAAAAATGTTTATATACCAACACATATAAAAGCATATATCAGGGGCAGCCTAAAACTAAACACTCTAACAGTAAGCAATCAAGAAAAGATAAAAACATTACTATATAGAACAACTTGCCAACATACACTCAAGATGGAATAGAGTATGTGGCCCATACATATAACATATCCCTACAAAATAAAACAATAGGTAGATTCATACAACACTAATTAGGTCATCTGTTTAAAGCCAAACATTTTAAGATACATTTAATAGATATATATTCATTTAGACCTGGATATATGTGGGCTTCAGTTCTAATCTGCCACATAATTTTGTCAACTTCTAGATTTAACTGTCAAGGACCACCTCTGAGATCCAGGTGCATTTGTTGTAAAATCGAAAATTTAAAACCATGGTCAGGGAAGTCAACAATATGCCTGGCCAAGGCATTATTCATATCTTTTTTACTAATGGCATAAACATGCTCATAAATTTGTTTTCTTAATTTTCTCTCAGTCTGTCCTATGTAGAATGTGGAACACTGAGAACAAGTAACTACATATATAACGCCTTTAGTATGGCATATTGTACCTTCCATTTATGAAAAATGCTTTGTCTTTTAACATAATTTTGTTGTTTCCACAAATAAACTTACATTGGTGACATGCACCACATTTATACATTCTAAAATTACCATGGATTGAAGATGCTACATTCCTTTCTAAAATAGATTTTAAATTTGCCCCTCTTCTAAAAGTAATTTTAGGTTTTAAACCTAACAGTTTAAGTAGCCCCTTGTCCTCTATTATAATGGACCAATTCTTGTATAAAATTTCTTTCATATTATAATGGTCCAGCAAGTAGGTACAAGGAAAACTTACTCTGTAATCTAATTCTACCTTATAGGGAGACTGATCATTAACTGCCATCAAAGTGTTAGGAGTTGGGAATGAGCTATTTGCCAACAGTGGCCTAAAATGACCTACTTCTCTTTTATTACTGACCTCCAAGCAAATAGAATCTATTAAAGGCCCTGGATATCCTCGACTTATAAACATACTCTTTAGAAGTGAACATTCCAAATAAAAGTCTGTATCATCAGTGACCTAGCCGCTCTCACCAATTGTCCTTTCACAACAGCTTTCTTTTGGTGAAATGTATGGCTACTCGTAAAATGTTGAAACGAGTTTGAATAGGACGGTTTTCTATATATCACACTCTTGTACCTACTATTAGTTGTGTCTTTAACAAAATTAACATCCAAATAGTCAATTGCAGTTTCTTTGACTTTAAAAGTAAATTCGAAGAAGTCAAGTCATAGATTGTATACTGTTTATAAAAGTAGGAATAAGTGCTTTAGGGCCTTTCCATATAATAAATATATCATCCTGGTACCGAGTGTACCAGGCTACATTTCCTATAAATAAATCATTCTGAAAAAGCAAGGATCTCTCCCAATATGCCATGATGCAATTCGCAAAACTACCCCCACACGGGGAGCCCATGGCTATGCCGGTTCTTTGTAGGAAGAAGCATCCATCAAAAATCATATAATTGTTTTTTAATACAATTTCAAGTAATGTCTCCAGCAAATAGATAGTTTTCTCTTCTATTTGTTTAAGGATCATAAATTCTCTGATCCATTCAAGGCCAAGAGACTGTGGCATAACTGTGTAGAGGTCCCTAACATCAATTGTAAAGAAAATGGAGTCCCTAGAATATTCCAATTTACTAATATTTTCTAAAAAACTCCATGAATCCTTACAAATTTGAATTTCCTGCTCAATTAGGGTCCTTAAAATAATATCAACGTATTTTGCACACCCATAAGTAATGGAACCTCTACCATCTACAACTGGCCTAAATTTATGAGCATGTTTATGCCATTAGTAAAAAAGATATGAATAATGCCTTGGCCAGGCATATTGTTGACTTCCCTGACCATGGTTTTAAATTTTCGATTTTACAACAAATGCACCTGGATCTCAGAGGTGGTCCTTGACAGTTAAATCTAGAAGTTGACAAAATTATGTGGCAGATTAGAACTGAAGCCCACATATATCCAGGTCTAAATGAATATATATCTATTAAATGTATCTTAAAATGTTTGGCTTTAAACAGATGACCTAATTAGTGTTGTATGAATCTACCTATTGTTTTATTTTGTAGGGATATGTTATATGTATGGGCCACATACTCTATTCCATCTTGAGTGTATGTTGGCAAGTTGTTCTATATAGTAATGTTTTTATCTTTTCTTGATTGCTTACTGTTAGAGTGTTTAATTTTAGGCTGCCCCTGATATGTGCTTTTATATGTGTTGGTATATAAACATTTTTACACACGTTTTTGATTCATTTTATATTGAAAGAAATGTAACTCATTTTATATTCGAAATAAATTTAACATATTATACTCATATTTAAATATATTTATTATATTAATTTTTTATAGAAATATAATTTTAAAATATACATAATAATGTCTATATATATATATATATATATATATATATATATATATATATATATATATTTATTTTTTCTTTATTAATGGTTGTATATTTATATATTATTTATAGATATTTATCTATTATCCATAAAATAATTTATTTATCCAGCTTCTTTGATGACTAAATGTGAAAAATGAATGTGTATATATATTTATGTAGTGTGCAGCATTAGGTAATCCATTACATCTTTAAGGACAAGTATCTTTCTCATGTTTTTTTTTTTTAATAATTGCTTAATTGTGACATTTTTCATGTTTTAAATACCTTGTTAATTGATTTCTAGTTGTCTGAAGAAGGTAGGACACTGATCCTACCGAAAGCGCTCATTAAACAGTGTTTGTTTGAAGTATTTTTGGTTCTCCGACTCTGCTGACATTGCTACCCGCCTTTGTTGTTTTAAAAAATTGCCTCTATCTACCTTCCTCCTGGTAACAATCTGCCCATTCTTGAAAACATCCTATCCTGGTTCTCCCACAACATACCATATGAGAGACTTGTCCTTGGTGATGTCAACATTGAGTAGTCCAAACTCACAACTGACTCCCCCCAACTCAGTATCCACCTACACGGCTTCCACCAACTTATAACATCTCCCACTCGCTTCCATAAAAATTCCTCTTTCAGCTCCATCATAGACTGGATCCTTAACAATTCCCCCCACCAATACCACAATCCCACCACCTTACCTTACTCCCTCAGTGATCATCTCCCTATCACCATCTTAAGACACTACTCCAATATTCCTAAACCCCACCTTATCAAAGACTGTCGAAAACTGATGACTTTCAATTCATCTCAATTTAACTCCATTTTCCACAACATAGATTGGTCCATTCTAAAACCCCTCCCCCTAAACGATGCTGTAAGCACTTTCAATAGCATCTTCATGAATACTCTAAACTCCTTAGCAACCTCTAGGAAGATCAGAGTAAAATCAAACCATGCACCCTGGCTCTCCAAAGACACTAGGTCCCTTATGAAACAAAGAGATCATGCTTGGAATACGTGGACTAAAACTGAACAACCACCTTTTCTTAAGAAATACAGGCAACTGAGGAAGCTTGCAAAAAAGCTTACAACTAATGACAAAAAGTTATACTATAGCTCTGCTCAGCTTAACAACAAATCCAATCCTCAAAAATTTTGGGCAACTCTCAACAACATCCTCTATCCTGGAAAGCCCTCTAATCCCTCCCCATACCCTAACTCTTCCTCTCAGGAAACAGCTACCCTCCTGAATTTTTATTTTATTTTTTTTTATTTTTATTTATCATTTGTTGACCGGGAAAGTCTGACTAGGTTCCACAGAGCCTGTTTTCAGCGGGGGCCCGGGGAGAAATGCTCCAGATTGCCAGTGAATAAGCACTTTATCTCTTCCATCCAAAATCTGGTAACCTCTAAGCCAAACTCTACTTCGACACCCACCTCTCCAAGTCCCACTAACACAACGTTGTTTTCTTTTGAGACAGTTCCCATTACTTACATCAAATCTCTCTACTACTCAAGCTTTGCTCTCCTTCCACTGACAATCTATCTCCTACATTCCTCAAACTTGCTGCTGACTCAATTGCCAATCCTGTATCTATACTAATTAATCGATCTATTCTGGAATCACCTGTCCCCACCCTTTGGAAATCTTTCTTCACTATCCCTCTTCATAAAGGTGGAAACTCCACTGACCCGTCAAACTACCGACCCATTGCCATTCTGTCCCCCCTCTCCAAGATATTAGAAAAATGTATTCACTTGCAGCTTTTCAATCACCTCCTCACACACCACTTACTTACCCGTACCCAATATGGATTTCGTCCTCACCACAGCACCACCACTGCCCTCCTCTCCTTCACTCATATCATTGCAGAGGCCCTAGACAACAATACACTAATTTCCTGTCTCATCCTAGATCTCTCCAAAGCCTTTGATACTGACTTTCATCCTCTACTACTATCCAAACTCACAAATCTCCACCTATCCCCCTCTGCACTTGCCTGGTTTAATAGTTACCTATCTGGCAGGGAACAATCTGTCAAATGGCTCTCATCCTCCTCACCTTTCCTTCCCATCTCCACTGGTGTTCCCCAAGGCTCCATCTTGGGACCCCTTTTGTTTAACATCTTCACCAATGATCTTTACACCTAATGCAAAGAATCCTCCCTTATTCAGTATGCCGACGACTCCACACTTATATCCATCACAAATAACATTCCTGAACTACACTCCCTGACCCAACAGGCCTTACTATCCACCGAACAATGGCTCTCTCACAACCTATTGATCCTAAATCCCAAAAAGGCCAAACTTCTACTTTTCCTTCCCCATTCTCTTTCTCATCACAAAACCTCCTTTTTTATTACATCTTCTAACAATACAAATATTCAACCTGACACCCACACAAAACTCCTAGGGGTCATTATCAATGACGAACTCAAGTTCAACCTACACATACTCCAATGTATAAAAAAAGCAAACCAGAAACTAGGTCTGCTATATCGGAACAAAAAATTCCTAACCCCTGAATCTAGACTTACCCTGGGCCAGGCACTCCTCCTCCCCTCCCAGTTCTTACCAATATCCAGGCTTCCACTCTAAACAAGCTGCAACAGACTTACCGTAAAATAGCCAGATTCATTACTAACTCCCCATACAACTCACACCACTGCATTTCTTTAAACTCTCTTCAATGGCTTGAACTTCCCCAGTTTCTGCTATCTTATCAATTTCATATGCTACACTGTATTTTTTATAAACCCTCCTTCTGTCCATCTCTATATTCCTTAGTCTCCATCTACATCCCATCCCGGATCCTCCGTATGTCTAACCAACAATTACTTGATATCTACCACCCAAAAAGGTCAGTAGGCAAACTACTCTACAAACACTCCCTTGCCCATGCTTGGAACAAACTTCCCCTTGACTTACATTCAATCTCCCACACCTCACACTTTAAAAATGAACTAAAAGCTTATGTTCTCAATTCCAGAACCTGCCCTTGCCATGACCCTACCTAGTCTTCCTTCTCTTTATGTACCCTCAAAAGGACCATACTTAGTACCTCATTACACCTCTCTCTCCAATGTGTCTACTATGCATTTGCACAATTTTATACAAACAAAAAATGTTCATTGTTGACCTATTGAACTATATCAATGTAAAATTGTTACTTAGCTTCATTTTAATGCAACTTTAACTTTATGCATGTATCCCAACATATGTGAATTGTTTTGCTATAACTGCTATTATATCAATATTGTTTAAAATTGTACTTGTTTTAAAATGTATTACTGGAGCTTTTCTCATTGCGTCTCAACTGAAAATGGGCCACAAGCCCAGTTGGACAAATCTGGTTAACAAATGTCAATAAATAAATAAATATAAAATAAATAAATATCATGCAGTACAGTCTGGCTACCATAGTAAATGTACAATGAGGAAGCAATAAACATTCCAATTATACATCTACACACACACACATATATGCAGATACATATATATATATATATATATATATATATATATATATATATGGGTCTACCTGATAACACCGACACACCAAAACACCGACAACCAAATAACTGACACGACAAAACCGAAAGTTCAAAAGCACGAAACTTCACATGCCTGACAAACCACAATCCCGACAATCAACAAAACAAATAGCTTTCCTGAAGCACGCACACAATACAACCACACCAAAAACCTTACAAACGTACACTAAACTTTACATACACAACTATCTATGCACTAACCTTAACCCAAACCCTAATCCTAAGGTCAGTCACTATCGCACACTTACCTTACCCGCACCCTAACCCTAACTCACTTAATCCGCCCCTAACCCTTAAGTCTGTCACTATCGCACACTTACCTTACCCGCACCCTAACCTTAACTCACTCAGTCCGTCCCTAACCCTCAAGTCCATCACTATCGCACACTTACCTTACCCACACCCTAACAATAACTCACTTAACCCACCCCTAAACTTAAAGTCCATCACTATCGCACACTTACCTGACCCGCACCCTACGCTAACATCCGTCACTATCACAGACTTACCTTACCCACACCCTGACCCTAACATCCATCCCTATCGCACCCTTACCTTAACATGTTGGTGTTCTCAGCATTGGGATTCTCAACTTTCGGTCTTCTCCGTTGTCGATCTTCCGGTGTCGGTGTTCTCGTTGTCGGCATTGTGGACTTTCGGTGTTTTCAGGTAGACCAATATATATATATATATATATATATATATATATATATATATATATATATATGTGTGTGTGTGTGTGTGTGTGTGTGTGTGTGTGTGTGTGTCTATATACACATAACACACACACCATATTGAACAGCCAGTATTCCTGCAGCTGCCACATCTTAAAATGGACAGTATATGATTCTCTCATATAAAACACAATTATTGCATGAAACATATTCCCACAGAGAAGTCAAAGGATATAACACCACACACAGGTTTGCATATATAAGAAGGTTTTATTTATGTACTTTTACAGTTGTATATGCCATGTCATATAGATGTTAGGTGTTTGAAATACATACTAACTGAGTAATGCAACTCTCAATCAAATCATTTTATACAGTAATTAGAAAGCATAACATATGTTGCTGTCCCGGTCAAGGCCTTCAAGTAGTACAACAGTAAAGAAACACTGGGCCAGACGATAATAAACTATCAACAGTAAGTAAGGCAGATGTAGTTTAGCAGCCTCCAATTACGCTCTTTACTCAACCCCTAGGGCAAAAAAAATTAAGATGTCCCAATGAAAGTTTATCTGTTACATAACAATGCTTAACTTAAAACATCATTATCACACTGAAAAACAGAGCAGTCTGTATAAGAGTAAGCACTAGGCCACCAATGTTCCCAAGGTGAAATATATAAAAATGTACAGCCATATACCTTAAGGTGCTTCACTACTGATATGCCTCACATGTTCTAACAGGTTAGATTACATATGGTGCATAAACCTCCCCCATATACTGACATACAGGGGCTTATAACAGTGTTACATGCACTGACCTCTGGACTGCACAAGGGCACACACATTGTGTCCAGCTGTAGCCCACATATATATGGACGTTACACCACAATATGAGTGGGGAACACAACATCACTGGAATGATGGCGGGAATGGTATCATGACATAATCATAGGCCACTACTTAACCTCTTACTGCATGACATATGGACAAAGCCTGGTATATAGGTGGACGACAGAGGCTGGAACACAGGGCCATATTTGCAATATTGTTGTTATACACTGAAAGGGTTGCTGGTGTTACAGGATTGTATGCAACATACCCTTAGTCAGGAATATGAAGTCAGAAACACAAATGGATGTAGCCATTTACTGATAGCACTCAACATACAGAATGCCAGTGATATAGCTGAGACAAGACCTGTGTGGTGAACAGACAAAACAATACAGCCAATCCTCTGGCCATCATGTGGATAGCCCCATAGTAGAGAGCTATGCAGACAGACTGCATTCCATGCTAAACTAGTATGTACACACAAACCCTGCAACACTAGTGATATACAATGCATATAACAACACTACACACACTATCTGTTGGTCTGGAACCTTAGACAAATATGCAGTTGGCCTGTGTCTGCAAGTCTTCTTGTAAAACGTATTCCTACCTGCTGTCTGTAACACTGCTGGCCACACACAGGAAGGAAGTCCTCCGTACAGGAAAGGTAAAGGGACCACGCCCACATAATTTAGCAATATATAGTAGTGGGTTGCCATGACAGTGGTAATTGGAAGTACTACACAGCGGGTTGCATGCAGGTAGCAAGTGGTGGACACTGGTGCAGAGGCCGTCACCTGATCATGTGCATCACATACAAAACCCATGCAGCAATGTATTCAAAGCAGCTCAATCCATGTAGTGGAGAGAGACAGAGAGAGAGAGAGAGAGAGAGAGAGAGAGAGAGAGAGAATTAAAAAAAATACAAACAAACACACATCCCTCAATCCACACAGCTAAATGTATCAAGAAGAGACAACATTCCCACAACAGGTATGTGAAGCATATATGCAGGTAATTGAATGTAGTACTTGGTCCATAATAATGGGATAGATGATGTGGAATGATTTATATATGCCATCAGGTGCTGTTGTTATAATGATGTCCAGCTGAACAACTGCTATGTACAATAGTTTCTGTCCCTGTGGTCAGTGGGCCATACCTGTCAACTGTGCAGATCAGCACTGACTGACAAAATGTAAGCCATCATAGTGTGTGTTGTGTACTGGAAGACATGTGGCCAATAGCTGGTGGTGGAAGTAATGCCATTTTAATGGACATGTGAGTTTCATAGCCCATCACTTGCAGGACAGTATTGTTAACGTGTAATGTAGCATTCATGCAGGCACGAAAACAGCTGGTAATATCCAAACGCCAATACAGTCTCTACGTATCCAAAAATGATTATAAAATCCAAGTCAAAGAAGATTCAGCTGAAGTATATCAAAAACAGATTTTAATTTCTGGAACCAGAGAGCACTTTCACCCGAAGGCTTTTTCAAACTTCAACGCACACTCATAGACATTACAAATTTAAATACAGTCCTAAGACATCTGATAGGTTAACACATTAAAACGTGACTATTATAAAAGGAACACTTACTAAATAAATATATATATCACAATTTAATCACAATATGTAAACTGCATATAACCATATTAAAACAATTAATATATGTATGCAGCTATGTATATCATAGTGTCATATATATAAAAAATCATTTATAATAAAAACGTATACACTAATGGATATTCGTGTGCATATTAAAGTACTTAGATAAACCATATATTGAGCATGAAACTGCACAATAATAATTAAAACAAACAACCTAATCTAATACATCAATAAAATTAGGGACTTTAACGAAACACACACAATCAAAACCCAATACAAATGAAAGGAACTGTAAAAATGCATAAACTAACCTAATAACTGTGATTAAACTAACCTAAAATAACAAAAAACAAATTTTAACTAGATTATGAATAGCATAAATATCTTAAATTCAATTTATTAAAATTTAATCATAAAAATATACATATATATATATATATATATATATATATATATATATATATATATATATATATATATATATATGACTAATTTAAGGTTTTACTAGCCTCCTTTTCCGTAAGATGGGTTGTAACTGTATTTTATCATTAAGGCCAGGGGACCGATCTGACCTCAACCTAATGATCCATCTAAGTTCACATTCTTGTAAGAAATTATCTATGTCCCCTCCTCTAATAGTAGGTGTAACAACCTGTATCACTCTAAAACCAAAGTAATGATCAGCACCCATAGCCATAACATGCTTGGCTAGTGCATAACTTGTGGACCCTAAACGTATGTGATATACATGATCGCGTATACGTTCTCTCAACGTTCTAGACGTCTTTCCTATATAGAACGCGTCACACGAGGTGCACTTAGCCATATAAACAACACACATACTATGACAACTTGTTCTAGTTTTGAAATCATATCTAACACTTGTGGCAGGATGGACAAAATTCATATCTATATCTATAAATCTGCATTGATTACAATGACCACACGGACGTGTGTTATATTCATCTCCAATGGGATCAGTCTTCCCTAATAATGATCTAAAACACAGTTTACGTCTAAGATTGGGCTTGTTCTTATAAACAAATTTGGGGCACTGACCTACTACCTCATTTATTTCCTCATCAAGAGTAAGAACATCCCAATACATTCTTATAACACTTTCTACTTCTCTCACATCCTTTGTAAAAAATAATGATAGTCTGAGTTCATCTTTCACTGTCACCACACTATTCACATCTTGCTCACCCCTCTCAGAAAAATATGGCTTTGCCCTATTATTTCTCAAATCTTGAACTTTTTCTATACCTTGATTTATATCATTTTCTGGGTAACATCTATCTAAAAACTTTCTTTTCAAATCAGAAATTTCTTGCGTGTACCCCAAAGTTGTCGGGTTGAGCCTTGAGGCTCTCATTAATTGTCCCTTTAGAACATTACTAAAAACGAACCTAGGGTGCATACTATGTCGATGCAACATCGTGTTCCTATAACAGGACTTTCTGTATATACATGTGTTCAAAAGACCATTACCCAACCTAGTCAGACTGACATCTAGATATGATATATTATCAACTGAATAGTTCAATGTGAACTTAAGGAAAGCAGTCAATTCATTTATAGTTTTAGCAAATTCCAATAATGATGGCTCATTGCCCTTCCAAACCATAAAAAGATCGTCCACAAACCTACGGTAAAAGCCGACGTTTGTACGGAATGTTTCAATGGGAAATAATAACTCCTGCTCCCAGTCAGCCATGACCTTGGGTAGGCCTTGAATACATTGAGTTGTCTTATAGACCGGAAGAGAGTGTTTTGCCGAATCGGAAGTCTGCACGCTTTTCGAACTGTGTTGCAGGCATGGAGAACTTACTGCTCTGCTATGAACCGGACGTGGAGATGGAACTTGAAACGGAGATAGGAGACGACACTGTCGGATTAACGGCAGCATTGACTAGGCTGGAACTGGATATTCTGAAGTTAAAAAGGCTGCAGTTGCAACGGCAACATTTTGAAGCGTGTTTGTTGAAGGAAGTCGTTCCACGAGGGTTACGCGTCTTAAAGATGCCTACATCAGGTAACTCTAAGCCTGAGTTGCTATATAAATGGCAACAGTTGAATTTAAGACTAAGTTATGACTATATGAAACTCTTGATCGAGTTTCATTTGCCTGAAGAAGATGTATTACGCAAAAGTGTTTATGAACAGTATAATTCTATCGTTTCAAGATATAATACTTCAAGAACTGAGTCCAGTATGAATAGATTGATGGACAATGTATGCATTTTTGAAAAGCGACTGTTGGAACAGAAGCGTAATAAACTGCTTAGAGACACTAAAGATTTTAAAAACGGCCATGTCTTCACATGGCCGAGATTTAATAGTAATAATGCAGGTGACACTGTTCAATCAAGTAGTTCTGTTCAGACCAACAGTAGGAATAGCCAGCACAATGTACGGAGTAGTGTTATTAATGTTAGTAATACAGTGGATAGAGCAGATACTCCTTCTAATGTTAATAGTTTGATAGAAGGGGTAGGACTGTCTGCTGGAGTTGGAATAAGTGAGGTTTTTACCTCGAACACAGTAGAAAGAGCGAGGGATAATGAGATAAGTAATAGTGATGTAGCTGTAGGTACAGCAGAAGTGGCCTCAGGAAATGTTTGTCAAGCCACAAATGCCAGTGTTACTGAAGAATTAAGTGAGAAAGATCTAGATAGAAACAAGACCTTAACTGTCCATAAACCATCTAGTTCGACTGGTAATAGTGCTAAACAGACCGCCCCTTTCCCCATAGCAGTATCGCAATTTATGGGGAGACAGAGATCTCGGAGCAGGGGCCGATACAAAAGGAAGGGGTCTGGGGAGGAACCTCCAGGGCGTACACTCAAAAAGATGTGGGAGAAAATGGAACATCATTAGTCATTAACCTTTCTGATAGGAGTCTTGATAAATATGAAGAAGAA